>NW_028270142.1:57873968-58180500 GCF_037043375.1 Chiloscyllium plagiosum
ACATAAAAATAACCAAGGGTCAGTTGCAGTACAGAACTTAATTCCTACTCAGTGACTACAGGTAACTGTTCTTTTCATGTCAAACAAAACGAGTTCAATATTTTGACTAGATTCATAAGTACAAGAGGCAAAGACATCAGACTTATTAACAATTATAGTGGATCCTATTATGGAGAAAATGTGATTTTTTTTGTATATTTTATGAAATAACCAGGGATGGGTAAAATACCCTTCATCTTCTGTTCTTATCAATCAACAATAGTACTTACAATATCATAGTTCTATTAGTGTGGGGTAATCAAGACCTTGGCCTATTGATAGCATGATTAAGAGGCAAAGCCAAACAATGTTTGGAATTTCTACAAAACCATGTCGTAACAACCCAGAGTCCCTTAGCACTCCAAACACTCAACTGCATCCGCATTGTGTTTTTATTTGCAAACAATGAGAACTTAAAACAAAGTAAAAATGCCTGGAAAACACAGGTCAATCAATTCATTTAGAGAAGAAAAAAACTTCTTGGAGAATGACAGTGTCTCAAAATTTCACTAGATTTTCTATACTAATAGTTTTAACACACTTTTCAGAAACATTAAATTAATACTTTCCAAATTACCAAGCAATGCATTTTGTTTTCCAAATATTACCCAGTTAATTTACAACGTGGAAAAGCTTCCTAGGCTTCAAGAAAACAGAGCAGTGCTTTTGGAAGACAATAAACATTTACTGCCACTCCAGAGTAGAGTATAATAGCTGCTTTCTTTTTAATGTTTTGAACAAACAGTAATGTATGCATTTACAAAACTGGACAGAAATGATTTTTGACAATTGCCTACATATTTCAATGTTGACTACAGCTGCAAGCTAAGTTGCTCTCTAAATCACATATGAATGGTTTCTCTATATGACTCAAATGATTTCTTTATTATTGGCATCAATGTATTCAACCCATTTTGATATTACCAACCCATCACGGAGATTTGAAAATAAACTCAGTTCTTGGTAGGTCCGTGGCTTCCTTTTTTAAAGCAAAGACATTCTAGACAAAAACTGAAAACAAAAGGAAACAAAATCTCTACATACGTTTACAAGCAAACAGAAATAGCCTTACTGATGCTGGCAAGAGGAACTTTGGCTGTTATCTGCAGGCTCAACCACTCAATGCATTAATTCAAGAACTGGTTCAGCAATGGAGTCATACAGCACAGAAATAGACCCTTTGGTCCAACACATCCATGCCACACATGATCCCAAACTAAATTAGTTCCTCCTGCCTACTCCTGGCCTGTATCCCTCCAAACCTTTCCTATTCATGTACTTAACCAAACATCTTTTAAACAGTTGTTATTTGTACCCACTCCCTCAATGTTCATTCTACACACAAACCATCCTCTAAAAATTTTGCCACTCATCCTTTTTAAATATCTCTCCCCTCACGTTAAATATGAACCCCTAAATCTTGAAATGCCCCATCCTATGGAAAAGACAAGTACCATTAACTCTATTTATACCCCTCAATATTTTATAAACTTCTATAAGGTCACCCCTCAACCTCCAGTGAAGGAAGTCCCAGCCTTTCTTTATAACTCCAACCTTCCTTACCCACCAGCATCCTAATAAATCTCTTGAGCCCTCTCCAGCTTAATAATATCCTCCTGTAAATGGGCGACGAGAATTGGTCACAGCATGTGGAAAATCACAGACATGTGCCTTTTAAATATAAAATGTTTCAGGAAAAATTAAGCACAAAAACAAAGCATTCAACATTTTAATGCAAAAAAAGTAACAAGAAAAACAAATCAAAATTTAACTTTGGTTATTCAAAAGGATGCTTTGAAGATAAAATTAGCAACACAGTTGAAAAAGTAACCACCCTTTTTCAGAAATATCTAAAATCCAGTTCTAAGGAGGGGTATCGCCAAGTGAATCAAGCAAAATATCAGGGTTCATTTAATTTACTGAAAACTCCAGTGAACTGAAATACTATTCATTTTTAAACAATAACAATATCAGAAATAGGAAATTGCAATTCAATGTTTACTATAAAAAATCTAAATGAGATTAAAAACCTTTTTGTCACAAAAGCCACTTGTTCTGATATCAATAATAAACTTTTTTTCTGTTCAATACAACAATGTGCTAGTTCTCAAACATATATGGTGTCTCCGTTGTCATAAAGTTCAATTTACATCAATCTTGAATAAGCTTTAATCACCATCAATTCAAACACAAGTTACAAACTTTGGTCCCTTCCACTAACTTTGAACATTTGTCACCAATTCTATTGTGTTCTAAACTGGTTGTTTGGAACCATATTCTCTGCATCACAAAGATCATTATTTACTATCACCCCAAACCATTGCTGCTGAAATCCATGTTTTTATCACCAGTTTCAACTATTTCAATGCTCTTTATTTTTCCAGTCTCCAATTTACTTACACTCAGCTAAAACCTCTGCTGCTCATATCCTAATCTGCAGTCACAGTGCAATCACTCATCATTTTCTAATTTTGCTTGCATACATTGGATCCTATTCTTCCCATCATATATTTGAAATATACACCTTTGGCTTTAGGTCCTTTCATGACTTGCTCCTGTTCTTCTCAACAACCATCTCCAGCTTTGAAGTCACCATCTTGAAATCTGTGTCCTTGTAACCACTTTTCCCCCAACCCATCTCCCTTCACTGCAGCACCCACAAGTGTATCTCTGCTGTCTTGACCTCAAATCTATTGTAATGTTAAACAATCAAACTGGAAAATCTCTCTGGAATTAATGCAATATTAAAGGGTTAAACTGCACCTACTGAACATCCTGGAAGTGGATGGAGACAATATCCATGCAATAATGCAGATGACATCCACTCCATTTAGACACAGTCATTTGCTTCTACTGCCCTACTATTGTCAAATTAAACTATCATTCAGTGCCTTCCTTTCAGAAATGCTTTTATAGCCATCCAAAGTTAGGACATATCATACCTACATTGTCTTAGGGAACCACAGTCAGGAAGCTAGGTGACCCCTGCATAATAATTCCCCTGGATTAGGGCATTTACATTAGTAGGATGAGATCAATCTGAGATAATGTACCTAGAGTAACATGTGACTGAGGGAGTGGCTGGGGACTGTTGAGTGGCATGTGACTGTGGACGGGAGAGGAGTGTCTGTGTGGGGTCAAAGGGGTCATCTAGCTTGTACAGGCTTTAATAAACTTTAACTGTTTGCAGAAGTTGATGTGTGCAAATTGCATCTCATGTGAAACCTCAGGAAACAAACCTAACACTATGGGATACTCAGGCCACCAATGTAAATCCTCTGCCTGCTCAGCACAAGTAAAATACAATTCTGGCCAATATTTTGGTCACCTCTCCTAATCTCATTTTTACTAGCCTCTCTTTTACATTATGCCTCTGAGGAACACTGGATATTCATTTAGGTAGCATATAAATCCAAATCATATGAGACTGCACAAAATACAAATTGTTTACATGAAAACAAACAATCCACAATCTATTTCCACAATGTCTGTGGTAAATTTAAGAAACCCCATCAATTTGGGTCAGTAAGTAAGCTCAACTCAGATGCCTTATATTTCACAAGCCATACTCAGTCGTGAACTCAGTAACAAAAATCAGGTCATTGATTGAACTGATTTTCCAAGAATTTGAGATTATCCAAAAATTAAGACTTATAAGACCCATAAGAAACAGGAGTGGAAGGCCATTCGGCACAGAGTCCACTCCGCCATTCAGTCATGGCTGATGGGCATTTCAACACCACTTACTCGCACTCTCCCCGTATCCCTTAATTTCTTGCAAGATTAGGAATTTATCAATTTCGACCTCGAAGACATTTAACGTCCCGGCCTCCACCACACTCCGTGCAATGAATTCCACAGGCCCACCTCTCTGGCTAAAGAAATGTCTCCTCATTTCCATCTCCTCTAAATTGACCCTCTCTAATTCTACGGCTGTGGCCATGACTCCTAGTATCCCCACCTGACGGAAACAATTTCCCAGTGTCCACCCTTTCTAATCCATGCATTATCTTATAAGTTTCTATCAGATCTCCCCTCAGCCTTCTAAACTCTAATGAATTCAATCCCAGGATCGAATGTTAGGCTTATCATTCCAGGGATCATCTATGTGAATCTCTGCTGGACACGCTCCCGTGCCAGTATGCTCTTCCTAAGGTGTGGGGCCCAAAACTGGACACAGTATTCTAAATAGAGCCAAACCAGAGCTTTATAAAGTCTCAGTAGCACATCACTGCTCTTACATTCCAACCCTCTTTAAATAAATGACATGAGATAAATTAATCTAGTATCATCTGAATTTTTAAACTAAGATGCCATGATCAACCACCATAGCTGTTATACATTAGTTAAATCAATATACCTTTAACTATACATTAAAATATTTGATTACAAAATTAAAATTCTTACTTTATATATACTTACTTCTTTCTGTTCAAGTTGCAGTGAGGATTTGAGCATATCACGGAGTGTACACAGCTGCTTCTTTTCTTCATCCTGTGTTTGCTTGATCTGCAGAAAAAGGATTGATTCAACATCAATTGTGTTTGAGTTCCACACAGCTACCATCATTTGCACAGAAAAACAATTCCTAATTTCACTCCTGAAAGCACAGGCTCCAATTTTTAGACTTTGCTTCCGGCAGCAGACACTGCAACATGCAGTTAGTTTCCCTGAAACTACCTAAATTGCCACCCTCAATGTTCTGCAAAGTTTGATAAGAAATCACCCCTTCGTCATCTAAATTTCAAGGAATACAACCATAGTTGGTGCAATCACTCCTTGCAATTTAGTCTCAGATTCCAGACAAGATTCACAAATCTACATTACAGTTCTTCCCAAGGACAGTATGTCAGAAGTGTGGTGGCAGAACTACTCAGCATTGCAGGTGTGACCTGACTAGAGCTTAAGCGTAGAAGCATGACTTTGACCCAAAAAGGTTTCTATTCCTCTTGATAGAGGGGTCAACATTACAAACATTTTGATCATTTTCTACACTTGTTTATATGATATTCTAAATGATGCATGTAACTAAATCCTCCAGTTTCACTGGACCTCGATCACATGTAGCTCATCACCATCTGAAAATACTGTTGTATTTTTTCCAGGTTCCAAGTATATGACCCCATATTTGCTGACGTTGAAATTCATTTGTCTCAACATTGCACACACACTATCTTTCAGTATCTCATCCTAATTATATGTTTCTGATTATACCGTTTATCATTCCTATCATAGCTGAAATATAATATTTTATTGCAAATTTCAGCTCACTTCAGGTCAATTCACAAGAAATGACCAAGTTAAAGGAAAGCAATATTAATACTTTAGAAAAGGAAGCTACTAACTAGTTGGCACATGGACTCTGGTAAAACCATCGTCCTGAGCAATGAACCAAAGAATGGCCGTCATCTGCTTTGTCAAGTTGCAACATGCATGGTGTGTACACATGTTCTTTCTGTGCAAAGCATAGGGCCCTATCCCTTAGCATATGTAGCTTCGTGCCAAATTTAAAGGAACAATTCAAAATTAAGAGAACTTTGCAAGATTAGCACAAAGGAAGAGGTTTGTGTTTGTTGGAGGTCAGAAATCTTAGCCCCAGGACACCATTTTAGGATTTCCACAAGATAGTAGTGTCCGAGCCCAACAATTAAATCAATTGCTTCACCAGTGAGCTTGCCTCCATAATGAAGGTAAGTACGGATGTTTGCTGAGGATTGGAGCACTCTGCACCATTCACAACTTCTGAGATACTTTATCCACATGCAAAAATCTAGACACTATCTAACCTTAGGCTGATAAGTTGCAAGTACCATTTGTAATAAAAACTGCCAGGCAATGATTATCTCAAATCAAAGCGAGCAATTGCTCAATATTCAATGGCATTATCATCCACAAATCCCATCAACAATCTGGATGTTAACCAGTAGCAGAAATAAACCAGACCAGACGTATAAATACACTGGGTATGACAGTAAATCAGAAGTTTGGCAATTCTGCAGCAGGTAACTCAAATCCCTTTTCATAATGTCTCTCCACCATCCAGACAGCATCAGTCAGGAGTGTGATGGAATACTTTGCATTTGCTTGGATGGGTACAACACTACCAATACTCAAATAGTTCAACACCATCCGCGACAATGCAACTCACTTGACCGGTATCCAATCACTATCACAGATGGTGATTGACAGCAATGCAAATTACATTGCAACACTAAACCAAGGCTCCTTTGAAATCACCTTCCAAACTAGCAACCTATACCACATAGGGCAATAAATGCATGAGAATATGACCTGCAAATTACACTTCAAGCTACACAGCATCTAAATTTTGAACTATATTACATTCCTTCACTCTAGTAGAGTTAAGGTTCTTGAAATCCCTTCTCAACAGCTAGTGGTTACAGCGTATTACACCACAGAAGAGGCCCTTTGGCTCATCCTGTCAGCACTGGTCGTCAAGCACCTATCGACTCCAATCCCATTTTCCAGCACTTGACTCAAAGCCTTCTATGTTATGGCATTTCAAATGCTGGATCTAAGTATTTATTAAGCCTCTACCATTCTTACAAGCAGTGATTTCCAGAATACCCACAACCCTTGGGGTGAAAATATTTCTCCTTATTACCTTAAACCTATGCCCCTGTTAATTGACCCTTCCACTAAAATGGGAAATGTTTTTCCCTCAAGTCTCTACTTGTGCACCTCAATTTTGTAGACCTCAATGAGGTTTGCCCTCAACCTTCTCCGTTCTATAAAAAAAACTCATCAAGTTTCTCTTCATAACTGAAGCACTCCAACCTGCACAACATCCTGGTGGATCTCTTCTGCACCTTCTCCAGTCTAATCACATTCTTCCTATATGTAACGTGGCAACAAGAACTGCACACAGTACTCCAGCTGTCGCTGAAGCAACATCCTACACAGCTCCATCATAACCTCCCTGCTTTGACTAATAAAGACATATATGCCATGCTTTCTTAACCATCCTACCCACCTGCTCAATTTACTTCAAGGATATTGAAACACACAGCAATTCCCTGGTGATATTCAATACAAGACGACAGTATCTATGCCCCAGGGATTGCAATGTTCAAAGCAGGCAGCTCATCACCTTCTCAAGGGTAATAGATGATAGTTAGTCAGCAGCAGTAACTCCCATAAATGAAAAAGTAATCTCATTCAAAAAAATAACCAGCTGTACTTTAGAAACAAACGTCAAAATTTAATATCACCTTATTTTTGTCTCCACAGGAAGTTTAGTTCCAAAATAAATGACACTAGAATCTTTTTGAAAAAACCTTCAATTTTAATTTTCTTTTGCTTGCTACCCTCCTGAAGCCACCGATTCACTTTCAAATACAGCCGGTAGTCAACTGCTACTTTATTTCAATCAGTGGACAGTCGTTGGCTATTCAGAGGCATCACAGCCATGCCTAAAAACCATGCTGACCTGGCTTGCATGTGTATACAGCTTTCAGCAGGAGAAAATTGATCAGGAACAAAGCAAGCAGCTTCAAATGATTTCACTCTCTCAAATGTAAGGACACTTTCTGCAAGTACTATATCCCTATGATATCTCCTCCCATGCCACTACTGTTGAGTTTACATAACTATTTCAAACTCAAAAATCATGGACCTTCTGCAATTCAGCAAAACACTGCTTTTATCAAATGGCCCATTAATGCAGAACTCGGACATTTAGCAACTATTCCTATGCAAGTGATTTAGGTTTAGTACCTTAAAATTGTGAATGATTTTTTTTTTTAGAAAAGATCTATTTGAGATTGCATGTCAGTGCTCAAGGATACCAGAAACACCTTAACAAAATCTTCCTAGTCACCTGAAGATATAAATTCTGCCACTGAAGGATAACACAAAATAGTACAAATTATAACAGATGCAAACATATACTTTTGAGAAACTTAACTGATCAAAACTATGAAGTTAACTGCAAGTAGTAAATGGTAGACAATTAAATAATGAATGTGGAAAACTGAATGCAATAATGTAGCTGAAAACTTATTTTGTGATAAACTGAGATATACTAATTACTTACATTGTATAAATCAGCAGCAAGTTTCTCAATGTACTGTTTCAGCTTATCTGCTGTTTTTAAGCCATCCTGAAAAAAACTTCAATTACATTGCAGATTTAGTACTGTTTGGTCAGGTCATAAAATTGTAATCACCACAGGCTTTGTAAGTCTGTTTTCACAAAATTGTAAAACGCAACTTTTGGAATTCTTTCTTCCATAGTCAACAAACCTTGTTGATAGCTGCTTCTTAGTCCACAATTAGAGTTATTCCAAACAAAGTTATGTTGCCATGCTTTGCATCTTAAACTCATCAAGATAGAGTCACAAGCATACCAAATCTTAAAGGGAATAACCACTTATACGACATAAGGAGGTCCTGATTTTAATTCATAAGGTACTGATTGGTAGAGATATTGCGACAGAGAAGGTTTGAGGAACAGGTGAAGCCAGCCACTTCACATGATGGCATTCCTTCAGTTGTTTGCAACAGACTAGAGCCGAAAATGTGTTGCTGGAACAGCGCAGCAGGTCAGGCAGCATCCAGGGAACAGGAGAATCGACGTTTCGGGCATAAGCCCTTCTTCAGGAATGAGGAAAGTGTGTCCAGCAGGCTAAGATAAAAGGGAGGGAGGAGGGACTTGGGGAAGGGGCATTGGAAATGCGATAGATGGAAAGAGGTCAAGGTGAGGGTGATAGGTCAGACTGGGGTGGGGGCGGAGAGGTCAGGAAGAAGATTGCAGGTTAGGAAGGCGATGCTGAGTTCGATGGATTTGACTGAGACAAGGTGGGTGGAGGGGAAATGAGGAAACTGGTGAAATCCGAGTTCATCCCTTGTGGTTGGAGGGTTCCTCGGCGGAAGATGAGGGAGGCGCTCTTCCTCCAACCGTCGTGTTGTTGTGGTCTGGCGATGGAGGAGTCCAAAAACCTGCATATCCTTGGTGGAGTGGGAGGGGAAGTTGAAGTGTTGAGCCACAGGGTTGTTGGGTTGGTTGGTCCGGGTGTCCCAGAGGTGTTCTCTGAAACGCTCCGCAAGTAGGCGGCCTGTCTCCCCAATATAGAGGAGGCCACATCGGGTGCAGAGGATGCAATAGATGGTGTGTGTGGAGGTGCAGGTGAATTTGTGGCGGTTGTGGAAGTTTCCTTTGGGGCCTTGGAGGGAGGTGAGGGGGGAGGTGTGGGCGCAAGTCTTGCACCTCCTGCGGTTGCAGGGGAAGGTGCCGGGAGTGGAGGTTAGGTTGGTGGGGGGTGTGGATCTGACGAGGGAGTCACGGAGGGAGTGGTCTTTACGGAATGCTGATAGGGGAGGGGAGGGAAATATATCCTTGGTGGTGGGGTCCGTTTGGAGGTGGCGGAAATGACGGCGGATGATACGCTGTACATGGAGATTGGTGGGGTGGTAGGTGAGGACCAGTGGGTTCTGTCCTGGTGGCGGTTGGAGGGGTGGGGCTCAAGGACGGAGGAGCGGGAAGTGGAATAGATGCGGTGGAGGGCATCGTCGACCACGTCGGGGGGAAATTGCGGTCCTTGAAGAAGGAGGCCGTCTGGGTTGTACGTTTTTGGAACTGGTCCTCCTGGGAGCAGATGCGGCAGAGACGAAGGAATTGGGAGAATGGAATGGCGTTTTTACAGGGGGCAGGGTGGGAGGAGGTGTAGTCCAGGTAGCTGTGGGAGTCGGTCGGTTTGTAGTAGACTAGAACTGACTAAAATCCACCATCCCATGTTTTCAAAACTCAACAAAATGGATAATATTTGCTAAACAAGCCTTTTTGCGTGAAATATAGGGGAGGCAATGGTCTAGACTCAGGTAATGCTTGAGGAGCCGGGATAAAATCCAGCCGCAACAGATAGTCTAATTCGAACTCTAAAATCTGGGAAAAAAAGAGTTTTACGATGACTCAATTGTTGGAAAATTCCATCTGATTCATGAATATCCTGAGGGAGGCAATCTGCTTTCCTACTGGATCTGGCCTACATGTGACTCCAAGCCCACAACAATGTGGCTGACTCTTAATTGCCCTTGGCTAATGCATGGCCAATTCACCTAACCTGCAGATTATTGGATTATGAGAGTAAACCAGAACACGCGTGGGAAACCCACATAGACACTGGGGGAATGTGCAAACCCCATACAATCACCCGAGACTGGAACTGAACCCAGGTCCCTGGCTCTGAGGCTGTGCTAACCACTGAGCCACCGTGCCACCCTAATAAATGCTGGCTTAGCCAGTGATGCCCTCACCCTGTTAACAAATAAAAAACCCACAAACCTAGGATAATTAGTAAGGCTTGCTTCATATATTCACAAACAAATTCCCCTTGCAAACAAAGAACACATCCACACATTGCTCATTTTCAAACAATAGTTTGGAGAACCACATTCCCCATTCAAACTTGACTGGTTTTAATTTTATCAAACAGTTGGCACTTAACTCTTGCCCAGGTTTTTATCACTTGCCAAACAAGCAGAACAGTTTTCTAATAGAGATACTCGTTGTTGCCTATAAGATTTGGTAACCGCACCCTGATGAGTTGAACATGAAAAGCTTCATTGGCATGTTACTTTTGACAGCAATGCTTAAGTTTGTTGACCTTAAGTAAAATGGTTCCTTTGCATGAAGCGTTGTTTGCAATGTTTTCATGATTATTGGACTAGAAATCAAAACAACTTCAAAAAATTCAAAAGAAAACTTTGTAACATGCAACATTGTCAGACAATCTGTCAGCAGTTTGGATGCATCTCACGTTTTGTCAGCAACTACAATTCAATCTTAAACTACATGAAAGCAGCTCAATCTAAAACAGAAAAATTAATTTCTAACAATACATAACTTCTATGTGCATGAACACAAGCAATTGCGCTATCACAGATTTAACAAACAATTTCCACCTTATATGTACATTTCAAGTGTAATAAGCAACAAAGTTTTAGGGAGCTTGTTTTCATTTTTTTAAAATATACACTACAACACTGACTACACTTCAAAACTGTGAAGAAACCCTGAAGTAAAACTCTAAAGAAATATTTTAAGATTCTAATAGCCCTCTAATGTTGTCTCCATAAAAATCTCCAAATAGTTTGTTTTAATGGAGTGGAGAGAATCTGGAAAAAGCTGAAGACATCCATCATCTCCTGCTGTGAAGGAAACATCTGCTACAAGACCAGGAAACACCAAGACTGGTTTGATGAAAATGACCACATCATCCAGGACAAGAGGAGGAAAGCTCTCCACACCGGGCAAAACTTCACCAGTGAAGCAAAGAGAACTCATTAAACAGCATGGGCTGAGTTACAAAGAAGAATAAGGGAAATCAAGAACCAATGGTGGATTCAGAAAATGAAGGAGCTGCAACTCTGCTGAAACCAAAATTGGTGGTGAAGTGGACAGCAAAAGGAAGGTTAACTCAGAGCACAACCAGACCTTGATCAAATGGGTCAATGGGCTGAGGATTGGCAGAGGAGGTTTAATATAGATAAATGAGATGCTACATTTTGGTCGGACAAATCAGGGCAGGACTTATACACTTAATGGTGAGGTCCTGTTGCCGAAAAAAGACCTTGGTGCGCAGTTCATAGTTTCTTGAAAGTGAAGTCACAGGTGTACAGGATAATGGAGTCGGCATTTGGTATACTTGCCTTTGTTGGTCAGTGTACTGACTTATAGGAATTAGGAGGTCATGGTACAGTTGTACAGGAGATTGGTTGGGCCACTTTTGGAATAATGCATTCAATTCTTGTCTCTTTGCTTAGAAAGATGTTATAAAACTTGAAAGGGTTCAGAAAAGATTTACAAGGATGCTGCCAGGGTTGAAGACTTTGAGCTATAAGCAGAGGCTGAATAGGCTTGGTCGATTTCCCCTGGAAGACTGGAGGCTGAGAAGTGATCTTAGAGGCTTATAAACTCATGAGGGGCATGGATGGGGTGAACAGCCACAGTCTTTTCTTTGGGGTGGGAGAATCCAACACTAGAGGGCATAGGTTTAAAGTGAGGAGAAAGTAGTAAAAGAAAAGGGACCTAAGGGGCAACCTTTTCATACAGAGGGAGGTGCACGTATGGAATAAACTGCCAGAGGAAGTGGAGGAGATTGGTATGATTACAATATGTAAAAGGTATCTGGATTGGTATATGAATAGGAAGGGTTTAAGAGGGATATGGGCCAAATGCTGGCAAATGGGACCAGATTAATTTAGGATACCTGGTTGACATGGGCGAGTTGGACCAAAGGGTCGGTTTGCATGCTGTACATCTCTATAACTATGAAAAACAACTCCTATGCTTTCTTGTGCCACCAAAGGTAATATATAGATCTGCCACTCTTGGTCTCAAGCCAGTGCAGTTTAGAAGCCTTTTGAAAAAGGACAGAAAACAGCAGCCTCCAATAGAGAGAACTCAACTGTGACGCAAGATCAATGAGGACCTGTTTGAGGAAATCTCCCAAATTCCCAAAGATAGCCTTAAAATTCCCATTTAGGTAAAGCCGCCAAGAGACAAATAAGAATGAAAATGCCACAAGATTATTTCGGATTCTAGCTGAGATTGTCAAACTTGAAGCAGAGCTCTTCTGAAATCTCCATGAATGGTTCTTCAAAATCTGGGACAAAGAAGAAATCCCTGCCAATCTCAGGAATTCTTCCAGCCCTTCAAATTCCAGTCCATCCCTCTTAAGATCAAGCCAAACATGGAAAATCACTGACAGTTTTAAGATTTGCAGCTCAGGTTGTACGTTTGCTCGCTGAGCTGGAAGATTACAAATCTTCCAGCTCAGCGAGCAAACGTACCACCAGAGCTACAAATCTTCTCAAAAATCGCAAACACCTATGGGTGCAATACACTCGAACTAGCCCAAAGATGGGAAATCAATGCCATCTGACTGAGCACCACCCATGAACAACTGTAACAAATCTTCCAGCTCAGCAAGCAAATGTACAACATGGAACACAACTCTTAGGTTGGATATTACCTCTAATCTAAGGCTGACATCAATGTAGAGATTGAACATGACATCCAACCTAGGAGCGCCACCTTCAGACCCCAAGAATGAGTATCTTCAACAACTGTGACATGTGCGCTGATACAAAGTCTGACAATACTGTCACTTTGAGAAAGTTTTGTCCTTTTTTTGCAGATAGGTTGTAAAGGTAGAGGTACTGAAATGTCTAGTTTAACAATGGAAGGGAAGTGGTCAGTTCTCCCAAATCAGGTTTTTTCTAGTTTGTTTTAGCTGTAGCAGTCACAAAATGTTAGTGTTATGGGGAGTTTCAAGCTTCAGTAAGGAACTCCTCTGACAGTCTTCCAAAATCTCTTTGGATGTTGCTCCCTCCTGCCTGTAAGAATGTGTTTGAACTACCATTTGCCAAAGGGTGTTTTGAGAGATGTTGCTGTATTGGAACTGTTAATTAGCAATAGTTACTGAATCGGGTCGGTTATATTTTCCAATAGTTAAGTTATTCTAAATTCAGTTTTGTTTGTTAGTGTTTCAACTGTAATGTTTAAATAAATTCTGTTTTGCTTAAAGCAGAGTGGTTTGACCAGCTGGAATATCCACTTAACATCTGCCTTTAAAATAAAACATTAGGGTCTAGGCTACCTTCTTAAAATATTGGGGTCTAGCCTGGTCCATAACACAAGATTCTTGTATACAAGGCAAATATCTTCGCAACTCTTTTATATGGCTCCGAAACTTTGATTCCATATCTGTGTTACCTCAAGACTGTCAAGTAGTATTATTTGAGATAGATTCTCCGTATCAGCTGGGGGGACAGGCATACTGACATCAGCAGCATTGGAGTAATGATCATTCAGAACCAATTCCACCGGGCTGGCCACTTACTTAGGATGTCCGAGTTCTGACTACCAAAGCAATCTTTGCCCCGTTCAAGGAAGGCACTCAAGTGAGAGGAGGATGAAGGATGCTTTTCAAAAAGATTCCCTGAAGTTTTTCCACAAGAAACGCAATATAAAATGTCAAAGCATGGAGATCCTCAAATCAGAAGAAACCAACATACAGGAAACTCCTGTATGAAGGAACATAATTCTTAAAGAAAACCTGTCAGCAACAGGAAGTACAAAGAAGGAACTGGAGAAAAGAATGCCAAAGATCGCAAGACCAAGGATCAGTTCCACCTCCCAGAAACATCTGCCAAATTTCTAGCCACAGATGCAGTCCCATGCTCAGGATCGTCAGTTACACAAGGACCAACAGAAGGTGAACAATCATACTCATTAGCAGGTGGGTGATTGCCAACAAGTCTTTTAAGTTCTTTTCAAACTCTTGCAGTATTTTCTATTACTTACTTTATGACAGTGTTTTTTTAAAATGACTTACATTTAATTAAGGATTTTAAACAAAACCTTTTGCACATCACAAAAAATTATTGTAAGCTGCTCTGACATTTCCTACATCTTTGCTTCAATAATCCCAGTTCTACATTTTATCTCGTTACACTGGAATTGTCAAAGTCTTCTATTTTTTACTATATTTCATCCCTGTAAAAATCATGGAACTCTTCACCTCATTCAGCTATTTCTTCTTAGTAGAAGTTTCAGTTTTGTGTAAAAAAAAAAATCAAAAGCCCAACAACTGCTTTCAGATTTCTTACTTTTGCATTCACTCTTCTCACCAGCATCACTTCAAAGTTTAAAATAAGTTTAATTTTTGTACCCAATAACAACCTGTTCTAGCACGGAGTTTTTAATTTTTAAAAACTGAGATTTCACTACTTGTTTTCTCTACTACTTGGGATTTCTGGAAGCAAAAAGATTTGCTTTTATATAGCACCATTCTCAACTTGCACACTTTCCAAAGAGCTTTGCTGACAGAAAATGAAATATTTTTGAAGTGAAATTACAACTGTAACGTAGGATTTTAGATGTAAGCAAATGGCTTGTCATTTACACAAAATACTAGCATTGGATTGTTTTTTTTAAGCAGTAGGCTGATTATACATGGGTATCATTACTGATCCATAAAGACTGCAAGACCAAAATAAAGTGAATTTTATTTTAAAAAACTTACTTGCATTGTGCATGGTAATATTTGATGAGATTTTGGAGCAAATCCACACCCTTTTTTGTCTTGATTTCATTCACTTTAATGAGATACTACACAAGGGAAAAGAAACAAGGTACATTTTTAATTCTGAGAAGTCAGTCTCCTCAGCACTCCAGTGCTAACAATTATCCAGGTACCCAAAAAAATCTGCAGGTACTGTAAATCAAACAAAACCAGAAATCCTGGAAATGCTCAGCAGGTCAGGCAGCATTTGCAGAGAGATATCAAAGTTAATGTTTTGCATTGAGTGAACCTCCCTCAGAACTAGGTTGCAGGATAAGCGACTCAAGGACAGCATTTCACCTTCAATTAGTAAAACAATAGTATTTACTTCAAAACACATGAATATATCAAGCACCGAAGAGAAGGAATTTCAGAAATAAGCTGATTCAACATTTAAACAGAAATGTCAAAGCGATGTAGCATTAAGTACAAATGAGTTGCAGCAAAATGAGGTGTTATGGGTTTCTAACAATTAACCAAACTAGCTTCTATAAGGATCTATTTTTCACCATTTGCAAAGGTGAACTATAAAACGAAAGTATAACCAGATTTTCCCACTTGGGAATGATTCAGAGAGAGTTTTAAGTCTTCTGTACCTAACAAGTGTCCAGACATTTGTGTTGGAGCCTCAGATAATGGACAAAACTACTGTCCAGATTTCTAATATAGTGATACACAACTGGTAAGCATTCTCCTGCAGGTATGCCCTTTCCTGAATTTTATGCTGCTCTCATGTTTCAGGGATGCAAGCACACCGTTCTCTTAATGCCAGTGATTTGAATTTCTTGCCTTTTTGTATTCACTATCTTAAACATGCTACTTCTCTTAATCTTGCTGCAACCATTCTTTTCTCTGCTTCTCTTTTTCCTCCCTTATATCGCATTTCCTCTCTTTTCTTTGGTGGTACCCAACAAGAGATAATCAGGGAGTGATCTGGACCAAAAGACAGATTGCCTCCCAGGGAGAAAATGAGGAAGGACGTTTAGCCAGGTACAGGAGGTGGAACAAATACACCTGTGAATACAGGCTGGATTAAATAGTAACACTGATCAAAAATAGTCTTTGCAGATCTGGCACAAATCGAGGCTTAAGGTCACCCATTGCAGAATGAAAAGTAAACCAATAAGGTGGGTGAGATCAGCTTGTTGTTCAAAGTTCAAAGTATTATATACAATTAACTAAGTTGGCCAGGGGTTCTGAGGTACCCACCTACTGAATAAAAGTTTTGAAATTACCAAGCAAGGAAAAATCACTACAAAAATCAGGTCAAACATAAAACCAGTAAGTGTGGAAAACCCATCTATAGCATTACCCTAACATCTCAGAGATCTGAAAATGCATCAACTTATACAAAAAGGCCTTTCTCAATCTAAAGATATTGGAAAAATGCTTTTGCATTATAAAACACTAATATGAAAACTTGACAAAGCAATGTACAGGGAAAAGGTTGATGTCGGCTACAAACCCAAATCATATAAAAACTTTTCACACAAAGATCAATTTATATACGTAGACAGTCTAACCTCACACATCTGGAGCTGAAAGACCCGTCGCTCCTTTTCCATTTCTTCTGCTATTTCAGCTCCTGTAATTTCAGTTCGAATCATCCCATGCTGCTTTGCATGTTCCCGTTTCTCTTTTTCAATTTTAGTACTGTAATAGAGGTCACATTTTTTGCAGCAAGTTGCAATATAAAAGAAAGCCTCCAATAAGCCCCTCACCAATCATTTCAGCTTCATTATGTGAAGGTTATGTGCACTGAAGTCAAGTCTGGATTAGTCTTGTTAAACAAAATCTCAAGTAAAAATGAAGAACATTGGATCTTCTGAGACACTCTCGAAGAACCATCAACCACTTTAATTTTACATGTCTCTATGGAATTTAGTATGTGAATTCTGCTGAAAACTCCAAGTATTTCAGTAACCGTTACTCTTGTAGACAATGCTGTAATCTGTATTTATAAATGTTATATTCACATATGCATGATTTTCTGTAAAATCTCCAAAGTGCACTAAGCAGAGATAAAGAGAGACAAGACGACCCACTTTTTAAATTTCTTATTCGAACAATTCATTTTTTAAAAATTGCTTATTGAAAGCAAACTAGGTCTCTTGGAAGAAAGAGGGGTTCAGCAAGGAGAAAACAAAGAAATAACCTAATTAACCACAAAGGGTTAGGCCTCTTGACGTCATAAAATAAATAAAAGGCTAATTAAAACTGCAAATCAGTTGATGTAAATCAAACAGAAACAGAAATTGCTAGAAAAACACAGTAGATCTTGCAACATCTGTGAAAGGAAATCAAAGTTAACATTTCGGGTCTGGTGACCCTTCCTCAGAATTGAAGGCAGTCAGCAATGGTGCAGAGGAGTACAATTGAGTCGTTAACATAAAAAACGAAGAGGTTTGTGTAGAAATGCTAGTCAGAGAATGGGAAGGAAGCAAAAATAACAAGAAGGAATAAGGTTCATAATGTGAGTGGGAAGATGCATAGAGTTTGAAGGCTGAGATTAGAAGAAAATGGCTTTCAGCTACATTTCAGCATAATTTCCATCCAAATATACAAACTAGAAACATCGTTGACTCCATCCCTGATGACATGCCAAAACACACCAGCCTTCCTTTAAAAAGGAGGGACAAATGACAGTTTCAGGCACAGAAGCAGAAAAAGACAAAAGAATCAGCAATACAAATATATCAAAGACTATACAGAACAGCTGCCTTACAATCTGCATTGCATTGGAAATCAACTTAATATACTGCCTTTAATATGGCAGGCTCTTCCGTAAGGTTCAACAGGAACACTATCAGACAAAGTGTGGCACCAAGTTATTTAGACAGTTGACCAAATGTTCGATCAAAGGTGTAGATTGGAAGGGTTATCTTAAAAAGGAAGACAGTAAAGGGTAAGGGGAAAAAATTTCCAGAGCTCAGTACCAAGCCAACTAGAAACAAGGTTGGCAATGGTGTCGTGAAGAAAACGGGATGCCCCAAAGACCAGAATTGCAAAAGGGCAGAGATCACAGGGATGGAGAAGGGTGCATAGAAACATAAAAGATAGGAGCAGGAGGCAGCCATTTAGCCTTTTGAGCCTGCTCCATCATCCAACAGAGTCATAGCTGATCATCCAATGCAAAGTCTAACCCTGCTTTCTCCCCACAACCTTTGACCCCATTCACCCCAAGTGCTATATCTATCCTCCTCGTGAAGAGGTTCAATATTTTGGCATCAACTACTTCCTGTGGTAATGAATTACACAGGTTTACCGCTCTTTGGGTGGTGAAGAAATGTCTCATCTCCATCCGAAACAGTCCACCTCGAATGCTCACACTGTGACTCCAATTCTGTACGCACCCACCATCGGGAGCATTATCCCTGCATCTATCCTGAATAAATCTTGTTAGAATTTTACAAGTCTCGCTGAGATCTCCTCCTCACTCATCTAAACTCCAGCATAAACAGTGCTAACCTAATCAGTCAATCTTTCCACACTTATCAGTCCAGTCATCCTCAGCATCAGCCTGATAAACCTTTGCTGCACTGAAGAGCAAAAGCATCCTTCCCCCCAAAAACAAGATCAAAACTGCACACAATAATCTCGGTGTGGCCTCACCAAGGCCCTGTATAACTGCAACACAGCCCTGCTCCTGTACTTGAAACCACTCGGAACAAAGGTCAGCATACCATTTCCCTTCTTTACTGCCTGCTGCACCTGCATGCCTACTTTCAGCGACTAGAGCACAAGGAGACCCAGATCCCACTGAACACTCCCCTCTCCCAGTTTACAGCCATTCAGGCATCAATCTTCCTTTGCATTTTTGCTTTCAAAGTGAATAACCTTGCATTTATCCAAATACTACTGCATCTACCATTGATTTGTTCACTCACCCAACCTATTGAGATCATGCTAAAGGATCTCTGCATCCTCATCACGTTCACCCTCCTACCCAACTGGGTATCATCTGCAAACTTTGAGATGCTACATTTTGTTCCCTCATCCAAATTATTAATATATATTGTGAATAGTTGGGGCCCTGGCACCGATGCCTATGGCATTCCAGTAGTTACTGCCTGGCAAGTTGAAAAGGACCCATTAACTGTTTACTTTCTGCCAACCAGTTTTCTATCCATCTCAATACACTTCCCCCAATCCCATGCACTTTAATCTTGCGCAATCATTTTATGCGGGATTTTGTCAAATGCATTCTGAATATCCAAATATACTACATCAACTGGCACCCCCTTGTCTACTAGTTATATCTTCATTGAATTCCAACAGATTTGTCAAGCATAATTTCCCCTTCATAAATCCATGCCGACTATGCTACTGCAGTTTTATCTCAGGTTGGAGGAATTACTGTAGTCTTACTATTCCATGGATAACAGAAAATAACTTCTTACAGTTACCAGGGTGGCCAATTATGTACAGTTTTTAAACAAAACTGATCAACCATGTCTCTTAATAAACAACTATTGCTGTTAAAACAAAACATTCAATAAAAATACAAGAATAATTAACCTACTCGTTAATACCCAAATGCTTAGCTCTATAAATCATTCCAAAACACACAGATATACACAACAGAGGAAAAAATATTTCTCTCTAGAGATTGACATTCTGGAAAACAAATTTGCCCAATGGTTTATTCATAAATTGTTGAATCGCAGAACCACTACACAGTGTGTAAACAAGCCATTTGGCCCAATGAGTCCACATTGACTCTCCGAACAGCATGCCACACATGATTACAGTGGGGTGAGTCTGTAACTCTACATTTGCCATGGCTAATTCACCTAACCTTCACATCCCTGGACACTGGGCAACTTAGCATGACCAATCCATCTAACTTGCACATTTTTGGACTATGGGAAGAAACCAAAGCATCCAGAGAAAACCACAAGATATTTGCCTGATGCTAGAATTGAACTGAGGTCCTTAACACTGTGTGAGGCAGCAGTGGAAAAGGCTAAAGAGTACGATTTTATAAAGTCTGTTACTCTTATGATGTTGCACATGCAGTTATCACTGAAGCCTTGAAGGTACAGCTTGCTCAGAGAATATAATTGAGATTTTCTTTTAATCACAAACAAACACATAGGGATCACTCTTGACTGATTTTCAGATATGGGAGATATCAGATAAGTAGCTTGTATGCAAGGAAAGGACAACTACAAGGTCTGAGCAATGATGGCAAGCATGCCAAATGTATTTTCCACCTTGTCTATGTATGACACAAACAGGTGACATGAACAATCAGGGACCTAGCACTGATCTCTGGTATGCCACTGGATGCCAGCCTCCAGTCACACAAACTGGATATCTGGTCAACATGGACAAGTTGGACCGAAGACTAAATTACAAAATGCAGATAGTTGACTTATTCTCACTCCATGGTAGTTAATTTACTGTCAACCAATTACATTGAGCACAAATCACTGAATGCATGATTAAAGCAGGCATTTAAACATTGAAGTATGACTAATTGCAATAAGGTTGACTGCTTTTAAATAGGCCATCTTGAAATCATTGTGACATGCCTTACACTAATAAGCTGTATTCACTATGCTGGCCACCAAACTGTCTTATCCATTTTCATGCATCATAGACATGCATAAAATCTCTGTAGGGAACTTGGCATTCAGCATTTTGTTTGAAAATTACATAGACTCTTATTTCAATCTGTTGACAATGCAGCATAGTACCACTGTGCATCTTGTCTTCTCATGTCCTGTTGTATTCGTTAGAACGGTTTTTAAACATTTCCATTTCATAGTTTGGCTGCATGTCAAAATTCATGGATTTTATCCATGTTGCTGATTTAATAGATATTCATGTTTATGTTGCTGTCTGATAAAGAATTGCTGGAAATAGATAATTCTGGCAGAGGTCTTTTGGTAGGCTGTAAAATCTTGGTCTTCTGTCACAACACTAGATTATTTCATCCCATAAAACTGCTATGCTAAATAGAATTTGATCTAATATCGGTGTTGCTCTCAGTTTTGGTTTGACTGCCGAAGTGCAATACATGCTTTTGCATTTCAGCCTTTGAGAGATATTGAGGAGGGTTGGGTGCAAGGTAGTGTGTTTGAGGAACCAACAAGCAATAGGAGATGGCAGGTTTAACAAGTGATGGCCAATATGGACTGCAATCAAGCCCCGGTGAGATGGTAATCCACCCAGTAAGAGCCAGGGTGGGATGTGATTTATACATTGAGCATGGGAAATGATAAGCTTTCCGAGGTGGGCACTTTCAAGGCAACATACCTCAATTTAACTTCCACTGCGTCTACAACTCTGATGACTTTAAGGATATCCTGGAAGTCACATTCTTTAGTTTGAACAAGACTTCTAAGGAATGGCATATTGAATTTTGCAAGTACCAAGCTTTTGCCTCATTTTTACTAAGTGAGGCAGTCAACTGATATCAGCATAATAAACTTAATATAGTTTGAGAGAATCCAACAAAAAAAAAAGCTGAACTCTCATCATGCTTCCTGCCAAACAATAACTGTACTTACAATTTTGTTTCATAATCCTTCCATGCTTTGTCAAAAGGTTTCTTCAGGTCCTGTTTAATACAAATAATATCGAATGATAAATAATTTACCAAATAGGCAGTTTTCAAAAAAAAAAAGTCATTTCTGCAGTACACATGAATAAGGATTAGACAGACCATTTGGGTCATTAGTTCATCCTCCTAAAGAAACAACTGATTTCGGTCTCTAAAATGATATAAGTATTTGCCTCTTGGATCTTAGCCAGATACCTTATCTGAGCATTCATCACAAATTTCCTGATGGAGCTATACTCTCCTTTGCATAGTCCTTTGCACTAAGCATGAATATGCATTGTAGCCCAAGTCATAATGTTTTGCAGTTGCTCAGGAAAGAAAGTCAAAAATTAAGTGCCTGATCAAGCAAGATCCTCTCCTGAAGTTCTGTTGCATACTAGCTTGGTTTTCTGATAAATATCAATACCTTTACTGTTGACCTAATTTGTTCAAGTAAAGCTAATGGAAAGGATCTGTCAATGACCTTTGCACGTATGGGTCCTAAAATGGTTGCATAATGTCACCTAACTCACAACTTCATGATAAATGTCACCAGTATTCAAATCTTTTAAAACATTTAAAAATATTATGAACTTAATGCTTATTTGAAGGAATTCTTTGAAGTTTTGCAGGACAATTTTATTGCTATTAAATAAGGCAGAGTTTAGATTGGATCCAATGTGGTCATTCTACAAAAGGCAACTCCACAAACAGCTCTAAGGAGCTGGACTTACTGGCACATTTCATTCTTTTTTACACACACCACTTGACGCTTTCTCCTGGTTATCTGATCATAGGCTAACCCGTAAGTTGAATGCTCTCAATTTTCCAAGTGGTCAATGGAAAAGGGAACCTAACCAACATCTCGGGGAAGCGTCAGCCTGAACATAAACAAGTGGAAACAATTGGTCTGTCTTGGACACTTTCACATAGGAAAATAGTTTCTTTTACACCTGTTAGCTCCGATTACTTGTAAAGCAGCTCCAGTAAACAATTTATTAAAACTTTAGCTATTCTCGCTGTCCACATTCTCCTCCATTCAAAGCAGTCATTTTCAGATTTGGTCCATTGTCAAAAATAAAAGTATGTCATCTTTACACAAGAAACTGCACTCAAGTCCATTTTATTTTCAATGGAAATGAAGGCACAGAAAATTACACGTTGTGCAGCCTGCTTCAACAAGGTGTTTGACTATCCACAGGATTACATAATTACTCATCAGATGCATTTCCTGGTGAAAACTTCAAAGATGTTACTGTTAGCTTTTCTTACAAAAAAAAGAAAAAAATGCTCATCTTTATTTTGGTGTTCAAGCACTTCACTAATAGCTCCCTTGCTAATCTTGTACTGCAAAAACTTATTTTTACTCTCAGCATCCTACATTATACATATTTATTCTTTGTTCCCTGCTCGTCCGAATGCCCCGGTGACATACTTTTACATTAACCTCATTACGGTTCTCCCTCCACTAATATAAAGAAAGTACTAAAATAATCAAGGGAAAAAATGGAAGGAACTTGGTGTATTTAATATGGATAGATAGTAATGGGGCATGCTGGACCAGATGGTTTTCACCCCAGAGTTATTAAACATGTAGTCATAATTTTCCAAATTTCTCCAAATTCAGCAACGATGCCTATGGTTTTTACACAAAATAAACCTCAACTCAATTTGAATTGAACGAGGGAGGAAGCTAAGAGTTGACTACAAACCAATTTCTCTGTCTGTTTCTCACTCAGTACAGGCACTGCTTCCAAAGTTGTCATTTAATTTTACTCAAGGTGTTGAATCTTATGAATTGCTGTTTTTCAAATGCACAGAACACTTAAGTAGGAATTTCCAGGCAAGTGGAACAGGTGTCACACACCTGATTTGTGCCTATGGGTGTAGAAGATTGTGGGCACCTTACTAGAATCGGTCATCAGGGATAGTGCAACACAATTAAGCAAATATCAGTTGATCAGGAGAATCAGCATGGATTCGTAACAAGTCGGTTACGTTCATGGAACTGTGCTGACATTGAAGTCAATGCAATGACGAATATGAAAGTGCATACAACTTTTGTCAATGCAAATTTTGAGAAAAAGTTTAAAATCAGGTTCCACATAAGTGATTACAAATGAAGGTACATGAAAGTGGAGGTAATTTTGTGACATGGTTAGTAATTGGTTTGGATGCAGGAGGAGAAAGTGAGGACTGCAGATGCTGGAGATCAGAGCTGAAACTGTGTTGCTGGAAAAGCGCAGGTCAGGCAGCATCCAAGGAACAGGAGAATCGACGTTTCGGGCATAAGCCCTTCTTCAGGAATGAGGAAAGTGTGCCCAGCAAGCTAAGATAAAAGGTAGGGAGGAGGGACTTGGGGGAGGGGCGTTGGAAATGCAATAGGTGGAAGGAGGTCAAGGTGAGGGTGATAGGCCGGAGTGGGGTGGGGGCGGAGAGGTCAGGAAGAAGATTGCATGTTAGGAAGGCCAACTCTACAGATTTCCAAATTTGTCCCTCCAAGATAGGGTGGCATGGTGGCTTAGTGGTTAGCAATGCTGCTTCACTGCATCAGGGACCTCTGTTCGATTCCAACCTTGACTGTTTGTGGGGTTTATACGTTCTCCCCATGCCGGTATAGGTTTCCTCCGGGTGCTCTAGACTCCTCTTGGTGTCCAAAGATGTGCAAATTAGGTAGATTGGCTTTCCATTGTACCCAGAGATGCATAGGATGGGGGCTGGGTAGCCATTGTGGCTGTGGGGTGGCTAGATCTGGGTGAGATACTCAGATGGTCAGTGTGGCCGTGACAGGCCTGATGGTTCTTTCTGCACCTTAGGGATTCTATGAAGTACAGATGACAATAATAAAACCAACATTTATTGCCCAATGGTAGTGCCTCTTGACAAGAGAACAGTTAGCCTCCATGAATCACTAAACCATCAGGTGGTGTTTTATAAATTCTCAAGGATCGGGTTCGCAGGAGAGTAGTCTGACACAGACCAGGAGAAAAGAACTGAGAGACGAGTTTGCTAGAATATAAGTATTTTATTCCCCGCAGTGTCGCCTCAACCAGGTCTCGTACTTACAACGGGTCTGGTTTATACTCACTCTACATGTTACCGGAACTGGGAGCCGTCAGTTCTCGTAGAGCGGTTGCCAACAACCCACGCTCGGCGGTTAAACGTAACCTGGAGCAGACTCTACCGAACTGGGGACTTTCCCAGCTTATATACTCTTTCGAGATCTAAACATTCATGCGAACAACAGGGCAAGTCTCTTTACGAGTTTCAGCTGGAACCAATTAAGCTTGCAACATCCTGTTTGACAGTGTCTGTTCCTTATCAAGGCTGGTAGCATAAACACCATAAGCAACACATTCCATTCCGGCAACATATTCATGCGAACAACAGGGCAAGACTAAGCAACACCTTCCATTCCGGTAACATATTCATGCGAACAACAGGGCAAGACTAAGCAACACATTCCATTCCGGTTACATACAGATAATAAGATCCACACATGTATTGGGACATAATTTTAACCCTTTCACCACAGGTGGAGGGCTAGTTAGGGTAGGAATTTCCAGGAACTTCATTCAACAACTAAATGAAAATATATTTCCAAACCAGGATGATGTCTGACATATTGGAGGTTCCCACAAATATTTTTCGTAGTTTTTTTTAAAAAGGAGATAGATGCATAGATTAAGGAGGTTGTGTTGATAATCGTTGTGGAATTGCTGCAGAGCACCACAAAAGGTAGCACATAAAAGTCACAGCACAATCACAACTCTTATTTTGAGGTGGTCCACTATACTTGTTATTTGAAGCAGTAGGAGAATGAAAGATAATTTCTAGGAACTTAAAGTAAACCTTTATGGGCCGACTTAGCATCAGTGCATTTGGGATCCAACTACAGATATCGTGTTTACGCATTTGCCATGATTAGTAGTAAATAGGGGATCAGTAACTAAAGAAAACTTTCAAATGTTTACACAAGTTGAGTAGCTTCACAATACAGACTTTACAAGATACATATGGTCATCCTGGTCTGCTCACTTCAAACCTTTTAAACTAAGCAGGGTCTTTGCATTCATTGACCAATAATCTTACCAAAGATTTTTTTCCTGTTATACATATAGCACCACACTGACTAAAAATTAGCTTTTTCCCTTGGTGAAAAACTCGGTGATGACATCATCTTCAAAGGTACAATGTTATTTGGCACGGAGGTATCTGATTCCCTATGCAAATATCAACTTCCTTATCTTTTGCATTTACATCAAAAATGGTCACCAAATCCAAATACTTACCCCCTTGACGTCTTTCAGATCTCCCTTCAATAGTGAATCCAAAGTGAAGATGACATTATGACTAAGATTCTGCAGCTGAAAATTGCATATAGACAAAGACAAAATAAGTATACAGTTTGACAATTTGCTCTGCACAGTTGATCAACCATTACACTCTACTGTAAAATAGTGCAACAGGTTGTTACTGCAAGGCTGCAATGAGTGATTTCTTAATGTTCTTGCCAGTCAAATACGGATTTTTGTTTTCTCTATGTTATTAATTATTAGCAAATTTGAAATATATTAGCTCATACAACAATGCTGATCTGCCACAACCCTGAGATACATAACACTGCATGGACCTATTTTATGAAAAAGACAATATATTAAAAATGTCAGGCAGCACAACTTTAGATGCACCTTCATTTGTTCAGACATGCAGTTTTGAAAAAAATGAACTATTTGTAGTTCATTACGAGCATGTCTCTATTTGCAGCAGAAATCAGTACTTGACATACATGTTAATGGACCACGTGACCTCAAAAAGGTTAGTAGGTGAAGGGGTGAGGTTGCATTAACTTGATCTCCATGTCCATCATAGCTACAAGATATAACATGAACATATCCCAGCGAAGGGAGAGACATTGACAGGGTAAACAATGAATCACACTATGGGGAAAACACTTCATTCAATAGTGGTTCAAAATTACTACTACATTCCTCCAAAAAGGTAAATTACAGTCAAACATTTCAAAATCAGGTTACACAACATAAGCAATAAATATTTTGTCATTCCCAAATGTAAATTATATTTTGTGCACAATGTAACTGTATAGTAAATTCCTAAAGTCTAACATTTGATATGTGGGAAATGCATGATAAAAGATATTCTGGGTTTCAAAGTATTCTGGATGAGTATATGTCTACTGAATGTCACAATACAATGTTATCAAAGCAGAAGTAAACTAAAGTCAGGGGCCATCTCAACACTCTTCAGCAAAACAATGTTGCTGGAAAGATATCTTGCAGCAGTCACCGTTTTCATAAGGAGAAAGTGATATAAAGAAGGAAATAGTTAACCATGTGGGTGGGTCAGTGAGAGATCTGGCAACTGTTAATTACTGTGTTAGAAATCCAAGGTCCCAGATTAATAAACCCAGGGAACATTAATACAAATACCACCATGGCATTTTGAGAATTTGAATTTAATTATAAAGGTAACATAAGCAAAACAAAACATTACATCAATCAGGCATCCAGTTAAAAACCCAACTGGTTCACTGATGCTTTAAGAGCAGGAAATCTTACAGACTTAAGAACAAACTGTCACTGACCCAATCCACTACCACTAGCCGTCCTCACTTAAGTATACTGCAATATAAAATATTAAAGATCCTGATCATGGTGAAGCATTTTTGTCCTAATTAACCAAGATATGGAGATAAAATAAAGGCAAATATAGAAATGGCACATGAAGACAGCTGCACTTGAGAACAGCAAGCCAAGAAATCACAGAGCAGAAAAGCAGTTGCAAGAAGTTTGTAATACTGGTTGCAGTAGAAGACAGCTTATAGGAGAGATGAACTTAGTGAGAAGTTGAGTAAAACTTATGATCAGAATATGACATATCTTGAATGTGCTTTGAGACTTCAGTCTAAAGAATTGAAATTTGGTGCACTTGAGATACTGAGGAAATACTGGACTTTTGTTCAAAAAAAAAAAGGACAGTTTTCTTTAAAAAGTTACTGTAAATTGTGTAGCTTAAATTGACTTTTCATTTAATGGAAGTCACATGCCTGACCATACAGGATTCAAGACTGGCTATTTGATGTTGCTCAAGTATTTAATTTGGGGTGTAGCCTATCAAGAGATAAGACACCCAATTCAGCCTTTTGCAGCTTTGTGAGAAATGCTCAAGCATTCCTTCTGAGAGGTTAAAACTGAAACAAGCTATTCTTCCTGAAAAGCTTTTAGAAGACATCCTCTCCATATCTCCTGAACAAACTGTACATGAAGATTTTCCAGGAACAATTGCATGGGGCTAGTGACATTTGCCAACATGAGCAAAGACATCAGAGTGAAAGTTATCTGGATCATTTCCTATTTTATCCCTTAATTCTCCAATAGTTTGGCCAAAATGATTTACTTTTTAAAATTTAATTTCTCCAAAAAAAACTAATTTTATTTCTCTTTAACAGCTGCATTGTTGTGTTACTTACAAGATATTTAGAAGTGCAATAAATTTCACAAACAAATTAGCCTGAAGACTGTCTCCATGCAAGCAGCATTTGTAATAGGTGGATGAATTAACTATACAAAGTTATTAATAGATACATTATAATTGGGATCACAGAGACCTGGTTCCAGGGTGACTAAGGATGGGAACACAACATCCAGGGTTATTCAATTTTCAGGAAAGACAAACAGAAAGAAAAAAGGAGGTAGGGTAACATTGTTGTTTAAGGAGGAGATTAACACAATAGTAACAGGAGGACGCAAGCCTGGACGACGTGGAATCTATATGAGTGGAGCTGCAGAACACCCAAGGACAAAGAAAAAGCATTAGTGGGAGTTGTGTACATGCCACAAACAGTAGTTATGTTGGGAACTAGATCAAACAGGAAATTAGAAATGCAGGCAGTAAGGGAACAGCAATTATTATGGGTGACTTCAATCTACATACTGATTGGACAAACCAATTTGGCAGCAATGCGATGGAAGAGGATTTCCTGGAATGCATGACAGATGGTTTCCTCAACCAAAATGTCGAGGAACCATCGAGAGAGCAAACCATTTTTAGACCGAGTATTATGTAATGAGAGAGAATTAATTAGCAACATTGTGGTGCGAGCTCCTTTGTGAAAGAGCAACCATAACGATAGAACTCTTCATTAATATGGAGAGAGATAAAACTAAATCTGAAACTCAGGTTCTGAACTTAAAGAAATCTAACTTTGATGGTATAAGACATGCATTGGCGAGGGTAAACTGGCCAAGGTTACTTAATGAGTTGACAGTGGATAGGCAATGGTAGACATTTAAAGAACACATGGATGAACTTCAATTGTACATCCCTGTGTGGCATAAGAGTAAAACAGGGAAGGTGGCTCAACCATGGGAAATCAGGGAAAGCATTAAAGCCAAAGAGGATGCATATAAATTGGCCAGAAAAAGCAGCAAACCAGAGGTCTGAGAAAAATTTAAAATTCAGTGAAGGGTGAAGGTTTAATTCAGAAAAGGAAAAATAGAACATGAAACTAAGTGGTGGAAAACAAAAACCAACTGCAAAAGCTTCTATAGACATAAGAGGAGAAAAGAAAACTGAAGAAGAAAGTCCCATGCAGTTAGAATCAAGTAAATTTATAATGAACAAAAAAAATTTGGCAGACCAGGCAAACAAATAGTATGGATCGGTCTTCACGAATGACAACACAATAATCTGAAGAGAGAGCGAGCGCGAGACGAATGATAGGCCAGTTAGCCTGACATCAGTGGTGGGGAAAATGCTGGAGTCAATCATTAAGGATGTAATGACTGAGCATTTGGAAAGTGGAGAGAGAACTAGTTGACAGACAGGAAGCAGAGACCTGGAATAAACAGCTCCTTGGAGTGGCAGGCAGTGATGAACGGGGTGCCACAGAGTTCAGTGCTGGGACCTCAGCTGTTTACTGTATACATTAATAAGTGGGACAAAGGCATTGAATGCCATAATCTCCAAATTTACAGATGAATCTAAGTGGATGGCAGTGTCTGCTGTGAGGAGGATGCTAAGAGAATGCAGGGTGACTTGGACAGGCTGGCTGAGTGGGCGAATACTTGGCAAATGCAAAATAATGTGGATACAGTGTGGTTATACATTTTGGTCACAAAAGGGAGATTATCTGAATAGTGACAGCTTAGGAAATGAGAGGTGTAATGAGATCTGTGTGTCATGGTGCAACAGTCACGGAAGGTTGGCATGCAGTTGCAGCTGGCAATGAGGAAAACTAAAGGCATCCTCTCCTTCATAACAAGAGGATGTGAGTATTGGAGCAAGGATGTCATGCTGCAGTTATACAGGGCCTTCGTGAGGCCATATCTTGAGTATTGTGCGCAGTTCTGGTCTCATCGGAGGAAAGACACTCGCTATTGAGGATGTCCAGCAAAGGTTCACCAGACTAATTCCCAGGATAGCAGGACTGACAGGAGGAAAGACTGGATCGAATGGGCTTGTATTTGCTGGAATTTGGAATAATTGGGGGGTGGGGAATCTCAGAAAATCCTGATGAATTGGACAGGCTAGACATGAGAGGAATGCTCCCAATTTCAGGCAAGTCCAGAACTAAGGGTTACAGTCAAAGAATAAGGGGTAAGACTTTCAGGACTGAGAATTTCTTCACTGTTGTGAAACTGTTGGGGCCTGTTCATTAGATGTATCCAAGAGGGAGCTGGACATGGCCCTTGCAGCTAAACGGATCAAGGAGTATGGGGAGAGGACGGGAATAGAATGCACGATCGACTATTGTTGTATTGCATGGTGGCGCAGACACAAGGGCCAAACAGTCTACTCCTGCACCTATTTATGTTTCCATGTTAAGATAAGCATCTATAATTTAATACTTCAACTGTATTGATCAGTTTTGCATCTGTGAAATAAGTCTAGTTTTGATATTATTCATGGGGAGGAGACAGCCTTGTGTTATTATCCTAGATTATTAATCCAGAGATGCAAGTCATATTCTGAGATTGGAAGCTCATATCCAACCACGGCAGAAAAAGTCTGCGAATTCAATCAAAACTTGGAATTAAGAGCATAATGACGACCATGACTACTGCTGATGGTCAGAAAACTCCTTTGTTCTTACCTGGTCTGATCTATGATTCCACACACAGTGACTCTTAACTGTCTTCTGGAAGATTAGGGATGCTTGCCTATCCAGTGACGCCATATCGCATGAGTTAATTGTTGTTAATAAAATTAGTGCATTTTAGAAACTAGGTTGATTGGATCTTTTTACTCTGAACCAAATAAGCCATTTAAGTGGCCTTATCAGCAACTGTGTAATAAATCTAAGAATTATCCTATGACCCATGGAATAAGTGAGACTAGAGAGAAACAATGCAATCCCCTGACCTTGGCTGCAACAATACACAGAAAGGATTTCACATAGGATATTAATATGGTCCCAGCTGATGTTAATACTGGACAAGTCAAAATCTGGAGTAAAACCTGGGTTGATGAACCCTAAATTTTAGATTTACAATTTTGATACCATTACAGTCAGCCAACGAACATATTCACAAAAGGCTGCCAAAATATTTTTTATCAGCCTTCCACCGAAGGAGAAAAGTTCCAGGGACTAATCATCTACATTCTACAGTAAGGAAGTGGCCCTGGAAACAGCGGATGCACTGATGATCATCTTCCAAGACTCTTTAGACTGAAAAGTTCCTGCAGAGTGGGGATAGTTACTGCAACCACACTACTTAAAAAGGGAGGTCAAGAGAAAACGGAATTATAAACCAGTGAATCTGACATCAGTAGTGGGGAAGATACGAAATCCATTATCAAGGATTTAATAGTAGATCACTTCGAAACCAGTGATAAAAATCAGACACAGTCAGCATCGGTTTACAAAAGATAAATCATGCTTGACAAATCTACTGGAATTCTTCAAAGATTTACTAGTAAAGTTGGTCAGTGGAGCCACCGAATCTGGTTTATTGGGACCATCAGAAAGCTTTCAACAAAGGCTCACTTAAGAGATTAATGTGTAAAATTAAAATACATTGAGATAGATAGAAAATTGGTTAGCATACAGGAAACAAAGTAGGAATAAATGGGCCTTTCCCTGAATAACAGGCATTGACTAGTGGGATATAGTAAGGATCAGCATTAGGACGCCAGCTATTCACAATATATGTTAATGATTTAGATGAAGGTACTAAATGTAATATCTCAATTTGTAGACAACACAAAGGGTGAGTTATGAGGAAGATGCAATGACGTTGCAGTGTAATTTGGGTAAGCTCAATGAATGGGGAACTGCATGGCAGACAGAGTGTATTGTGGATCAATGAGAGATCATCTACATGCAAGCAAAAATAAAGAGGCAGATAATTTGAAAGGCTGCAAATTGAGGAGGGAATGCTCACTACTTGCTGAAAGCAGTAATGCAGACAGAGCAGGTAAAAAAAGGCAGCAAACTATATGTTGGCCTTCATAGTGAGAGGATTCAAGTACTGGAACAAGAATGCCTTTCTGCAAATATGCAGGGTACTGGTGAGGCCACATCTGGAATATTATGCAGAGTTTGGTCTCCTTACTGGAGGAAGGATGCTTTTGTTGTAGACGCCTTGCAGTCCAGGTTTACCAAATTGATTCCTAATATGCTGAAAAATGTGTTGCTGGAAAAGCACAGCAGGTCAGGCAGCATCAAAGGAGGAGAATCAACGTTTGGGGCATAAGCCCTTCAGGAATGAGGAGGGTGTGCCAAGCAGGCTAAGATAAAAGGTAGGGAGGAGGGACTTGGGGGAGGGGCATTGGGAATGCGATAGGTGGAAAGAGGTTAAGGTGAGGGTGATAGGCCGGAGAGGAGGTGGGAGCGGAGAGGTCGGGAAGATGATTGCAGGTCAAGAAAGCGGTGCCGAGTCAGAGGGTTGGGACAGAGATAAGGAGGGGGGGGGAAAGAGAGGGGAGGAGAGGGAAATGAGGAAGCTGGAGAAATCTGCATTCATCCCTTGTGGTTGGAGGTTTCCTAGGTGGAAGATGAGGCGCTCTTCCTCCAGGCGTCGTGTTGCCATGGTCTGGTGATGGAGGTGGTCAAGGACCTGCATGTCCTTGGCGGAGTGGGAGGGGGAGTTAAAGTGTTCAGCCACAGTGCGATTGGGTTGGTTGGTGCGGGTGTCCCAGAGGTGTTCTCTGAAACGTTCCGCAAGTAGATGGGCTGTCTCCCCAATGTAGAGGAGGCCACATCGGGTGCAGCGGATGCAGTAAATGATGTGTGTGGAGGTGCAGGTGAATTTGTGACGGATATGGAAGGATCCCTTAGGGCCCTGGAGGGAAGTGGGGGGGGGGAGGGGGGAAAGAGAAGGTGTGGGCACAAGTTTTGCATTTCTTGCGGTTGCAGGGGAAGGTTCGAGCAGTGGAGGTTGGGTTGGTGGGGGGTGTGGACCTGACAAGGGAGTCGCAGAGGGCGTGGTCTTTCCAGAACGCTGATAGGGGAGGGGAGGGAAATATATCCTTGGTGGCGGGGTCTGTTTGGAGGTGGCGGAAATGACAAAGGATGACACGATATATCTGGAGGTTGGTGGGGTGGTAGGTGAGGACCAGTGGGGTTCTGTCCTGGTGGCAATTGGAGGGGTGGGGTTCAAGTGCGGAGGAGCAGGAAGGAGGGGATGCGGTGGAGAGCATATTCAATCACGTCTGAGGGGAAATTGCGATCTTTGATTCCTAATTTGGCCTAACCAACATGATGAGAGACTGAGTCAAATATAATTGTATCCTCTGGAGTTAAGAACAAAGAGGGGGTGGGGGGACTCACTCAAATCTTCTAAATAAGAGGACTAAATAGGGAATATCCTTCCTGCATCTAACCTATGTGGGAGAGTCCAGAACCTTGAGATTAGAAGAAATTCTTTCACGCAGAGAATGGGGAGCCTGAGAAATTCACCAAAGAAACTGGTCGTGACTAAAATGTTGCATTTTCAAGCGTTAGATGTAGCTCTTGAAACTAAAGGAGTCAAGGAATATGAAAGGAAGGTGGTATGGGGTATCAAGCTTGTATGATCAGTCATGGTATACTCACTGGTGGAACAGGCTCAAGGTTTGTTAAACATGGAAACAAAGATTCAAAGTTTACTACATTTACTAAAAATTAACAAAACTATTGGAAAGACCTCATCATGAATAGGAAAGAGGTTCTACTCATGATCCAAGCAACATCCTTCAGAGCATCAATCCAAGTATCAGTCCACTCTAAATTCCTACTCAAGTAAGGTTGTTAAAAGCATTTCCTGTGCAATCATGTGATTCCCTCCATTATTGTGCTGCCTATCCCCTAGATAAGCTAACTTACTGACTTCTCATTAGGGAAAACTCAGAGCTTTTCCAGCCCTATCTACTTAGACTACTAAAGAGCTCAAGATCTCTTTTGAGTTCTAATAGCCTGGAAACTGCCAAAACTAAACTGCTCTCCTCTTGATTATGGATAATTTCTCTTCAAACTAGACCTGCTTGTGGCCCCTCACCAACTGTCTTTCTCGAAGTCAAACAATTTCTTAAACAATTATGCAATTTCTCTTAACTCGTCATTTAGCTCATACATATACACATATACATGAGATGATTTCTTGGTAATGCTATCTGTACCCACTGCTTTGGAAAAAATGCATTTCTTAACCTTCAGTCACTTTCACAGAATTAAAAACTCAATCTAATTACCTCTATAATTTAAGTTCCCAAATAGCATAATATAAATCTTTATCACAATAATAAATAGAAGTCAGTAGAGAATGTATATTGAAGAAACAGAATTAAATGTTTAAATAGTTCCTAATTCAAATGGGGTAAATTCTAGCTCAAGGAAGAAATTATTGATGCTTTGATTCATTCCAACTTGCGGATCCTTTCAGAGAATACCCACACCAACCAACCCCATTGCTGAACACTTCAACTTCCACATCCCACTTTACCAAGGACATGCAGGTGCTAGGCCTCCTCCATCACCAAACTCCAAACACCCAATGCCTAGAGGAAGAACACTTCATCTTCTGCCTTGGGACCCTGCAATCTCATGGGATTCATATGGATTTCTCCAGCTTCCCACCACACCATCCCCTCCCCCCACGACCTTATCCCAGTCACAAGCCTCCAACCCAGCACTCCCCTTGACCTGTCCATAGTCTTTCTCTTATCTGCTCCACCCTCCTCTCCGACTTATCACCTTCTTTCACCCACCTTCATCTACTACGGCATTCTCGGCTACGTTCCCACCAGCCGCAGCCCCCCCTCATTTTTCCCTCAGCCCCGTGGCCCACACGGCTCATTCCTGATGAAGGGCTTATGCCCGAAATGTAGATTCTCCTGCTCCTCAGATGCTGCCTGACCTGCTGTGCTTTTCCAGCATCACACTCTCGATTCTGATCTCCAGCATCTGCAATCCTCACTTTCTCCTGGTGGCTCAAAGTATGCTTAACTTGAACATTTAATTAAAACTTTCATTTCAACTTAATTAAACCTTCATTGGTGATAGAATAAACACACTTTAGTAGAATTCTTAAAAGTTTAAAGACAAGCTGCATTTGTATAGCATCTTTAACATAGTAAGGCTCCAAACATACCTCATTATTAAACGAAATCCCAAAGCTACCCAAGGTAAAATTAAAGCAAAATATCTAAAGATTGGTCAAGGAAATTGTTCTTGAAAACAGATCGTTTATGCCACACATCCCAATAAAGAAGGTGCAAGCCAACCAAGAGCTAACAAGCTCCGTTGCACCACCGAGATATTAGTCTGGAGCTCTGCATTTGCTTGTTCAAGACCTTTTTCTAAATGAGGGGTTTCTAGCTGTACCACCCATTCAGATGGCAAGTTCCAGAGCTCAATACCATTTGGGTAACAGAAACTCTTCCCCAAGCCTCTCACGGATTACTTTAATCGGATGCTTGCTCATTATTTACCTTACTAATCAAAGAAATATGTCGTCCCTATGCACTCCATCTGGGTCACTCAATTATCTACATCTCTAACTCATTTTTATTTCACTCCTATATTGCAAGAAAACAACCCCCATCTATCTCCTCTTTCCTCAAACCTAAAATTCTCCATTCCTGGGAATGTGTGTGTAAATCTCCTTTTCACCTTCTGTGGTATGATAGTTTGCCCTTGTAATTCGATTAGATTACATTACATTACAGTGTGGAAACAGGCCCTTCGGCCCAACAAGTCCACACCGACCTGCCGAAGCAAAACCCACCCATACCCCTACATTTACCCCCTACCTAACACTATGGGCAATTTAGCATGGCCAATTCACCTGACCTGCACATCTTTGGACTGTGGGAGGAAACCGGAGCACCCGGAGGAAACCCACGCAGACACGGGGAGAATGTGCAAACTCCACAGAGTCAGTCGCCTGAGGCAGGAATTGAACCCGGATCTCCGGCGCTGTGAGGCAGCAGTGCTAACCACTGTGCAACCGTGCCGCCCACAGAGACTAGAACTGATTGAAAAAAGTATTGTTTATTCATGGCAAATTAGTACTGTTGGTTAAGCCAACATTTTTAGCCCATCCCTAATTGCCCTCAAAACAGGGCAGTGAGCTGCCAATTTGAGCTGCTGCAGTCCTTGGGTTACTGTTAGGACAACAGTTTCATGGTTTTGACCCAACGACACTGACGGAACAGGTATATAGTTCCAAGTCAGGTCGAAGCGTGGGTTAGAGAAAAAAAAACTTGCAGACGGTGGTCCTCTAATGCATCCGCAATACTTTCATCCTACATGGCGGTAAAACCCAGGTATTTGGAAGATGCTGTCAAAGAAATATTATCTCTGACTGCTCAGCTCAAGAATGCACTTCATAAAAAGGATGGTGGAAACAAGGTAAAGAATTTCAAAAGCTCAACAAATATTGAAGAACAATTTGCTTGGTTATAAGGAAAACGAGTAGGGCTAAATTGAAGATTTAGCCGAGACTGCAAATTGCACAGATGGTTGAATAACTTTCTGTTCTAATTCCTTATGAGGGTGGGCTTATTAGGAAGGTTGTAGAGAATAGCAGTTACAACATTAAATGCACTGGGATTCAACTACAAAGAACGTTATAAGCATCTAAACCTTACCAAACAAAAAAGGTGTACAAGTGGAGATGTGGTAAAAATCTTTAAAATAATTAAAAATAGATGTAAGACAACACTCTGATATGGTAGCTGATTTGGAGTGAACTTCAGTGTCATACAAAGCTGCACTGATACTTGTAGGGAAGGAGAACTGAAGGAACTTAAGTTATTCGTTGTTAATGATGTGGATGTCGCTCCGGTATTTGTTGCCCATTCAAAAATGAATTTACCCAGCCATTTCAAAAGGGTGATTAAGGGTCAATCAAAATCATTACATATATGGAGTCAAATACAGCCAACCAAGTAAAGAATGACAGATTTCCTTTCCTTACAAAGGCATTAGTGAACCAGATGTATTTTTCATAACAATGATACCTCCATTGTCATTATTATGGAGATTAGCTTTACATTCAAAATTTTTCATTCATTTATTTAAATTCCACCAGCTCCCAAGACAGGATTTGAACCCATGTCCAGAGAGCATTAGCCTAGGCCTCTGGCCCTTTGGTCCAGCGCCATTACCACTACATTGTGGTCTCCTATTTAAGAAATTACCATTGATGGGGATATCAGCAGATATATGCTCAGTTTCTAGTATTTTATTAGAGAATAAAAACTTGTTAACTTTACATGGATTATTGAGTCTGTGAAAACATGCGACAAAACAAACCATATAGCACAAGAAGCATTTATTTACTAAAATCACATACTACCATTGCTGAAATCCCAACTAACTATATCCTAGTGGCCACCACTGACCATAAATTGAACTGCCCACATAAATACTGTGGCTACAACAGCAGTTCAAATGGTAGGAATTCTATTACAATTACACCCTCTCCTCACCCCCTTGCAAAACATTGCAGGAGCTTTGGGTTTTTGCAACAGCATCTCAAAAACCCACAACCTCTCCCACCTAGAAGAACCACGGCAGCAGATGCGTGGGTATACAATCACCTGCAAGTCCCAACCATAGCACGCTTCATCCTGTGGATTTCAATTGCTATTCTTGCAAAGTTGCTGGGTCAAAACCCCACAAAATCTGAAAATGTGTTGCTGGAAAAGCACAGCAGGTCAGGCAGCATCCAAGGAGCAGGAAAATCGACGTTTCGGGCATAAGCCCTTCTTCAGGAATGAGGAAAGTATGCCAAGCAGGCTAAGATAAAAGGTAGGGAGGAGGGACTTGGGGGAAGGGGCGTTGGGAATGCGATAGGTGGAAGGAGGTTAAGGTGAGGGTGATAGGCCGGAGTGGGGGTCAGGGCGGAGAAGTCAGGAAGATGACTGCCGGTTAGGAAGGTGGTGCTGAGTTCGAGGGTTGGGACTGAGAGAAGGGGGGTGGGGGGGGAGAAGAGGAAGCTGGAGAAATCTGAGTTCATCCCTTGTGATTGGAGGGTTCCAAGGCAGAAGATGAGGCGCTCTTACTCCAGCCATTGTGTTGCTATGGTCTGGCGATGGAGGAGGCCAAGGACCTGCATATCCTTGGTGGAGTGCGAGGGGGAGTTGAAGTGTTGAGCCACGGGGTGGTTGGGTTGGTTGGTCCAGGTGTCCCAGAGGTGTTCTCTGAAACATTCCACAAGTAGGTGGCCTGTCTCCCCAATATAGAGGAGGCCACGTCGGGTGCAGCGGATGCAGTAAATGGTGTGTGTGGAGGTGCAGGTGAATTTGTGGTGGATATGGAAGGACTCCTTGGAGACTTGGAGGGAAGTAAGGGGGTGGGGGGAGGTGTGGGCGCAAGTTTTGCATTTCTTGCGGTTGCAGGGGAAGGTGCCAGGAGTGGAGGTTGGGTTGGTGGGGGGTGTGGACCTGACGAGGGAGTCACGGAGGGAGTGGTCATTTCAGAACATTGATAGGGGAGGGAAATATATTCCAGGTGGTGGGGTCCGTTTGGAGGTGGCGGAAGTGACGACGGATGATACGATGTATATGGAGATTGGTGGGGTGGTCGGTGAGGACAAGTGGGGTTCTGTCCTGGTGGTGATTGGAGGGGCGGGACTTAAGGGCAGAGGAGCGTGAAGTTGAGGAGATGCAGTGGAGAGCATAGTCGATCACGTCTGGGGGGGGAAATTGCGGTCTTTGAAGCAGGAGGCCATCTGGGTTGTTCAGTATTGGAACTGGTCCTCCTAGGAGCAGATGTGGCGGAGACTAAGGAATTGGGAATATGGGATGGCATTTTTACAGGGAGCAGGGTGGGAGGAGGTGTAGTCTAGATAGCTGTGGGAGTCGGTTGGTTTATAGTAAATGCCCATGTTGATTCGGTTGCCAGAGATAGAAATGGAGGGGTCTAGGAAGGAGTCTGAGACGGTCCAGGTAAATTTGAGGGCGGGGTGGAAGGTGTTGGTAAAGTGGATGAACTGTTCAACCTCCTCATGGGAGCACGAGGCAGCACCGATACGGTCATCGACGTAGCGGAGGAAAAGGTGGGGGGTGGTGCCAGTGTAGCTGCGGAAGATGGACTGTTCCACATATCCAATGAAGAGGCAGGCATAGCTGGGGCCCATGCGGGTGCCCATGGCTACTCCTCTGGTTTGGAGGAAGTGGGAGGATTGGAAAGAGAAGTTGTTCAGAGCAGTCGAAGGAGGGTGTCAGTGGAAGGGTATTGGTTGTTACGGTGGGAAAGGAAGCAGTGGAGGGCTTTGAGTAGGGGATGGAGGTGTACAGGGACTGGATGTCCATGGTGAAGATAAGGTGTTGGGAAACAGGGAAGCGAAAATCATGGAGGAAGTGGAGGGCGTGGGTAGTGTCCCGAACGTAGGTGGGGAGTTCTTGGACTAAGGGGGACAGGACCATGTCAAGGTATGCAGAGATGAGTTCGGTGGGGCAGGAGCAGGCTGAGACAATGGGTCGGCCGGGGCAGTCAGGTTTGTGGATTTTGGGCGGGAGGTAGAAACGGGCGGTGTGGGGTTGTGGGACTATGAGGTTGGAGGCGGTGGATGGAAGATCCCCTGAGGTGATGAGGTTATGGATGGTCTGGGAGATGGGGTCATGGTCAAGAGGGCAGTAGGAGTTGTCCGCGAGCTGGCGTTTAGCCTCAGCAGTGTAAAGGTCAGTGCGCCAAATTACTACTGCGCCACCCTTGTCTGCTGGTTTGATAGCGAGGTTGGGATTGGAACGGAGGGAGTGAAGAGCTGCACGTTCCGAGGGCGAGAGGTTGGAGTGGGTGAGAGGGGTGGAGAGGTTGAGGCTGTTAATGTCTCAGCGGCAGTTGGCTATGAAGAGAGAGATCTAGGGCAGGTAAGAGGCCAGCACGGGGTGTCCAGGTGGATAGGGTGTGTTGGAGGCAGGAGAAGGGGTCGTCAGAGGGTGGGTGAGAATCCTGGTTGAAGTAGACGTGGAGGCGAAAGCGGCGGAAGAATTGTTCGATGTCTCGCCGCATGTTGAACTCGTTAATCCGAGCGTGTAGGGGAATGAAGGTGAGGCCTCTGCTGAGGACTGATCTTTCATCCTCAGAGGCGTAGTTCTGGAGGGATGGCGAAAACAACAGGGCTGGGAGCTAGGACCTGGTGTGGGGCTGCAGCTGGGGGTGGGGGCGGGGTTAGGCATGGGGACGGAGATCGGCATTGGGGCAAGGTTAGGCATGGGAACGGAGATCGGCATGGGGGCAGGGTTAGGCATGGGGACGGAGATCGGCATGGGGGCAGGGTTAGGCATGGGGACGGAGATCTCCGTCACCACGCCTAACCCCGCCCCCACGCCGATCTCCATCACCACACCTAACCCCGCCCACACGCCGATCTCCATTCGTGGTCGTTGTGCAGGTGAGTGATGTCACTGGGGGCGGAAGTGGCTGCGGCGACGGCAGAAACGTGTTGTTCCCGAACCCCACAAATCCCAGCTCTGTTGATAGGCCTAAAGTTCAAGGATTTCAGCAGTTCAAAAAGCTAACTCACCATTTTCTCCAAGGAAATTAGTGAATAGTAATGATGATGATCATACACCATAACAAATTTGAAATAATTTTTCTCAGTTACTAAAATTTCTTTGAACACAAGATCCACAGGTGCCAAATCACCAAGAGGTCTACACCAGAATAATCATGCATAGTCTCCCAAAGTTTCAATAGGGCTGCATTTTTTGTTCTGGACTTTCCAGCACAAAATTTTATAATATTTGTGCTTACATTAAAAAATGATGAACAGGGTTAGAGCTAGTGACACAATCAATATTATTTTTCATCTGTTACTTAGCCACAAATATAAAGGCTATGAAGCGTGCAGATATTCTCCCAAACTTAAGATGGACTCATCTTCTGTGAAAATCTAAACTTACTACTTCAAATAATAAAAAGCGCACCATTAAACTAATGTACCAATAACATTAATACCAATGTAATTATTTATAATTAACATATCCATGCATAGTTTCAATACTTTTTACAGATTTAACTTGAATTAACTATTCCGTATACAGGATCAGCAACGTGAACGAAAAATACAAGACCTAAACTCTTACCAAGTTTTTCAGCAATGTTGAAAGTTCCTTTGTGAGAGTGGAAAACTTAACAAAAGCCGTGCCAAGATCAGGATTATCGCGACTTAAAAAATTACTACCAAATTTATCTAGTGCTTGTGCATAGTTTTCTTCATTTTGCACATGTTCTGTAAAAGAACAGGAAAACATGAGATGTAGTTATCTTCCACATTCTAATTTCAGTTACCTGTAAATATCCCAACAAAGTTTTAACTTACTAAATATCAGCTGTTTAACATTTTCCGTTACTCTTCTTGAAAGTCAGTTACTAATGTTTGATACTGGAAACATCTTTACTCTATAATACTTAATTTATGTAATTTGTATTACAAGAATATACTTCCTAATTCAAACAGACCATAAATTCTACAAGTGGTCCTTTGTACATGCTCGAGTTAAAATGTCATATCATCATGCACCTCATGCAAACAAAAACAGAATAAATCTAAACAATTAGAATGATACAAGCGTAAGCTACTACGTGTATGAGTACTTATGAACTGAACCAGACCAAAATGCCTCAAAAAGTATATTAAAAAGATAGCCTGGATCTTAACTTTTTAGCTTTAAAGGCAAGTATAAGGCGCTGCGCTCTGGATGCAATTCGATTGGTTAAACTACCAGGCTCTCAGCAAAACAAAGAACAAACAAAAGAATGACAACTTTATTAGAAAATTTAACAATAAAAAATATCTAACTGTTAAACAGCAATGTTCCAATGTAGTAATATCCCATAAACACATTTTTGGCAAAGGCAAATTCAGTAAAACATTGTCTCACGTACAATCCTATGAGGAGAACCCAAGCTTTTAGCTGTAGCTGAGAGAAGGATAACAGCTTCTACATATAGTTTGACGACCCCAACTACTGAAAAACTAAACTGAAATCCTGGTTCTGTGCGAGTTCGACCCCACCCCTTCACGCAGCTTCTATTGTTCCAACTTTAAAAAAACCAAGTTCTCTCAAGCTGTTTACTTTCAATCGGCTGTAAACAGGCTACTCTCATTTCGGTCTCAACATCTCAAAAAACAGGAAAAAATACACCGCTTAAAGCCCTAGCACCGTCACAATGTGGGATATATCAATGCTAGAAAATGAATGCATCGTCTGTGGCAGCATCCAACTTCAAGTAATATCATGAGTATATGCAATATACTTGAAATAATGATGTTCCAAGTTATCCTTCCATCAGATTCATTAAAATCTGCTGCTATTGGTGTGTTATAGCTTACGAGGTGACAAGGTTGCTGTAGTAACATCTACTTTCACATAAACATTGAGAGAGTTAGTATGGTGATAAAGCCATATAGATGTACAATGCGGAAACAGGCACTTCAGTCCAACTTCGCCATGCTGACCAGATATCCTAAACTAATTCAGTCCTATTTGCCAGCACTTGGCCCATATCCTTCTAAACCCTTCCTAGTCATATAGCCATCCAGATGCCTTTTAGATATTTTAATTGTACCAGCCTCCACTATGTCCTTTGGCAGCTCATTCAATACATGCACAACTGTGTGAAAAAGGTGCCCCTTCGGTCTCTTTAATATCTTTCCCCTCTCACCCTAAACCTATGTCCTGTAGTTCTGGACTCACCCACCCCAGGAAAAGACCTCCTCTAATTAACCAATCCATGCCCTTCATGATTTTATAAACCTTGACATAGTCACACCTCAGCCTCTGACGCTCCACAGAAAAACAACTCCACCTATTCAGCCTCTCCTAACAGCTCAAGCCCTCCAATTCTGGCAACATCCTTGTAAATCTTTTCTGAACCTTTCAAGTTTCATAACATTCTTCCTATAGGAGGGAGACCAGAACAGCACCACAATATTCCAAAAGTGGCCTAACCTATGTCCCATGCAGCAGGAACATGAGCTCCCAACTCCTGTACTCAATACTCTGACCAATAAAGGAAAGCATACCAAATGCCTTCTTCACTATCCTATCTACCTGTGATTCTACTTTCAAGGAACTACAAACCTGCACTCTAAGGTCTCGGTTCAGCAATGCTCCCTAGCACCTAACCATTAAGTGAATAAGTTCTGCCATGATTTGCCTTTCTAATCACAGCAATTCACATGTATCTAAACTAAATTCCATCTGCCACTCCTTCGGCCATTGTCCAGCTAATCAAGATCCCATTGTACTGAGGTAACTTTCGTTACTGTCCACCTCCAATTTTGGTGTAATCTGCAAACTTACTAACTATACCTCCTACGTTCGCATCAAAATCATTTATATAAATGAGGAAAAGCAGTGGACCCAGCACTAATCCTTGCGGCACACACTGGTCACAGGCTTCCAGTCTAAAAAAACAACCCTCCACCAACATTGTCTATTAATCGAGCCAGTTCTGTATCCAAAGAGCTAGTTCTCCCTGTATTCCATGTGATCTAACCTTGCTAACCAGTCTGCAATGAGGAACCTTGTTAAATGCCTTACTGAAGTCCATGTAGATCACGTTCGCCATTCTGCCCTCAACAATCCTGTTACTTCTTCAAAAAAGAAATAAAGTTAGTGAAACATTTTCACACGCACAAAGCCATGTTGACTACCCCTAATCAGTCCTTGCCTTCCCAAATACATGGCAATCCTGTCCCTCAGGATTCCCTTCAACAACTTGCCCACCATCAATGTCAGGTTTAACGATGGATAGTTCCCAGGTTTTTCCTGACCAACTTCCTTAAATAATGGCACCATATTAGCCAACCTCCATTCTGGCACCTCACCTGTGACTATCAATGATACAAATACCTCAGCAAGGGGGCCAGCAATCACTTCCTTAGCTATCCACAGAGTTCTAAGGAACACCTGATCCTGGGGATTTATCCACCTTGCTGTGCTTTTAAGACATCCAGGACCATCTCTTCTGTAATATAGACATTTTCCAATATGTCATCATTTATTTGCCAACATTATTTATATTTTATGTTCTTCTCCAATAGTAATCACCGAGGCAAAATACTCACTTTTTATCTCCCCCAGCTCCTGCAATTCCACACACGCTGCTTTGCTGATCTTAGTGGGGTTAAAGTGAGGACTGCAGATGCTGGATATCAGAGTCGGAAAATGTGGCACTGGAAAAGCGCAGCTAGTCAGGCAGCATCCCAGGAACAGGAGGGTTGCCATTTCGAGCATAAGCTCTTCATCAGGAATAAGGGGGTGGGCCAAGCAGACAGATATAAATGGGAAGGGGGTTGAGCTGGGGCTGGGGCGGGAGGTCTGACACTCTAACACAGCCTCTTAGAATGTTGCTATTGTACCAGCTTCCACCACTTCCTCTGGCTCATTCCATACACATACCACCCTGTATGAAAAGGTTGCCCCTTAGGTCTCTTTTATATCTTTCCCCTCATACGAAACCTATGCCCTCTCGTTCTGGACTCTCTCTCTCTTCCCCCCACCCCAGGGAAAAGGCACGATCCATTTATTCTATCCACGCCCCTCATGATTTTGTAAACCCCGATAAGGTCACTCCTCAGCGCCCGACGCTCCAGGAAAAACAGCCCCAGCCTGTTCAGCCTTTACCTATAGCTCAAATCCTCCAACCCTGGCAACATCCTCTTAAATCTTTTCTGAACCATTTCATGTTTCACAACATCTTTCAGATAGGAAGGAGACCAGAATTGCAGGCAGTATTCCAACAGTGGCCTAACCAATGTCCTGTACAGCCGCAAATTGACCGCCCAATTCCTGTACTCAATACTCTGACCAATAATGGAAAGCATAACAAACACTGTCTTCACTATCCTATCTAGCTGCGACTCTACTTTCAAGGAGCTATGAACTTGTACTCCAAGGTCTCTTTGTTCAGCAACACTCCCTACGACCTTACCATTAAGTGTATAAGTCCTGCTAAGATTTGCTTTCCCAAAATGCAGAACCTCATTTATCTGAATTAAACTCCATCTGCCACTTCTCTGCCCATTGGCCCATCTGGTCAAGATCCTGTTGTAATCAGAGGTAACCTTCCTCGCTGTCCACTACACCTCCAATTTTGGTGTCATCTGCAAACTTACTAACTGTATCTCTTATGCGCACATCCAAATCATTTATGTAAGTGACAAAACGTAGAGGGCCCAGCACGATCCTTGTGACACTCCACTGGTCACAGGCCTCCAGTCTGAAAAACAACTCTCCACACCACCCTCTCTCTTCTACCTTGGAGCCAGTTCTGTATCCAAATGGCTAGTTCTCCCTGTATTCCATGAGATCTAACGTTTCTAATCAGTCTCCCATGGGGAACTTTGTCGAACACCTTACTGAAGTCCATATAGATCATTATCTATCACTCTGCCCTCATCAATCCAATTTGTTACTTCCTCAAAAAAATGCAACCAAGTGGTAGATGGAGGTGGAGGGTGATGGCGATAGATCGGAAAGAACAGTGGAGTGGATAGGTGGGAAAGAAGATGGACAGATAGGACAGTTTAAGGAGGTGGCGCCGAGTTGGAAGATTGCATCTGGGATAAGGTAGCGGGAAATGAAGAAACTGGTGAAATCTATATTGATCCCATGTGGTTGGAGAGTCCCAAGGCGGAGGATGAGGCATTCTTCCTCTGGGAATCAAGTGGCTGGAGTTTGACAATGGAAGCAGCGCAGGACTTGCACATCCTTGGCGGAATGAACAGGGTAATTAAAGCATTCAGCCACAGGGCAGTGGGGTCGTTTAGTGCACGTGCCCCAAAGATGTTCTCTGAAATGTTCCGGAAGTTGACATCATGTCTTCCCAATGCGAATGAGACTACACAAAGCAACAGACACAGTAGATGACATGTGTGGAAGTCTGTCAGATGTGGAAGGATCTTTTGGGACCTTGGAGGGGGGGCAAAGAGAGAGAGAGAGAGAGAGAGAGAGAGAGAGAGAGAGAGAGAGAGAGAGAGAGAGAGAGAGAGAGAGAGAGAGAGAGAGAGAGAGAGGGGTTTTGCACTACTTGCTGTGGCAAGGGAAAGTGCAAGGAGTGGAGGGTGGGTTGGTGAGGGCCATGGATCTAACAAGGGAGTCACAGAGGGAATAGTCTCTGCGGAATGTAGTCAGAGGATTATGAGATGTATTTATTTAGCAGGAATATCTCCAGGACACCTTATCTTCCTTATCAGGACCCTTCAACCCCAGGTCATCAACAGGGACTTCACCAGTTTCTTCATTTCCCCTCCCCAACCTCACCCTAATTCCAACCTTCCAGCTCAGCACTGTCCTCATGACCTGTCAATCTTCCTTCCCACCTATCCACTCTACCCTCCTCTCCGACACCTTTACCCCCACCATCATCTACCTATTTCAGTACCTACTCCTCTGCCTTCCCTGTTAGGCCTCTTGTACTGAAATAAATGCAGTTTAATTTATCAGTCCTACCTTGTTCTCGCCTACCCTGACTGTTGGACAGACTCCTTTTCCCAACTGCACCAGTGTCAGACTGATCTCTTCCCTCACCATCTCCCTGGGTCCCACCTTCACACCCAGTTTAAATCCTCCCACATTGCTCTAGCGAATCTACCTGCCAGTATACTAGCCCCCTTCTAATTGCACCTGAACTGGTCTTTCTTATACTGGCCACATCTACCCCAGAAGAGATTCCAATGACGCAAAAATATGAACCCTTTTTCTCTACACCAGCTCCTCAGCCACAATTAGCTGTTCTATATTCCTATTCCTACCCTCACTCGCTCCTTGCGCCAGGAGTAATCCAGACATTACTATCTTTGATAACCGCCTTAAATTCTTGCCTAACTTCCTATATTCTCCCTTCAGAATCGCATCCTTTGAGGCTTCAACTTTCATTCAATCATGTGGTTGACCAGGAATCTCTCTTGTGCCATCTTGACATGGAAGAATACATAGTATGAAAATCAATTAATGGATGTTCTTGGCACCACTCCTCACTTCAGAGGCAAAACTAGAGCTTTTAACTCAGAGGTGGGAATACTATCCACAGTGCCACAGGACGTCCATCAGTATCCACCTTGTATTAGCTTAAAGTTACGATAACCGTCCTCTAGTCTCAATGTGCAGAAACATAACATATCAACATGTTATCTGACTAGCATTTCCACTGTAATGGTCCTATATGCACTCCCAGCTTCTTTCTTTGAGGTAAGAGTGTCACTGGTTTGGCAAGTGGTGAGTAAAAGTTTTTGAACTCCATATTCACGGCTGATAGATAGATCAACAGTGCTATTAGGGAGGGAATTCCAAGATACCAATCCAGTGACAAAAAAGGAATGGCAATACAGTTCCAGGTCAGGATAGCCTGTGGTTTGAAGGAGAATTTGCAAATGGAACAGCATTCCAGGTATCTATTACCTTATTTCGTGGGTGTGGATGGTGCTGTTGAAGCAGCCTTGGTTTGTTGTGCACCTTGTAGATATGTTGCTGCCACCGTACATCAAGGAGTGAACAAACATTGAAACTGATGAACAGGGGTGCCAATCAAGGCATATTTTGTTGTGGGTAGCATTTAACCTCTCAAACTTTTGCTACTGTAACACTCATCCAGGCAAGCAGAAAGCATTAGATCACACTTCTGACTTGTGTTTTGTACATGATAGGCAGGCTTTGGGAAGTTGGGAAGTTACACACTACAGAATTCATCTCCCTTCACAGTAGACGGGTCCAATCAGTGGAAGACTCTTTGCCTAGATCACTGTCCCCAGGTTCTCTCTAGGTTTCTTGATAAGAGACTCAAACAAATGCTGCTTTGATGTTATGAGCATGTATTCTCACCTTCCGTATTTAATTCTTTTGTTCATAATTAGTCCATGGCTATAATGAGGTCAGGATATCAGAAGGTTCAATGAAAGGCATACTGAGCATCAGACAGCAGGTTATTCCTAAACCCCTTGATCATACTGTCAATGGCCCCTTCAATCACACTGGTGATCAAGAGTAGATTGATGGGGTGCTAACTGGGCAGATTGAACTGGTGTGGATAAACTAACATTTTTTGGTTTAACTGAAACTCTAAGAAACTCCCATAAATTGCATTAGTGCAATCTAATGTTAAACTTAGAGAATATCTTCATTTGTTTATATGAAACAAAATTCAACTGAAATGAAACCAGACTTCATTTTTCACAGAAGTAAAGTTTCTCATTGCATGCAGATTAAGAAATTGTGTTTTGTTAAAATTTTTATGGAACTTAAACCAACAACTTTCCAGTATACCCACAACTTTAAAGGCGCCATTGCAACAGCAAAACAAAAAACTCTTTAAATACAACAGAAACAGTTTCATTCAACCAAAATCACAAGGGTAAACTCTACTCAGTGTAACATAGATATTCACACTTAAGCTATCATGAGAAATGGACAGATCATACAAGGTAGACAAGACAGCTAATCTTCAGTAACAGGATATCGGGAATAGATTGCTACAGTTGCAAAGTAAGAGATCCTCTCCAAACTTCACAATTCAAAAATTGAAAGCAAGGTTAAACAGTTTAAAAAGGTTTTATAGACTTTGTGGGGTCGTATTAACTTTCCATTAAGTTTTGAATCTTATTGTGATGCAAGCTACGAACTTCAGCAAATTCAACATCCTCTCACTATTCAGCCAATAGATTTTAAGTCAACAAGTGGCGCGCTGGAAAAGCACAGCAGATTATGCTCATAATGTCAACTCTCCGGCTCCTCAGATCCTGACCTGTTGTGCTTTTCCAGTACCACACTTTTCAAAACTTCAAAATAGAGCATACTGAGATAGTATACTGACAAGCAGACAATAAAAGTCAATCAGGAATAAGTGAAGATGAAAAATTTGTTAATTTGTGAATCTTTGAAATTCTTTATGTTGGAAGGTTGTGGATACTTCAAATATAGCTGCATAAAAAGATTAATACACAAGATGATCACATGATGTCTGGGTAATTTCTTTGCTTGGACCAAGGACTGGCTAACTAACAAACAGCAGAGTGTTGAGATAAATGAGATTTTTTTGATTGGCAAGTTGTAACTAATGGAAGGGACAGTCCTCGAGCCCCAGCTATTGCCAATCCACATTGATGATAGGAAAAAGTAGTTTGCAAATGACAGTAACATAGATGGAAAAGTAACCTGCAATCAAATAAGAAATTTACAAGTGGACATGGATAGGTGTGGCAGATGAAGTTTAATGTGGATAAGCAAGAGGTTACCCATTTTGGTCATAGGAATAGAAAGGAAAATTATCTAAATGGAGAGAAACGTCAGTGTGCTTTAGTGCAGAGCGATCTGAGTGCCCTTGTGTAACAATCACAAAATTAGCAAGCAGGTACAGCAAGCAATGAAAAGGTAGGCAAATGCATTGTTTAGTCCTCTTGAGGGGGGAGGGGGTTGGGGGAGAGAAGAGAGAATAGATGGAGAGAGAGGGGAAAGAGGGAAATGTAGTTGTCTTGGAAGCAGTTCAGAGAAGGTTCAAATTATTCCAGAGGATGGTTTCATCCTAAGAATAGAAATTGAGCAGTTTAGGCTTATATGTTCTAGGATTTAGAAAATGAGAGGGGATCTAATTGAGGTACACAAGATGCTAAAGTGAACTGACAAAGTAGATGTAGAATGTTTCCTCATATGGAGTAATCTGGAATGAGGGTTTTTCCCCCCAAAATAAAGGGATGGCATATTTAAAACAGGGGAACTTACATGTCACAAAGGGTTGTGAATCTGTGGCATTCACTACCCAGAGTGCAATTGCTGGGATAGTAAGTACATTTGAGGAGGAAATAGAGAGAGACACGTTTAATTGTGATGGGTTGAAGGGTATCAAGAGTGGGTAATAAAGTGGAATTGAGGCTGAGAAGAGATCAACTGATCATACAAAATGGCTAAATAGGCTTGAAGGATGGATTAGGAGACAGTGAGGACTGCAGATGCTGGAGACCAGAGTTGAAAAGTGTGGTGCTGGAAAAGCGCAGCAAGCCAGGCGCATCCGAGGAGCAGGAGAATCGATGCTTCGGGTATAAGCCCTTCTTCAGGAATGAGGCTGGTGTGCCAAGCGGGCGGAGATAAAAGTGGGGGGGAGCGGAATTTGGGAGAGGGGTGCTGGGAATACAATAGGTGGAAGGAGGTGAGGGCGATAGGTCAGAAAGGGGGTGGGGGCGGAGAGGTCAGGAAGATAATTGCAGTTTGAGGCTGGTGCTGAATCCGGGAGTTGGGACTGAGATAAGGTTTGAGGGGGAGAGGAAGAGGAGGAAGCTGGAGAAATCTACATTCATCCCTTGTGATTGGAGGGTTCCTAGGCAGAAGATGAGGCGCTCTTCCTCCAGGTGTCATGTTGCCATGGTCTGCCAACGGAGGTGGCCAAGGACCTCCATGTCCTTGGCGGATTGGGAGGGGGAGTTAACGTGTTCAGCCACAGGGCGGTTGGGTTGGTTGGTGCGTGTCCCCCAGAGGTGTTCCCTGAAACGTTCCGCAAGTAGGCAGCCAGTCTCCCCAATGTAGAGGAGACCACATCAGGTGCAGCGGATACAGTAAATGGTGCGTGTGTGGAGGTGCAGGTGAATTTGCGACAGATATGGAAGGATCCATTGAGGCCTTGGAGGGAGATGAGGGGGGAGGTGTGGGTGTGCGTTTGGATTGCCTACTTCTGCTCTACATTGTGTTCTCAAGATTGAAGGGAACACATTCCTGATCTCAAAAAATTAACCAATAAGGAACAGCTGCAAAATGGTGTTGAAGTACAAAGTAACCCATGATGGTAGTGAATGGCAAAGCAGGCTTTTTGTACCCATGGGTTACTACCATTTGTCCTTTCTTTCAAATGCTCACAGAATGCGCAAGCAAACAATTTCTAATATCTGCATAATTTTTATGGGAAACAGCAACCTTCACTGACAAAAATTGATAATAACTGGCTAATTTTTTCTAGCAATGTCGTTTTAAAAGAAAGATTTAAGAAGCTAGTGTACTGAGTTTGCTTGATGAAATAGTGACAAACTTCACCAATATGAAAACAAACTAACTAATGAACAATGTACTTCAATTCATCATCTTGTAAATGGAGTTATAAATTTTCATAAATTTGGCTGTCTGAAGTTTTTGTCATTTGAAATATTAATTTGGAGTATCACTAACTTAGATATTTCACACACCTTGGAACTTGTCAGAAAGAGCACTTTGCAAAGACAGCAACTGCAGCAGGGAGAAATATTGCATTGGCAAAAAACACAAACTGCTCAACATAAGTCACCGAGTGCAGAGAGATTTTTGAATGTAATAAATCTAATGGATTTGAACTCAAATTTGCTTGAGAATTATTTTTTGTCCTACCAGTTCTCTTTCTGCAAAACTCTGCCCAAAGTCTGTGTTGAAAACTCATTGGAAGACTCATTCACGAAGCGGAGGATTCCTACAGGAGAAGTCTCTATTGCTGCAACCCAAACGCTGTCAAAAGGCAAATTTGGAATCCACCACCACTAACCAGTGAAAAATAAATCAGCCAGCCATAGGTGACACAGTTTGCATGTTCATTAGACATCTAGCAAATCATTAGATATCTTGACATCAGATTCTGACTAAAGGCCAACATTTCAATAATCTGAATAATTATTTTTCACAAATGTAACAACTTGGCCAAAGGACTTTTAAGACAGCAGTACAGTGTTCTTCATTTCATCCCCCCAGAATTGGAAGGGTTATGCTAGCTTTCAGGTCAGGTAATTATATAGCCATATAAAAAATTGATAACACTTTCTTAGAAAAATGTTGTGACTAGTGGGGAAAATGAGAAATAGAAAGGAATCAATTTACCTATCCTAACTAGGACACAATGCATTACGTACCACTTTGAAGATACAAATAAATAATGCAAATCAAACTCACCTTGACCTGAAGTGTTTATTGATTTTGCCGATTTCTTTACCTTTTGTAGTGCATTTTTATCCAAATCTAAAGTCTGAAAAAAAGCAGAAAAAAATTAGTTAGTTCTAACCAGATTAACATTTGGTCCTCTGTTAAATCAGACCATCCCCATTTAGATTCGATTAGATTACTTACAGTGTGGAAATAGGCCCTTCGGCCAAACAAGTCCACACCGACCCTCCAAAGAGCAACCCACCCAGACCCATTCTCCTACACTTAACCCTTCACCTAACACTACGGGCAATTTAGCATGGCCAATTCACCTAACCTGCACACATTTGGACTGTGGGAGGAAACCAGAGCACTCTGAGGAAACCCACGCAGACACAGGGAGAATGTGCAAACTCCACACAGTTACATGAGGCGGGAATTGAACCCGGGTCTCTGGCGCTGTGAATATTCAACTAATCAGGTTACAGCAAGTTTTCTTTCCTCTAAGTCCATAACTTTCCATCTCCATATCAAGTAAATCATTAGATGTCCTGCCAATTCAATCCAAACAGGAATTTATATGAAACCATGAGTACTTAAGACTGTCCTCAAAAAGTAAAATGTTATTAGATACAGAAGCAACAGTTTTTAAAAAAAAAAAATTGCAATAACCTAGTGCCTCTGCACTTCAAGTTATTGAAAACTCCAATGATCATGAAAGATTCAATTTAAATGTAAGCTTTGACTTCTTTCAGGACCACCAGACATCCCAAAAAACTTTTGAGGAACTACTAAATTACAGGTTGTTCTGCTGTAATGCATGTTTTGTCAGCACGAATTGGCTATAAACATGATTGATGAATTGTGGATGGTGTTTGAATAATGCAAACTTTCTACTGAATGCACGTACCGATTTTCTATTTGCAATCCTCTACACCACAATTTTCTGTATCAGTTTTCCACGGTGCGATTTTCTGTAGCACGAGGTTGCAGAAGAATACAACTGTTGCGTTAAAGCAGAATGACCCGTAGCTGCAATGTAGCTACTTTGAAACACAGCAACAAAGCATCCAATTTATATACAGCAAACTCCAAAATATACTATCCAATACTCATATGCTTTGCTCATGTTAGTTGAGAGATTAGCATTGGCTGGAGCTCAGGAGGTAATGCTTTGGCTCTCCTGTGCGATTGTGCCATGGATTTTTCATGCCCAGCTGAGGACACAAGACATCCATTTAGTCTTTCACTGGAGACAGCACTTCTGACAGTGAGGTTTAAGCTCAACCCTCAATATTTTGCATCAGAGACAAAAATGCAACCATATGAGCCATGGCTGACATATTGGAAAGAGCAAGAGAAATAATTAATCCAGTTGGTTTGTTACTTTATCAACTATCTATTGGCCTAGATTTTCTTGAATGGCAGAAGATTTTTCACCATTAATTCCTCAAACAGACCATAAGACAAAAGGACCATTTTCACCATCAATTTCTCATACAGACTGTAAGACAAAGGAGCACTCATCAGTCGCACTCAGATGTAGATCATCACCCAAGCAGAACACAATGCCATCCATGCTCAAGGCCAATTGCAACATTGTCTTCAAAGACAGCAAAGGAGGAGCCATCATCATGCAGACTAGAGAAGCCCTATTGCAAAAAACATAACTGAACAGGCAGATGACAACTACCTGCCAATCTGACCAAATAACACACCTGTGAACTCAACAGATTGATCAAGACATTTGATCCAGTCCTTCAGAATATCCTATACACTCACCTCTCCTATATTTCTCACACAGGGAACATCTACTGCCTTCCAAAGATACACAAAGCCAACACAACTGGACACCCCATTGTATTCGGCAATGGGACCCTGTATGAGAACCTCTCTGGCTATATGTCAAAGGCATCTTGAAACCCATTGTACAAGGAACATTCAGTTCTCTCGTGACACACTGATTTCTTATAGAAACGCAGCATCCATGGACCAAACAAACCAGGAACATTCCTTATCACAATGGACATTTCGGCACCCTACACCAGCATCCCCACAACAGTCACAGTACTTAATATCAATGTATGCCAATTTCCTGGACACTATCCTACAACTCATCCGCTTCATCCTCGACCACAATGCCTATTCCATCAACAACCAGTTCTTCATCCCGACACACAGAACAGCCAAGGGGACCAAATTTGCAGCCCAATACGCTAACACTTCCATGTGCAAGTTCGAGCAAGACTTCTTTACTGAGCAGGACCTCCAACCCTTGCTATTCACCTGATGCATTGACGACATTCTCTTCATTTGGACTCATGGTGAGGAACCACAAACAACTACATAGCAATGTCAACAAGTTTCATCCAACCAGACTTACCATGGACTACTCTTTAGAATCAGTCTCATTCAAGGACAGACACCTCAGTACCTCACTACCAAAAGTCCACTGATAACCTCAATGCTGCACTTCTCTGGCTTCCACCCAAAACTTATTAAAGAAGCCATCCCCTATAGACAGGCCCTGCACATACACAGGATCTGCTCGGATTAGGAGGAATGCAACGATACCTGAAGGTGTTGAAGAATGCCCTCATAAAAATGGGATATGATGCTCAGCGCATTGATAGCCAGTTCATACGTGCCACGGCAAAAAATCACAACAGCTTCCTCAGAAAACAGACAGGGTACAACCAATATAGTACCCTTTGATGTCCAGTACTTTCCCAGAGCAGAAAAACTACGCTGTGTTTTTCCACAGCTTTCGGCACGTCAATGACTATGAGCACCTCGCCAAGGTCTTCCCTATGCCTCCATTTCTTGCCTTCAAAACAACTGCCAAACATTAAACAGACGACTGTTGGCAAACTACCAAGCCTTCAGGACAAAATGAGCACAACACCACACAACCCTGCAAAGGCAACCTCTGCAAGTAGTGTCAGGTCATCAACGTAGTTGCTACCATCATAAGTGGGAACAGCACCCACCACGTACATGGCAGATACTCAGGTAACTCATTCACGAACTCCATCACGAATAAACACGTTGACCTGGACCCAATATACCAACCACTGCAAAGAACTGGAACTGCCAATCCAAAACAATGGGAATGAAACCACACAAATTCCAACTGAGAGTTCAGCAGTGCTTCACAGGAGGCTCCACAACACTGAGGATGTTACTTAGAAAGGGAACAAAACATCTGCAATCCACATTTCCAGCTCAGCAAACATACACACAACAACTGTTACAATCATTACGCTTACAAAGCTGAACCCAATGCCTTTTAAATCAGGTAAGCTTGAAATAATACTCAGTTAATGTGTCAAAACTTACCATGTCTACTGAATCAAGACTCCACCTCTGGACTATAAAGGAAAAGTTTTTGGTCTGCATTCTCTGCAAGAAACCTTGTGCTCAAACAGCAAAAGCAGAAATTACTTTTCATCAATATTCCACAACAGACCTTCAAAGAAAATTTGAGGGAGCAGAAATTGTCCAGAAATTTCTAAATGTCTGAAAACAAACCTTCCAGCACTACGTGTTTCACGCCCCTTCCTGTTCTTTTACTCGTGGGGGGGGGGGGGGGGTGTTAGGATCCAAGTAAATGCATTTATTGATTGTATCCTTACATACAGATGAGGAAGGACACCAATTCAATTGGGACAACACACCCATCCTAGAGCAAGCCAAACAGAGACACGCACGAGTGTTTCTAGAAGTATGGCATTCCAACTGGAACTCTAACACACACATTGACTTGGATCCCATTTACCAGTCCCGAAGAACAGGAAATGATGCCACCACAGAAAATTACATCACCAACCTAAGGAAACCTAAAACATAAATAAAAAGCAGGCCATGCCACCACTGCTAGATCTGGAGATTCACTGATTTTACCTAATAGGGTAACTAAATGTCTGAAACAAACTTCCAGCTCAGCGAGCAAACCCAAGCTACAAATCTTCTCAAAACTCGCTAAAAGTCAACCACCTCCACAAAAAGAATTCCCATCTTTCAAGCAAAGACTTAATGACGTGTGTTTTTTCCAATTGTTTGATGCTGAAGTTGTTGCAAATTAAATAATGTCTTTCCCCATTCCAAATGGATGCTTGCAAGACTGCTTATACTGAAGTAGTTAACCATCACATCAGTTTTTCCAAAATAACCTCTACTTTTAGTTTATCTTTGCAACATAATTACAGATCTTAAAGTCAGAATCCAAAAACAGATGAAGTGGGGAAATACACAACCATTAATTTGAAAATGTAAGGGGGGTGGTGGGGGAGAAAATCACAATGTTTTTGGACAGATGTCAACAATAAAGAGAAAAATGTTTAAATCTATCCATAACATAACCAGAAATGTTAGCGCTTGTTTACCCTCTTTAGAGCACTTTCACAAAGAAACAGCAGGGATTATGAAAGTTGGCAAAATTTGAAGACATTTCACAAATGATACTTTTGACTAACATTTTTACTTTACTTTTATCCCTACCAAGCTCCTGTCTTGACTTTTTCAAACAAGTGACAGGAAATGCAGAACTAGACATGACGACCCCAGAATCTAGCTTCAAGCCAAACCTAAGATTAGATGTAAGCTTTTTTTTGCCCGTCAGTAATATGTAACACAAACCCGAAGTAAAACAGTTAATATCATGTAATTAAAGGATTTTTAAGAAAATGAACTGGAGAACACTTCATTAGGAATAGGATTGAACGTTATATGTATGATAAAATGGTTAAATCATGTTTAGACTATGCATGTTTAGTCTGTCATACTTATATTAAAAGTTCCTAAATCGAACTCTGCACTCTGTTTAACATGGTAACCAATCACCCAGAAAGCAAAAGCAAGCACTCACCAAGGCCATACTCCAATAGTCAGTCAAGTATCTTTGAACGAAACATGCTCTTTGAAGCAGTGTCAAAATGTTTTCACATTTACAAATGTATATATTTCAGAGTGCAGCTATTAGAAACATTCACTTGTAAGTGATAGGAATAATTAATTTATATACAATCATGGTAAAAATAGTTCAGAGAGCCACAGCTCTAAATGTAACTGCTAATACAGCAGGGCAATCAGACCATAGGGAGGGTTAGGACAAAGAGTCAAAGACTCAAATTTAAGACTTCAAAGGACACATGAACTCGAGCAGCAAGGGTGGACAATGGAGCAAGGAGAGGCCAACTCCTGTAAAGCAATATACCAAGTATTGGGATAACTCTATGTTCAAAAGTTTGAGGGCTGGTTGCCACGCAGATAACTTTCCTCAACCGTTCATGACCCTCACCAGCACATAACCCAAAATGAAAAGATCAACTGTTAGGGAATATGCAACTAAAAATGAGATAAAGGGTCCGCAAGCCACCTCAGATAATGATTTCAGCAAAAAGTGTGTGTAGTAGATGCTTGATTGATAAATATCTAGCATGTTTCCAGCAAGTATAATTTAGGTAGTATAACTATTATAGCTGCCATAACTGAAATGTTGAATGACAAATAAAACAAAAACCAAAATTCAAGATTCATAATGCATATGTAAGATAGTACATAAGAGATGCTTCATTTGTTTTTAAATTCATTTTGTGGGATGTTGGCGTCACTGGTTAGCCAATATTTATTGCCCAATCCTAGCTGCTCTTAAGGTGGATGTGAGCTGCATTCTTGAACCACTGCAGTCCAATTACTGCACGTCATCCAACAATGCCCTTTTGGGAGAGAATTCCAGGCTGTTTACCCAGTGACAATGAAGGAACAGTGATATTTTCAAGGCAAGATGGTGAATGGTTTAGAGGGGAACTTGCACATGGTGTTCCCATGTATCTGCTGCCTTTATCCTTCTAGATGGAAGGGTCATTGGTTGAGGTGGTGATATCTATATATCTTTGATGAACAGCTGTAGTGCATCTTGTAGATAGTACACACTGCTGCAAACTGCACCTTGGTGGTGGCAGGGGCAATACTTGTGCCAATCAAGAGGACTGCTTTGTCCTGGACAGTGTCAAGCTTCTTGAGTGTTGTTGGTACTACACTCATCCACTCCTGACTTGTGCCTTGTAGATGATAGACAGGTTTTGGGGAAGTCACAAGGTGAATTACTCACCATACTATTCCTAGCCTGCTCGTGTTGTCACTGTTTATCCAGCAAGTCCAATTGAATTTCTGACCAATGGTAACCACCAGGATGTTGATCAGTGGAGGAATTCAGTGATGGTAATGTTAGGCTCCCTTCTTGAGATTTTTACACCCTTGATGCAGCTGCAAAATGCCAATTTCTGTGCACAGCCACTATTTATTTCCAAGTGTACAAGCTTTTGGAGAATCAGTTAACACATCACTATGCTTGCGGAGCAGGTCATGCGAGACTCTCTGAACAAGCGAACCATTGGTTTCCATCAGTCATTCACGCGAGACAACCCCCTACCACTCCCCCATAGTCACATGCCACCCAAGATCAAAGTAATTAGCTTATCCCTTAAGCTGCAGCATTGTGAGTACGATTGTCACATCCTGCCTGTAAGGCAGAAAAACACCCCCCCCCCCCCCCCGGGACATCCTTGCTCTTTTTTTTTTTTAAAAAAAACATGTCAGCAGAACAAATGAACCCTTTAACATCTCCAGTGAATGCCAAGGGGCAGTGACTGTATCGTCTCTTACTGGTGATGGTCACAGTTTTGGATTTGTGGCATGAATGTTACTTGCCACTTGTCAGCCCAAGCCTGGATATTGTCCAGATGTTGGTGCATTTGGACATGGACTGCTTCAGCATCGGAATCACTGCTAAGTGTTCAGCACTAATTTGCGATCAGTGAACACCCCAACTTCTGACCTTAAAATGGAGGGAAGGTCATTGATGAAGCAGAAGATGGTCAGGCTTGGGATACAACCAAAAGAACCCTTGTGGAAATGTCCTGGAGCTCAGCTGTCTGATCTCCAAAAACCACGACCATCTTCCTATAGGCCAGGTATGACTCCAAATCAGTAAAGTTGACCACCGATACACATTGATTCCAGTTTTGTTAGGGCATCCTTGATGCTACACTCAGTCAAATGCAGCCTTGATGTCAAGGGCTGCCACACTCACCTCACCTCAGGAATGGAGCATTTTGTCCACATTTGGTCCAACACTGTAATGAGGTCAGGAGTTGAGTGGCCCTGGCAGAACCCAAACTGGGCATCAGAGGTTATTGCAGAGCAGGTGCTGCTTGATATCACTGTTGAGGACACTTTCCATCACACTGGATGATCAAGAGTTGACTCATAACTGGTAGAGTTAGATTTGCCCTACTTTTTATGTACAGGACATACCTTAGTAATTTTCCATGTTGTCAGGTAGATATCAGTGTTGTATCTGTCCTGAAGAGCTTGCCTCGGTGAACAGCATGTTTTAGAGCACAGGTTTTCAGTACTATTGCCGGAATGTTGTCAGGCCTCAAAGCTTTGCAGTATCCAGTGTCTCCAACCAATTCTTGTTTTCACATCGAAAAAATTGAACTGGCTGATATTTAATGCTGGGGACTACTGGAGGAGGCAGAAATGGATCATCCACTCGACACTTCTAGCTGAAGATTGTTTCAGTTCTGTCTTTTACACAGATGTCCTGGGCTCTTCTATAATGGAGGATGGGGATATTTGTGGAGCCACCTTCACCTACTGAGAGTTGTTTAATTGACCACCACCATTCATGACTGGAGAGAACAGCACTGCAGAGTTTAGATCAGATCTGTTGGTTGCGGGATCACTTAGCTCTCACTTGCTGCTTTTGTTTGGCTCACAAATAATCCTGCTTGGTGGCTTCACCAGATTGACACCTAATTTTTAGGTATGTCTGGTGATGCTCCTGGCATGCCCTCCTGCACTCTCCATTGACTCTGGGCTGGATGGTAATGGTCAATATATGCCAGGCGATGAATTGTAGGCTGTGCTGCAATCTGTTACTGTTGATTGCCACATTGTCTCGTGGATGCCCAGTCTTGAGGTACTGGATCTATTCAAAGTCCATTCTATCATGGTGATAGTGCCACAAAAGACAATATAGATTATTCTCAAAAGTAATAGCGAGAGTTATTCTCCAGAAGGATTGTGTGGTGGTCACCCCTCTTACTGATACTGTCACAGACATATGCAAATACAATCAACAGATGTGTCAGGATAAGATCAAAGGTTTTTCCCTCTTGTTGGTTCCCCCACCACCTGCTGCAGACTCTGTCTAGCAGGTATGTCCTTTAGCACCTAACCAGCTCAATCAGTAGTTGGGGACATTGAAACCCCCACCCCCATCCAGGGGGTATTCTGTGCCCTGGTCACCCTCAGTGTTTTCTGGAAGTGTTGTTTAATGTGGAGGAATACTGATTCATCAGCCAAGGGAGATCAATACACAGTAATCAGGATGTTTCCTTACCTATGTGAAGCTGTGCGACTTCATGGTAATTGGAGTCAATGTTGAGGACTTCCAGAGTGACCCCCCTCCCAACTGTATACCACTATGCTGCCACTTCTGCTGTGTGTCCTGCCACAAGACAGGATATATCCAGGGATGGTGATAGTGGTGTCTGGAACAATCATACTTACAGGATCATATTTAACAGATCATATGGCTATTACTTGGCGAGACTAGGAGATAGCTCTCCCAATTTTGGAACTAGTGCCCAAAGGAGAACCTTGCAGAGTTGCTGTTTCTGTCACTGGCTTTATAAGTGCCGAGGTCAATGCCAGGTGATCTGTCAGCTTTCGTACTGTTGAGATTTTGTAGTGATTGATACAACTGATTAACTCAATTGCCTACCACACTGCAGTGGGTCTGGAGTCACGTGTAGGCCTGAGCAGGTGAAGATGGACATTAGTGAACCAGATGGGTTTTTTTGACAATTGACAATGATTTCAGAGTCAGTGGATTTTTGATTCCAGACTTTAAAAACTGATTTCAAATTCTAGCATCTGCCATAGTGGGATTTAAACCCCGGTCCCCAGGAGGTTAGCCAAGTTTCTGGATTAGTAGTCTAGCCATAATACCATTAGGCCATCGTCTTGCCCTAAACTACTCAAGTTACACTCAAGTACAAGTTTCCAAATAAGTATCATGGAGAATTCATACATTTATGAAGTGCAGTGTACATTGATGAAAAACTGAGAATTATTACATCTAAAATAATTATTGCTGCAAAAACAAATTGGTAGAAAGAAAAGGAAGTTCTGATGAAGGGTCACTGACCCGAAACAAACGGATTTCTCTCCACAGGTGCTACTTGACCTGAGTTTTTCTAGCAATGTTTTGTTTCCGATTTCAAGTGTCCGCAGTTCGTTCTGCTTTTTAATTATTGTTGTTGATCTGTTCAATCCAGGTTTATAAATGTTTTCTCAATTAACCTATTCAGAGATGTATGACACTTCTGGAGCAAGTGCATGCTGAACACAAAACTAGTGGCTAAATCTATGCTTATAGTTATTTTCTAATCTACCTGTTCAGAGATTCAATGGAACAGGTGGGGCTTGAACTTAGCCTTCAAAACAGAGTAAAGACACTACTAAACTTCTGTGGTTGTTGAGATTTCAACCAGGCCTCCTGGTTGAGGGGTAGTGGCACTACTACACCATATTGAAGTTGTTTAATTCACATCAGCTGACATTCAAAACTACTTGAAACTGTTCCACATTGTTCACTTAACATTTTTCACTTCAAACTTTACCTAATTCAGTTTTCTGGAATACTCATGGCTTAATACAGTATAGTCTTCATAATGTGGCCATGAAAAAAAATACGATAGACGTTCTCTACCATACTCAAAAACATTATACACTTTCTTTTAATCAATAGCCTGGTTTAGAACAGTTAGAAATAATGCTAAAATGATCTCAAATTAGTGACCTTTAATCTCTGGTTAAATTACTCATTGTGAACGGTAATTGAATAAATTTTCAACTGCACTAAATGTTCTTAAAACAAAACTCTAGAAGATACAAGAAAAATTACTTCATTGTTCTAGCATACAATTCATAACCTCAAGCTAAGAAGTTCTGTATTACTGTATTTACATTTTTCATACATCATTTTGACTAACAAAACATTGCAGTTCTGTGCACTTCCTAGGGACTGCTACTTTGACTGCTTACTGATGGACAAATTCTAAATCAAAAACCCGATATGTGTTTGCCTTTGATGCTTAATATACATGCATATCAGCACAAAAATTGATTTAAACTTTACAGGCACTTATAGGTTTCATAGTATGCATAGTAGAAGGACAAAATGCTTTAACATTTCCATACTAGATAGTTAGTTAATACTGAAGCAATATCATCTGTGCACATTCAATACATCCTTTTAATTTTTCATATAATGTATCAATAAGCAGCAATAAATTAAGTAGATCCCAAAGATTGGCAGACTGCATCAAGCAGCATATCCCTATAAGACCATAACAGCCTTTGTTTGCAAAGTTCCTAATAGAGTCTAAAATTAGTGCCCAATTGCAGACTCATCTATCAGCCAGATAATTTTGACCGTGGAATTTCAGTGATAACTAACTCAAGATTGTCAATTGGGTTCAAAAGTGCAGTCCACTTGTATGTATTGAAAACAATATATTTGCAGACAAACAGAACATGAACAACACATTATACACCTGTTGCAAATCAATTACAAAGGTGAAAATTATTCTTTGGTTCATTACCCCAACAATGCCCTGGCCAACTTGATTAATTTAGAATTTCAACATGCCCCAATTGTTAATTTAACATTTAAATTGTGTATTCTCCATGGCAAAGGGCATACCACAGCCATTTGCCAAACACACGCAGAAAACAATGGTTTGCCCCTCAAGCTGGTATTTTTGCCAATTGCCTTAAGCACAAGAAATGCTTCAACAAAAGGTCGCTCAGCAATCCTCAAGTACTGTGATAGAGTCAGATGTACAGCATGGAAACAGACCATTCAGTCCAACCCGTCTATGCCGACCAGATATCCCAACCCAATCGAGTCCCATCTGCCAGCACCCAGCCCATATCCCTCCAAACCCTTCCTATTCATATACCCATCCAAATGCCTCTTAAATGTTGCAATTGTACCAGCCTCCACCACATCCTCTGGCAGCTCATTCCGTACACGTACCACCCTCTGCGTGAAAACATTGCCCCTTAGGTCTCTTTTATATCTTTCCTCTCTCACCCTAAACCTATGCCCTTTAGTTCTGGACTCCACGACCCCAGGGAAAAGACTATTTATCCTATCCATGTCCCTCATAAATTTTGTAAACCTCCAAGGTCACCCCTTAGCATCCGACGCTCCAGGGAAAACAGCCCCAGCCTGTTCAGCCTCTCCCTGCAGCTCAAATCCTCCAACCCTGGCAACATCCTTGTAAATCTTTTTTGAATCCTTTCAAGTTTCACAACATCTTTCTGACAGGAAGGAGACCAGAATTGCACGCAATATACCAACAGTGGCCTAACCAATGTCCTGTACAGCCGCAACACGACCTCCCAACTCCTGTACTCAATACTCTGACCAATAAAGGAAAGCATACCAAATGCCTTCTTCACTATCCTATCTACCTGCGACTCCACTTTCAAGGAGCTAAAAACCTGCACTCCAAGGTCTCTTTGTTCAGCAACACCCCCCTAGGACCTTACCATTAAGTGTATAAGTCCTGCTAAGACTTGCTTTCCCAAAATGCAGCACCTTGCATTTATCTGAATTAAACTCCATCTGCCACTTAACCCATTGGCCCATCTGGTCCAGATCCTGTTGTAATCTGAGGTAACCCTCTTCACTGTCCACTACACCTCCAATTTTGGTGTCATCTGCAACTTACTAACTGTACCTCTTATGCTCCCATCCAAATCATTTATGTAAATGACAAAAAGTAGAGGACCCAGCACCGATCCTTGTGGCACTCCACTGGTCACAGGCCTCCAGTCTGAAAAACAACCCTCCACCACCACCCTCTCTTCTACCTTTGAGTCAGTTCTGTATCCAAATGGTTAGTTCTCCCTGTATTACATGAGATCGAACCTTGCTAATCAGTCTCCCATGGGGAACCTTGTCAAACGCCTTACTGAAGTCCATATAGATCACATCTACTACTCCGCCCTCATCAATCTTCTTTGTTACTTCTTGAAAAAACTCAATCAAGTTTGAGACATGATTTCCCATGCACAAAGCCATGTTGACTACCCCTAATCAGTCCCTGCCTTTCCTAATACATGTACATCCTGTCCCTCAGGATTCCCTCCAACAACTTGCCCACCACTGAGGTCAGGCTCACTGGTCTATAGTTCCCTGGCTTGTCCTTACCGCCCTTCTTAAACAGTGGCACCACGTTTACCAACCTCCAGTCTTCCGGCACATCACCTGTGACTACCAACAATACAAATATCTCAGCAATCACTTCTCTAGCTTCCCACAGAGTTCGCGGGTACACCCGATCAAGTCCTGGGGATTTATCCACCTTTAATCGTTTCAAGACATCCAGCACTTCCGCTGTAATCAGGACATTTTTCAAGATGTTACCATCTATTTCCCTACAGTCTATATTTTCTATATCTTTTTCCACAGTAAACACTGATGCAAAATATTCATTTAGTATCGACCCATTTTCTGCAGCTCCACACAAAGGCCACCTTGCTGATTTTTGAGGGGCCCTATTCTCTCCCTAGTTACCCTTTTGTCCTTAATATATTTGTAAAACCCCTTTGGATTCTCCTTAATTCTATTTGCCAAAGCTATCTCATGTCCCCATTTTGCCTTCCTGATTTGCCTCTTAAGTATACTCCTACTTTCTTTATACTCTAAGGATTCACTCGATCTATCCTGTCTATACCTGACATATACTTCCTTCTTTTTCTTAACCAAACGCTCAATTTCTTTCATGATTTGATTTCTTTAGTCATCCAGCATTCCCTATACCGACCAACCTTCCCTTTCACCCTGACAGAAATATACTTTTTCTGGATTCTTGTTATCTCACTTCTGAAGGCTTCCCATTTTCCAGCCATCCCTTTACCTGTGAACATCTGCCTCCGATCATCTTTTGAAAGTTCTTGCCTAATACCATCAAAATTGGCCTTTCTCCAATTTAGAACTTCACCTTTTAGATCTGGTCTATCCTTTTCCATCACTATTTTAAAACGAATAGAATTATGGTCGCTGGCCCCAAAGTGCTCCCCCACTGACACCTCAGTCACCTGCCCTGCCTTATTTCCCAAGAGAAGATCAAGTTTTGCACCTTCTCTAGTAGGTACGTCCACATACTGAATCAGAAAATTGTCTTGTACGCATTTAACAAATTCCTCTCCATCTAAACCTTTAACACTATGGCAGTCCCAGTCGATGTTTGGAAAGTTAAAATCCCCTACCATAAACTACCCTATTATTCTTACAGATAGCTGAGATCTCCTTACAAGTTTGTTTCTCAATTTCCCTCTGACTATTCGGGAGTCTACAATACAATCCCAGTAAAGTGATCATCCCTTTCTTATTTCTCAGTTCCACCCAAATAACTTCCCTGAATGTATTTCTGAGAATATCCTCCCTCAGCACAGCTGTAATGCTATCCATTATCAAAAATGCCACTCCCCCTTCTCTCTTGCCTCCCTTTCTATCCTTCCTGTAGCATTTGTATCCTGGAACATTAAGCTGCCAGTCCTGCCCATTCCTGAGCCACATTTCTGTAATTGCTATGATATCCCAGTCCCATGTTCCTAACCATGCCCTGAGTTCATCTGCCTTCCCTGTTAGGCCCCTTGCATTGAAATAAATGCATTTTAATTTATTAGTCCTACCTTGTCCCTGCCTGCCCTGACTGTGTGACTCACTTCTGTTCTCAGCTGTACCCAGTCTCAGATCGATCTCTTTCCTCACTATCTCCCTGGGTCCCACACCCCCACCTTACTAGTTTAAATCCTCCCAAGCAGTTCTCGCAAATTTCCCTGCCAGTATTAGTCCCCTTCCAATTTAGGTGCAATCCGTCCTTCTTGTACAGGTCACTTCTACCCCCAAAACAGCTTCCAATGATCCAAAAGTGCGAATCCTTCTCCCATAAACCAGCTCCTCAGCCATGCATTCATCTGCTCTATCCTCCTATCCTCCTATTCCTGCCCTCACTAGCACTGGGAGTAATCCAGATACTACTACCCTTGAGGACCTCCTTTTTAAATTTCTACCTCTGTAATCTCCCTTCAGAGTCTCAATCTTTTCCCTTCCAACGTCGTTGGTTCCAATGTGGACAATGATCTCCTGCTGGCCCCTCTCCTCCGTAAGAACATTCTGCGCCCTCTGAGGCATCCTCGATCCTGGCACCAGGGAAACACACCATTCTGCTTTTTCTCTGCTGGCCACAAACGTCTGTCTGTACCTTTGACTACAGAATCCCCTAACACAATTGATCTCATGGAAGCCAACATACCCCTCGTTGCATTAGAGCCAGTCTCAATATTTTAAACAACTATATGCCAGTATTCAACTCCAAATATTTAAAGAAAGAGGCTTAGAAAATTAAAGACATGTAAAGATATACTAACAAAAAATTCTACAGATGTCCACTTAACAGCACAATACATTAAAAACACTTAGCAAAGTCCTTCAAAAGTGATTTGGATTCATCAAAAATCTCAAATTTCTGCAAAAGTGCAACTCTGAAAGCCATTAGTCAAATGAATGGGCTTGATGGACTAAGAAAGTAATAACCACCTCTCAGCATATGGGCACAAGAAATCATGGGCCTATTTTTCATATTTATGCAAAATAATCTTACAGAAGTGCGGATGCTTGCCAATGATTGCACAACTTACAGCACCATTCATGGCTTCTCAGTTACTGAACTAGTCAGTGTTCAAATGCAACTAGACTTGTATCACATCAGGACTGGGCTGAGAAGTGGCAAGTAACATTCACACCACACAAATGCTGAGCAATGATCATCTCCAGTAAGAGATAATCTAACCACCATCCCTCGACATTCAATCGCATCACCATCACTGAATCGCCAATTAACACCATTGATCAGAAACCCAACTGGACTTGCCATATGAATAAAGTAGCTGGAAGAGCAGGTCAAATGCTCGGAATACTGCAGGGAAAAACTCAACTCCTAATTGCGCATTGAAAAGGTGCAAGTTAGGAGCATGATGTAAATTCCCCTGGATAGGTGCAGTTCCAACAACACAAGCAGCTTGACACTACCCAGGATACAAAGCAGCCCACTTGATCAGCACCTCCACCATCATCCACTCCTTCCACAACCACAGTAGCAGTGTGCACCATCTACAAGACTCATTACAAAAATTCAAATAGGTTCAACATTATAAATAGCTTCAAGCAGGAGCCTAGATCAGAGAGGGGTCAACTTGTGAACAATGCTAATTCTGAACAGTAACATACAGGGGTGTAAATTTTAATGACCTGACATAAGAACAGGAAATGTTCGTATGAACAGCTGATTTACGTTGTTCTGAATTGTGTTCCAACTTACATACAGACTTGCAAAAGGACTCCAGAACAGAATTCACTCAAGTGGAGTCTGCCTGTGCATTGTGTTCAAAAGCAAACAGGCTTCATGAATAAGGCTCCATCTATTGAAGTTTAAGGTTTCATTATCATTTTTTTCCTTGGGAAAAGTATACAAAAGACTGAATGTCAAAAAATTGACTGACAGCTGTGCAGAAAAAAAAAAATCACTTCCAATTTCAGTCCAAATCTAAATTAGTTCCGATTATTTGAGAACACTGCCGAGTCCAGTGGTTTAATTTGCAAAATCATCAATTAAACTACGAAGGCAACCACCCCAACACACACAAAGAAGTTGCATCAAGATACTGTTCAAAAGGACCACAACACACTGCAGTACAACAGAACTGCAAAAAGAGGAAGAACAACACCTATACAATGTATTCGCCAAAAACAGATACCCCCGCAATTTCATCAACAGATGCCTAAGGGAAAGGCAACGGAATGAGGACATGCCACAACCCAAAGGACTAGCCACACTACCATACATCAAAAACATTTCCGAACTGACAGCCAGACTACTGCGACCACTAGGACTCATAACAGCACACAAACCAACAGCCACTCTCAGACAACAACTCACCAGGACGAAGGACCCGATACCCAGCATGAGCAAAACCAGTGTACAAAATCCCATGGAAGGACTGCACAAAACACTGCATAGGAAAAGCAGGAAGACAGCTAACGATCCGCATCCATGAATACCAACTAGCCACGAAACGACACGACCAGCTATCCTTAGTAGCCACACACGCAGATGACAAGCAACACGAGTTTGACTGGGACAACACTACTATTATAGGACAAGCCAAACAGAGAACAGCCAGGGAATTCCTAGAGGCATGGCACTCATCCACAGATTTGATCAATAAGCACATCGACCTGGACCCAATACACCGGCCACTGCAACGGACAGCTGGAACTGACAACCGGAAGCGGCAGATTCAAACCACTAAATGCCGGAGGAAACATCACAGAAGCGCTTCACAGGAGGCTCCCAAGCACCGAGGATGTCACCTAGACAAGGGACGAAACGTCTGCAACACAAATTCCCAGCTTGGCGAACAGAACACAACGAGCACCCGAGCTACAAATCTTCTCCCAAACTTTGAACCATAAATTAAAATTCTTATATTCCTAAACTTCACCTATGAATTATGCTTATTTCACTAAAACTTATTCAAGGAATGTGGGCATTGTCCAGGAGCAGAGGTTTGGTGTCAGAGTTTGGAGATGGATTTTGTTGAAATGGCATTGAAGGTGGAGCTAAAGTCAATCAATAAGAATCAGACATAGGTGCTCTTGTTATTCAAATGTACCAGGGAGAGTGTACGGCCGAAGAAATTGTGTCTGCCATGGACCTGTGTTTTGTCCGGTTCATTCCCTCCAACCTTATTGCCACTTGAGAACACCCGACAACATCACTCATAGGATCAACAGAACAGTAGTCTCTGCACCGCAGCAAGGTGGCAATTCAAGAAAAGCAGAGAAAACTAGGGAGCTGCAGCTCCTTACTGACCAGCAAAGTGCAGACCAACCCTTTGGCCTCTAACTAGTTCAGAATAAGGGTGGAGAAATAAATAAAATATCAGTCTCCAATGGAGGGAGCAATTCAAAGAACTCCTAATCCGTAATACAAATGTTGGCAAGTACCCATGTGGAAATTCCCCAACTCCCCAAAGATAATCTTGAATTCCAATTTAGTGTGGCTGGAGTTGAAGCTGCCAATGGACATATGAAGAATGCAAAAGCCACAGGAGTAGATGGGATTCGAACAGAGCTTACCTGTCATCTCCAACAACTGTTGCTGAAAATCTGGGACAAAGAAAGAAACCCCTAATCTCCAGGCTTCTGCTATTGCCACCCTCAAGAAGGAAGAGAAAGTAGACTGTGAAAACTACAGAGGAATTTCCCGATTCTCTGTCAGGAAGATCATTGCCAAAATCCTTGCAAGGTGCTTTCTCCCAGTCTGATGAAAGCCTTCCTGAAAGCCAGTGCGGCTTCCAAGCAAACCATAGAATGCTGGAGAATTTACACTGCTTGGCAAGCCAAGAAGAAATTCCGGTAACCAACCAACCATTCAACATGGCCTTCAATCTGACCATGGCTTTTGATACAGTCAATCCCAAAGTGCTATCGAAGATCCTGTCACAAGCCAACTGTCCACTGAAATCCATCCTCTGTCTCCTCCACAAGATGTGTGAACTTCCTCACCAACAGTAATATGAAGGAATCCTGTGACATCAAAACAGGTTCTAAACAGCGATGTGTCATCACACCCATCCTTTTTTCCATCTTCTCCATTACCATTCTTCATCTCAAGAACTAGATTCCCAGTGGTGTGGATATTGCCGACAGGGTAGATAGAAAATTTCTCAACCTGAACCGGTGGAAAGCCAGAAAGAAAAGAACATTGATCTCACTTCAATGCAGATGACAGTTTCATCCCCAATCTCAGAAGAGAATCTTCCAAGTCTCACTTAATGCCTTAGTGGAAGCATAATGAACTTGTCTTCAGCTTCAACCACAAGACGACTCAAGTCCTTCAACAAATCTGTCCAGGTCAAGTTCCAGCCCACCTTACATATACAAGTGCTGGAATTTGCTTTTTGAAATTTTACATTAAGTTAAGCCAGTGATTTGTCCCTCACTTATTTCAACTCTAGTCCTTAACTAAATTAACAGAGTTTAATCTCTAATATTTGGACAATACTTGTGACAGAATAAATTGATTTGCTCATCTGTAAACTCAGACTTTAGGAAATTCAAGGATACTGGGATATAGGCACCTGCCGAAAAATGCCAAAAATCCGGAGTTTAAAGTTTCATGAACAAAATAATGGAGGGGACGAATTTAAGATTGTGAATTCAAATGAAGATAATTTGCCAAATTTGAAAATACTGGAAAACCAAGTTTTAATGTAAAAATCATTATAGTCTCTCAAATATTTTATCAATTCTTTCCAAAAAATTGCAACACTCCAATTTACACCAAATCAAATATCAGTCAAGGCTATCTGCCCAGTGCAGATGCCTGGCAGCTTTCCATCTATTACTGAGCTGGATTAAGACAGTTTTTACATTGTTGGTGACGATATATAGTTTTACTATCTTGGTCCATGTTTGACAGTTCTCTTTTCAATAAATCAAAATTTTTGAATGGACAAAGGATACCATATTTAAACAAGGTTGGAAACACTTCTCAAACCTGCAAATATTTTTGTCTCCTTACAGCTACAAACTGCATTGGAAATAAACAAAGGTTATAAATCGGTTACCAAGAGGCTGTTAGTGACAAAGCCCAGGAGAAGTAGACCATTTCGACTTGAGCCTGCTCCACCATTCAATAAGATCATGCTGATCTCTTCACGGCCTCAGCTCCACTTACCTGGCCTCTCAGCATAACCCTAAACTCTTCTACTTTCAAAAAATTCTTAGCTTTAAAAACACTTACTGAGGAAGCCTCAACTACCTCACTGGGAAGGGAATTCCATAGATTTACAACCTTGTGTGTGAAGTTGCTACTCACTTCAATCCTGAATTTGCTCCCCCTGATTTTGAGGCTATGCCCTCTTGTCCTGGTTTCACCCACCAGTGGAAACATCCTCTCTACTTCTATTTTATCTGTTTCCTTTACACTTTTCTATAATATGTTCCAGTAAGATCCCCTCTTAAATTTCAATTAATATAATCCCAACCTACTCAGTCTCTCATAAAACAACCCCCTCAACTCCGGAATCAACCTAATGAACCTCCTCTGTACCCCTTCTCGGGTCAGTACACCTTTGAGCTGCAGAAATGGTATGAATTCTTACAGCCAATGTGTGTGAGAACATAGCCTTACTCTACATGGTGTTCTTGCAAAGTCCTTTATCAGTTTCTGCCTGTTATTTGAAACACACAAAGTTAAGCAAGGCGTTTGAAATGCAGAGAAGTACAACAGACAGGACAGACATTATGGACATAACGTAGCTAACTTAAATTTTAACAATCATTTATCATACAGTTCATAGTTTAGTCAGAATACAGTTACCACAATAAGACATCACAGTACTGAAGATTCTGTTGAAGTGCATCACTTTAAGATGCCAAAACACCAAATGAGAGACTTGCAGACTCTTGAGTCAGAATGTCTGAAATGTATTTCTGATGTAACTTAGAAAGTTGACTGACACATTAGTTTTCAAAAACTTAAAATGTGTATGTTATCGCACATGGCTTACTGCAGAGCATCCAGTTTTCAGTGTCTCACTGGCTTCACTTTCTTCAACTACTTCCATTTCGCTATTTTTATTTGCTTTTCTTTCTACCTTTTCAGTTGACAGGTAGCACATTACCAACAGACCCTCAAATTATTTTTCTGCTGAACTTCAAAGGTCCATGCGTAATAGCAGCTTTTTAAAGCAGAAGCCAGTGTACTGGCACAGGGATTGGTATGTGAAGTGGCAAGGCAACAGAGGGAAAGCCACACGTGACCACATCGTGGAGGAGCAGGAAAATGAACAAGAAATGCTTCAAGGCTTATCTAGGATGGGAGCTGCAAAAGGTGCCAAGCAATTCACTTCCATCCTAGTGTGTAGCTCTTCAGCTTCACAATACTAGCTTACTGGTTTAATATTCTTAATTTCGATCACTATTTTATCATTTCTCCTTTGAAATGGATTGATCTGCACATTTCCCCATTTATTCAGCGGTTACACACCTCACAACTTTCAATGCACTTCTATTTGTGTACTCCAAAGATACAAAACCAGAGCCCTTTCTAACCAATTCCCTCCAAATTCTCCCATGATCCATTTTCCTCAAAGCTGTAATGCATTCAAAATTTAAACTTAAACATTTTTAATATTCAGGAGTATGTGCACCAATGACTTGGCAAGAATTTAATAACCATCTGTAATTGCCCTTGAGAAGGTGCAATATTGAGCAGGTACAATCCATTTGGTGTGGGTAGAAGATTGTATTAAGGAAAAGCTCCAGGATCTCAACCCAACACTACTGAACGAACTGCAAATCATTTCCAATTCCAGATGGTGAGTGGCATGGAGGGGAATTGGTAACTGATGACATTCGCTTCTGTTGCCCACACTTTTTAATTTTGCTAGAGCTTCTTGGAGGTCAAGGGTAGTTACTCTGAAGTCATATCTGAAATTCAAGTGAGTGGACCAAGGGGAGAGCGAGTTCAAGAGCCGAGATTTTTCATAGCTGATGTGGGAACCAAAAACAACCTTTCATGCTCTAGCAGCTGTGTCCTTTAGGGCTTCACCAGTTCAACAGTGGTGCTGCTGAGCCACTCTTGGTGATGGGTATTGAAGGTTACAACCCAGACCCAACTCTGCACATCCTCACTACCACCCCTAACAATCATCAAGGAAGACTGCTTATCAGCTGACAGTAACATGATTTTTTTTTGGGGTGGCAGTTACTTGATTTAGTCCACCAGGACCGGACGTGGCACATCCACTGCATGATAATCGTATCACTTCAAATCTTGTCTCCAAGGTGCAAATCTGACAGCATGGCAAGTTCGGCTGTTGCTTGTCTGACAGTTCTAATTTTGGCACAGAACTTCAAAGTTAGTGAGCAGGTCTTTGCAGGCTCAAAAGAGTGGAGTTTGCCATAGTCATACAGCCTGACCAATTCACAGCGACCTCGTTGCCAAACTAAACTAGCGCAACCTGTCTGCAATTGGCCCCTATCTCTCCAAACCTTCTCTATTTTTGAACTTTTCCAAAGGTCTTTTAACTGTTGCAACTGTACCTGCATCCAACTCTTCCTGTTAATTCATTCCACTAGAGACAAACTAGAGAAAAAGTTGCCACTCTTCTTTTAAATCTCTGCCCACCTCAAAAATATTCCCCTCAGTTTGAACTCTGCCACCCTAGAGCAAAGACTCTCACCATTCACCATCTATGCTCTTCATGCTTTTATAAATCTCAATAATGGCACCCTTCAACCACTTATGCTACAGTGAAAAGTCCCAATCTTGCCAGTCCATGCAAACCTCTATTCCGAGCAATATCCGGTAAGTCTATTCTGAAACCTCTCTAGTTTAACAACAGCTTCATCCAACAAGGTGACCAGAGCTGCAACAGTACTCCAGAAGAGGCCTTACCAATGGCCTGTACAACCTCAATATGATGTCCTAACTTCTATATGCCAAGGATTATTCTGGTGACTTAGTCGATGCCAAGTGGTCTGTCCGGTTTAATTTGTTAGATGGATATGACTGAATGGTTTCCCCAGCCAATTCAGACTGCAGATAAGAATCAACCACGTTAAGGACAGTTGATGCACATTCCCATCCTCATCAGGCAAGGTCAGCAGTATTTCCTCTGAAGGACATCAGTGAACTGGGTGTTTAAGATCATGGTTATTATTATTTCAAATTACACTGTCTGCTAAGACATTTGAACTCTGGTCCTCAGAACAATACCTGGATTTCTGGATTCCTCAACCAGCAACAATACCACTATGCCATCACTACCTCAAACAAAATTACAAAGCATGCAAAAACAACAGTTAACTACTCCATCACCTACTTCCCCATCCCTCATAATTTAAACAGATGTAATGTAATTACTGTGCATGTTTGAGGGTTAAAGGCTGAAAGGCTTGGTCTTGTGCCTCTACAATGGAATGCTGTCATAAATGCACTGAAGCTGCAAACAAGTTTAAAAGTTGTATCCGGATCTTAATTCTTGGCATCTCATTTGCTGTACACGTGGGTTCTCGTGTTTGCACCAAATAAGAAAAGGCTTTAAAACAGTCAATGGAATATGGATTTTTGATTCTGTGCTGTAAGCTGCAATACTTGCTTACTATAGAACAACCAAACTATTTTGCACCTTGAAATTTAAGTCATTCTCAACTTAATATTTTGCTTTTTCATCTTTCCTGCCCAAGTTGAACTCACACTTTCCCACTTTGCACTTCATCCGATATCTGCCCACTCGTTAAAAAATTTCAATACCAGTCTAACTTCCTTATTCTGAAGAGCTTATACTCAAAACACTGATTCTCCAAGCTCCTCAGATGCTGCCTGATCAGCTGTGCTTTTCCAGCACCACAATGACAACAACTTCCTTTTGTCGTCTTCACAGCATACTATTCTACCTAGCTTAGTACCATCTGTAAATTTAGCTACAATACTTTCACTCATTGATATCCATATCATTGATGTAAATTGCAACAAGACCAGACCCCAACAGGGCTGCACTCGTCACATCCAACCAAAAACCCATTTATGTTTCCTGCCAGCCATCTTGTATTATTGCTTATTTATCACTCCTCACACAACCTTTATTTCCTGCGAAAAAAAAAACAGCATCTCAAATACCTTCTGGAATCCAACAGCCTATCCAACCACAATATAATGACCCAACTCCTCTACTCAAAGGATTGTTCTGGCAACTCAGTCGATGCCAGGTAATCATATACTGGTTCCCCTTCATGCAAAAGGGCTCAAACTAACTAGTTAACCATGATAACACTTCACCAAACCATGCCTAAATCTTCCACATTACCATATTTTAAATTCACAGCTATAACCTCTAACCTCGATACTAGCATGTTCTATAAGACAAGCCACAAGCTAACTGACCTGTAATTCCATTTTCTGACTCTCCCTCTCCTTCAAGAAACGGGTGACATTTGCTTGTTTCCAGTCTGAGGGAAGCTTTTTCCGAAACCTCTTCTTATTCCAAAAAGAGCTCTGAAATCTGAAGTTTTTTTCCCATGACAAGGTTGTTTGGCATCCAAACTCCACACCCACTTAACCCAAGTCACTCAGATGTGATTTGGGGTGTGGCCCAACACAGGCAGGTGTCAATTCTGTCTCAGGGCTCACAGTACTCAGGTATGCCTGCTGATCAGCAAGTTTTTTTTAATTTCACCGTTAAACTGTCACTTATTCCAAATTCCAAAAACCAGCTGGTCAAGGGTTTTGGATAAAGGATTATGTACCTATACAACTTTCTTCTTGAATGCAACTTCAAGAACTCCTCCTCTTCCACCTCCTAATTTACAGCATTTACAGGACTATTTATCATAGGCAGAAGCAAACAATTTTTTTCCAATTTATCCAGCATTTTCTATTAATAACTCCCTAATTTCAGTTATAGTTTCCTTTCAACATACCAGTATAAATTACAGCTATCCATTTTTATATTCCTAGCTAGTTCTTTATCAAACTTTAATTCTATTAACTTGTTCATTATTTGCTTTTCTTACATTCTGATAAATGCCTGTCTTGCATTCATCTTTCTGCATTTGTATTGTTTAGCTTACCTCATTTAGCTAATCATGAATGATGACAACAAACCAGGAGTCATGACAAGGCCATTTAGCCCCTCTCACCTGCTCCTCCAAATCAATAAGATTGTGGCTGATCTAATTGTAATCTCAAATCCTCATTCTCACCGAGCCAATAATTTTTCACCCCTCTGCCTTAAAAAATATTTCAATGCTTCAGCCACCTTTACAGGAAACCCATTCCAGCCTCAGGCAACTGCATGGAGTTTGCACATTCTGTGTCTGTGTGGATTTCCTCCAGGTGTTCTGGTTTCCTCCAATAGTCCAAACATTTGCAGGTTAGGTGGATTAGCCATGCTAAATTGCTCAGTGTCTAGGGACATGTAAGCTAGATGGATTAAGGCTACAGGAATATGCAAGGGGATGGGTCTGGGTGGGATACATTTTGAAAGCTCTGTGGACTTGATAGGCCAAATGGCCTGCTACCACACTGTAGGGATTCTAAGATTTGATCATTTTAGCAGTTTTATTTAGAACCAATATACTTATCGTGAACATTCTGAAGCATCGCTTGAACGGTCTTCCACTACATCCCCACTGATCTAGGTACAAGATCCTTTATCCAAAATGTTCGGGACCAGCTGCTTTTCGAAATTTTTCAGTTTTCGGAACGTGACAGTTTTCTGGTGAATTTTTTTTTAAATCTTACCAGAGAATCAGACTTCTAACTAAGAATGCGCTTGGCCACGCCCCCACCAACTGCTATCAAATAATGTTTGATTTAATGTGCAATATTACTGTTACAAGCACCAAGCATAGTCAGACATGGGGGCTTCAGCAGCTGGCTGGAGTAGAGAAATAGTGAAGGGAAAATTTAGATGCGTCACACAGGCTCCCCAGCTGTAACCACAGGCATAGCAAGACATAGCCTGAAGCGGGTAGAGATATTCAAATAAAAATTCAAGGGGGAGGATCCAATGTCCTGTGGTTAACTAAAAGAGTCTAAAGGTGACTTAAAGAAAAAGCATGTACAAAAATGGGAAACAGGTCATCAGAATAAAATATAAAGGCAAAGGATGACAAAAATATTAAATGAGGGAAAAAGTGTGAACAAAGGTAGCCAGAAATAAGAATCAACAATAAAAGTGTTTCTAGATGTAAAATACTTAAATAATTCTCTCAGGTGGCAAATTGTTCACTTTTTAAACAATATTACAGAAAGATAATGATCAGAATAATAATGGGATTATAACAGAAGTTCGAAGATTAAACTGGACGAACTGACTTTTTCAACCCTAATGTTATCTAATCACTGTACAGGGGAGACTGACACTTTAGACTTTAAAACTTCAGATTTTGTTTTCTGGGCTGAATACATTGTTCTACCATAATTATGAGTGATGGAAATTGAGGTATTCACACACAGCTATGCCTGTTTAAACTAAAGAGGTTCCGCCAATCATACAATGCTACGCCAAATGCTGACAGAATAACTTCAATTCCTAGGCCAATATACCATTTATTACGATTAAGTAGTACAGATGTCACAGATGTATACTGGGATATTAAATGTGTTGCATGAAACATTGCAAGTCGAAAACTTCCATGCAATTCATTGAACTGATTTTTTTTTGTTGCAGCATATTGCTCAAATAACTATAAACAAGGCATTTCAGCTCAAAATTATTCCAGCTTGAAACAAATTATTGTTAGTGATACTGTAGACACTAAACAATTTTGCCTTTCTTCCTTTTATTGCTCTTTAGGAGAGAAAATCTTGAATAATTAATATTGGAAAGGCTACAATTCAAGTGTTGACAAGAGCATCAGCAGCTGAAACAAGCACACAAAACCCTCTGGTACACTATGTGAAAGAGCAGGAAGATAAAAGAGTTCAGGAAAATGTATGCATTTGCTGATGAACAAAATGAAAAAATTCTAAAACTGCACCATAAAGTCTGAACATTTTATATAGCTATAAAGAGATGTTCCATGGAAGATTTTCTGTTTTGTACTATTCTTGTATGCTGAACTATTTTTCCAACACAGTGCCCCAACTTTGTCAGAAACAAGGTGAAAACAGTAATCTGGAAGAACTTCAACAGGTCTCAGTTCTCTGAAGTTGAGCATTTAACAAGAGTCCAAGGATAGTACGTCCCTCCTACAGAGAAGAGTAAGGCTGGTACATGTAGGGAATGCTGAATAACTAGAGAAATTGAGTTTCTCGTCAAGAAAGAGGACGACGTATGTGCCAGGTATAGACATCAGGGATCAAGTGCAATATGAACGATAAGAGGCATCGAAGAGGCATCGAAGAGGCATCGAAGAGGCATCGAAGAGGCATCGAAGAGGCATCGAAGAGGCATCGAAGAGGCATCGAAGAGGCATCGAAGAGGCATCGAAGAGGCATCGAAGAGGCATAATAGCAATATCTTGAAGAGTGCCCATATTACAGAGGTGGTCATACTGGATGTCTTATAATGCATAGAAGGTGGATGAATTAGTGGGACTGGATCACGTGTACCCCAGAACTTTGTGGGAAATATGAGATTGTGTTATAAGCTATCTCCATTAACTCACTCACCAGCTCACTATATTCATTAATATCAGGTTCCCGTTCATTTATAGCCCTTCACTAACCTACTATTTACTATAAGTGTTCATTCATAAAACCACAGTTATGTAGTATCCAAACTTAAAAACCCTTTCAAACCCATTACTGCATTTGCACACCTCATCAGCCCTTGCTACAAGTAATTTTTACCTCTGAATAAGTGTAGCATACAAAATACCATCCCCAATAAGTCTCCACGAAACATTAGAATATTAATCTGCCTTTACCAATCATCTCTTGGACCTGAATAGATTAAGTACCTGTTAGAACCATTTTAACTGGGCAATTATCTCTAAGAAACAAACTAACAAAACAGCACTTTCAAGAATGAATGAAACTCATACCAGCAATTAGTAAATAAATCTCAATTCAGCTGCAGTCAGTTTAGTATCCTTTATTCTTTTAAGTATTGGTACAATTTTTAAACTTTGAGCATATAGGTCTAGCATTTTATTAATATTTACTAATTTAAAAGACAAAAGGATTAACACCTAATTATGCAAACAGATCACTCAAACGTCCCATCAGAAGTAGCAGCTAGCACATGTTTTAGCCGATCTCCTGTCTCCCATGACAGAAGCCTTTCAAGTCTTTTGCGTACTAGAGATAAAAAGTGTAACACCATTGTAATGGAATTTTCATATATGCAAGAACAGCATATAAAGGGGCTCTTGTAAGAACGGTTTTTCAGGATTCTGTTGCCACCTTGAACTTGTGCTGTGATTGCTGAATGAAGAGGCTAAAATTCTCCATTTACTGATTCCAGTTGTTATTTGAACAACTGCACAGAAGCCAGGGAAGTGATTGCTGGGCCCCTTGCGGAGGTATTTGTATCATCGATAGCCACGGGTGAGGTGCCGGAAGACCGGAGGTTTGTTAACGCAGTGTCATTATTTAAGGCTGTAAGGAAAAGCCATGGAACTATAGACCGGTGAGCCTGATATCAGTGGCTCGAAAATTATTAGAGAATTCTTGGACAGGATTTTCATGTATTTGGATAGGCAATGACTGATTAGGGATAGTCAACATGGCTTTGTGCATGGGAAATCACTAGCTTGAGTGAATTTTTTGAAGTCGTAACAGAACTGAGGGCAGAGCAGTGGACATTGTGTGTATACTTCAGTAAGGCATTCAACAACGTCCCGCACATTAGACTGGTTAACAATGTTAGATCACATGGAATACAGGGAGAATGAGCCAATTGGCCAGAAGGTAAAAGGGTGGTGGGGGTTGATTTTCAGAATGTAGACCTGTGACCAGCAGGATGCTGCCAGGGTTGAGGCTAAAGGGAGAAGCTGAGTGAACTGGAGCTATTTTCTCTGGAGAGGCAGCTGAGGGGTGACCTTAGAGGTTTATAAAATCATAAGGGGCATTGATAGGGTAAATAGCCAAGGTCTTTTCCCCAGGGCAAGGGAGTCCAAAACTAGAGAGCACAGGTTTTAAAGGTGATTTTAAAAAGTGACCCAAAGAGCAACCTTTTCACACAGACACTGGTGCATGCATGTAGTGAAGTGCCAGAGGAAGAGGAGGAGACTGGTACAATTACAACATTTAAAAGGCATTTGGAAGGGTATATGAATAGGGAAGGGGTCAGAGGAATATTGGGCCTAATGCCGGCAAATGAGACTAGATTAATGGAGGATATCTGGTCAGTATGAACGAGTTAGACTCAAGAAACGGTTTCATGCTGTACACTTGTGACTTTACTGGTTTCGCTATTCCGCCTCTGGTTCCAATTCTACCCACTGCTTTCAAACCATTCTGCACCTTTTCTCCACAACCACATTAAATCTCCTCTATCAATAAAAACCAGCAACTATTTATTTTGCACCAAATAAAAAGAATTGCCCCCATTTTACAGCCATTATCCCTTCTTCAAAACATCCTCAACCCCGGTTCTAACTCAATGCATCACTTCAAATATATTTAGCTCAGCATTCTGAATCCCTTTCACTAGCCACATCTCTTCAAACAAGTGGATCCAATAAATTTGAATTGAGCAGCATTCCCTCTAAGCTAGATAACCATTTGACAGCCAAACATTCCCACATAGGTCACAAATCAGTCAGTCCCTTTATCATGAAAGGATTGGTTGGAAAATAGCCAAGCAGAACCAGAAGCACAAGACCAGGAACATTATCCGCAGTGGTTTTGTCAATATTTATCCTTCAGAGTAACATGCTGTAAGCAATTTATACATTTCCCCACATTATAACACTGATCCATGTAAAACACTACACTGCCTGTAAAACACTAATGTCCAGTTCAAAGAGTGATTACTGAAAACAACTCTATCATCTTGACTTGATTAAGTGAGGAATTGAACTGCACTTGGAATGTGTTTACCACTAACCATCTAAGAAAAACAGCCGTAAGATGCAACTCAAAAGTAATGTTCATTACCATTTTACGGTTCATAATGTAAACAACGATGGAGAAGGATTTTATTCAAGGTTACAGCTACATTTCAAAACTGTTCTGTTTTATTAGAAAGAAAGTAACAGGTTTGGAATTTTATTCCACTGTGAATTTTGCAGATTGTTACTTGCTTGGATCTTTTTAGACATAGCACTTGGGATGATCATTAGTCACTAGGTAGTGACACTTAATTCTCTAGTCAAGTACAAAACGGCCTCACTGTTGCCACCTTATCCCGGTAAAGATCTATGGAGTTGGTAAGCCAAGAAGAACAAGATATTATATAGAGATGATGTCACCAGTGTAAAAATGCAAAACAAGACAGGAAGTGATGCACAAAAAGATCAAATTGGAGCTTCAGTTGCTCCCGATCATTCTCAGGATAGCGGCCAGTAAGGGTAATGAGGCTTGGTTCTTATTGATACAGTGCACACAGATAGGAAAAAAGATAAAGCAGCATCACTTCTGTCAACAGAATCCCAAGGGAGAAAGCAGGAACCTGAAAATTGTCAAAACAAGTACAAAAGAAATGAGATGATAAATTTGCCAAAGAAACAATTACACTTACCCAGTGAGATTGTGCATTTTGTTGGACACAAAATATAGCTCAGATTAATTCTCTCAAACTGGTGTTCATTACAATCAAACAAGACTTAGAATTAAATTTAATTCCAAAACCTGAACTTGCTTATGGAAGGCACGACAAATTTAAGCTCAGGTAGGCAATGTTTACTGGTATTATTGCTCAACTATTAATTCAGAAACTCAGCTAGTATTAGAGTTTAAAAATATTTGGAATCAAGAATCTACTATTGACCATGAAAATTGATTTTTGGAATAGTCCACCATATCACTAGTGTCCTTCAAGGAAGGGAATCAGCCATTATCAATTGATCTGGCCTATACTTCACACCAGATCCACAGAAATGTGGTTGACTCTGATTTATCCTCTGAAATGGCCTGACAAATTACTCAATTGTATCAATCACTATGAATACTCAACAAAGAAATGGATTTGTCACTGACCCAGGCACCAGAATAGACATGGCAGAAAATGCCTGGTCAACCCTGCAAAGTCCAACTTACTACCATCTAGGGGCTAATGCAAAATTTGGAGAGCCATCTCACAGACAAGTTAAGCAACAGTCGTAGTCATGCTTACAGGATCAAACCTGGCAGACAATCCTCCAGTCGCTACCATCACCATCCCTGGATATATCCATTCCTGTTGACAGAACAAACCCAGAAGACAGGATAAGGCCACATTTGGCATGCTTGGCTGCATTGGTCAATACACGTGTAGGAATTGGAATGTTATGTTGCAGCTGTACAGGACATGGGTTAGGCCACTTTTGGAATACTGCATGCAATTCTGGGCTCTCTGCAATAGGGAGGCTGTTGTTAAACTTGCAAAGAAAAAAAAAAGTGCGCAGAAAACATTTACAAAGATGTTGCCAGGATTGGAAGGTTTGAGCTATAGGGGGAGACTTATTGGCTCAGGCTATTTTCCCCTTGGAGCATTGAAGTTTGTAAAATCATGAGGGGCATGGACAGGGTGACTAGACAAAGTCTTTTCCTCAGGGTGAAGCAGTCCAAAACTAGAGGGTATAGTCTAAAGAAGAGAAGGGAAAGATTTAAAGGAGGACCCGAGGGCACAGAGGATTTTTTTCAATCAGTTCTAGTCTCTGTGGGCGGCACGGTGGCACAGTGGTTAGCACTGCTGCCTCAGCGCCGGAGATCCAGGTTCAATTCCCGCCTCAGGTGACTGACTGTGTGGAGTTTGCACATTCTCCCCGTGTCTGCGTGGGTTTCCTCTGGGTACTCCGGTTTCTTCCCACAGTCCAAAGATGTGCGGGTCAGGTGAATTGGCCATGCTAAATTGCCCAGAGTGTTAGGTAAGGGGTAAATGTAGGGGTATGGGTGGGTTGCGCTTCGGCGGGTCGGTGTGGACTTGTTGGGCCGAAGGGCCTGTTTCCACACTGTAATGTAATCTAATCTAAAGATTTCTGTAATCTAATCTAAAGAGGATGGTGTATGTATGGAATGAGCTGCCAGAGGCAGGTACAAATAGAACATTTAAAATGGCAGTTGGATGGGTATATGAATAGTTAGGGTTTAGAAAGATATGAGCCAAATAGGACTCGGTCAGATTGAGATGTCTGGTCAGCGCAGATGAGTTGCACCAAATGGACTCTATGCTGTATAACTTCAACTCTAATTCAAGCAACAAAAATTGCTGTTGAAATAAACAACTATTTTTTGTGCCAAAGCAATTCACAAATTCAACTGGCAAATTTATCAGACCACAATGGTTACAATACAGCTGCTGCCACCAATGCTTGCTAAACTCCTGTGTGCCACACAATATTTAAGTTATTTGATCAGCAAAGAAGAATTTAGCAAACAAAAATGGTAAAAAAAAAGTTAAAAGTTATGCTAGGTAAAAGCAGTGGGGGTCATTTCAAATTTTGACATTAGCAAATGTGACAACCTGCAAAAGTTGAGACAGCTTGTACAGCAAGCAGGGTCCAATTTTGCAATCCAAGCTGCTCTTACATTTGCCTAGGCTTTGTGCACATAGACAACGCTTGTAGAGAGTCAAATCAATGATCCATCTGAGCACTATTCACTAAAACCAGCGCCATCAACTTTTCAAATAAGAACTCTGGTCTTCCCTAAGTCGCCTTCTCAATGCCTTCAAATAAATCTAGACATGGTGGATTATTGTGGAATCAAAACAGCGTCCTTTGATAGCAGGCAGATTCACATTGGTTATGGTTGGCAACCTGCACATGAAAAACTTGGTATCCTTTTTAGTCAAGCATCTATTGGCTTTGATGTGAACAGCTCTCATAGTCAAATGATTCCAAGTCTAATACTGTGAACATCGTGAAAAGTACTTTCTCCATTCCAGTTCATATCTCCGTTCATCAAAAGTAATGGACAGAAATAAAAATAGAAAATGCTGGAGAAGCTCAGCAAATCTGGCAGCACAGAGGAAAAAAAGTTAATGTTTCAAGACCAGAAATACAGTTCTGTGAAGATTCCATAGACTTGAAAACATGAACTTTGTTTCTCTCCCCACTGGTACAAGCGCTGAGTTTCTCCAACATTTTGTTTTTGTTTTTATTTCAAATTTGCTGCATCCAAAATATTTTGTGTTCATTTGAAAATAAATAACTAGTTTCATTGACAGACATGGCATTAGCAGCATTCGTTCTGCAGCAAAAACTGGTCATTGGATCATTTGGAAGTATCCACTATGACCTAAAAGGACCTGTTCCATGGTCAATGGTGCTGTCATTAGCTTTCAAAATAGAGGAAAAGCTATCCTCATTCACAATAAAGTGCAAGTCATGCTACAGCAAATTAAACAGTTGAAATCACGGTCTGTGGTGAACCTGAATTGTCCACCAACATTCAAAAGGTAGGAGATACACTTTTCACTCTAATCCTGGGCAAGTAGCTGGTGCGTATTTTGTGTAATGCACTTCTGTACCTACAGATGCTGTCCTGTCACACGGACATCTAAATAAAAAGCAAAAGATGCAGTATTTTTGATGATCGGACATCTGAAAGCATTTTAGTCAGTCAACCAGAGTTGACACTACAATGCAGGAAACACAATCATACGAGGTATGGCAGTTAGTGCATGTAAATTTTATCCTTTTAAATTTCAGCCTTTGTTACATGCCACTTTTATCACCAGAGCAATTCATGACTTTTATTGCAGCTGTTTTCATTGTTAATATCAATGCATTTAGAATGAGCTCAAAGTGGTAAGCAATGCAGTGACCAGTGAAAGGGTTTATTCCTGATGAAGGGCTTTTGCCTGAAATGTCGATTTCGTAGCTCCTTGGATGCTGCCTGAACTGCTGTGCTCTTCCAGCACCACTAATCCAGAAGCTGGTAAGACAGCCAAAATGCTGTGGCAACAGTTTCATATCACCAGCATCTGCACATGGCACAGGAGGCCACCTTAGCAATGGCAATACACACTGCTTAATTGCCAAATTTTAGTTTTCTGACCCAACAGAGGTCATACTTCAAGAAATATGTTTTAACTAGCCATGCTTCATCTTAATTGACAATCAATAATGCATTATTATGGTGCAGCACCGCACAACTTCACAAAATGGAGCACTGATGAATCCATAAAAACAAAAATTGTGAAATGATCACTACATTATCTTACATTTGACATTCTCTCAGGCAATTTCATAACTTTGAGATTCAATCTGGGCCTGATTTGACCAATTTATGAAGTTATACAAGTCAATGAATGAGATTCCCAAAAATATAAGGCAAACCATGAAGTTCTTCCTGATTTTATGACCTATTGCCAGGATCCAGTGGAAAGAATGCGTCAGTCTAGTAAATACTTTTTTTTTAATGTTGGAAAGTTTGGAAGCATTATGTAGGAAGTAGGAAGTGATTTTTTAAAAATAAATTTGGCAATGTAATTTGACTCGCAGTATTTGGGAGATGGCAACACCAATGTTCAACTACATAAAAACACTGTCCATATATTTTACTTGCAAAAGTTACTTTCCAGATTTAACAAATTAAAACATTTTATCACAAGTTACTGATGACCATTTAGCAAAGTTTATAGATTTCTCCTGAAACGGTTTCAAAATTCCATTTACATCTAAAAATTAACCTCAATGGTACCACATAGTGGAATAGTCTTCTTTGTGCTTCAAGACTTTAGGGTTTTCGTCCTAGAACAAGTTTTGATGAGCTGCTCATTAACATTGCTAAGTTAAATGGTATTCAAAATGTCTGGATGGGCACACATTTTCCAACATTAAAGTCAAATGATAAAACAGGACAAGACAATTCAAGAAAATACACCAGTACCAAGCAATGAAAGTGAGCAACCATTAATGGATTTAAAAGCAACATAGTGCTACAGTATTTGGTGAAAAAACAATGTTTAAATTTTTGTACATAAAATTATCTTCTGGCTGACCAAAACAACTTGAAGACAAATGATGCAATTTATTTTGCAATTGATTCACCAAGATATTTAATGCAAATTGATGCAATTCAAGCATTATCCCTGCCAAATTGGAGTCCGTAGATTTGAAAGTCAAGGTCCTGGTTTCCAAAACAGCTTACAGGCCAATCTTCAGTAACAATCCTACCACAAGTTCCCAAACATACTCATGTTCCAAGTTCAGCGATTCAATTTTTTGCATCTGGCATGCAGTACACACAGTATTGACACCATTACTGCACCAATTATTTCAAGATACCTTAGTCTGAAAATTAAAACAAACCTCAATATTTTCTAAAAAAAAAGTATATTTTTTATTTACATTCATTTCAGTATAACATTAACCATTTGTGGATATCCATGACATTAACATCTTATTCTCATCAAAATATTTATGTTTTATTCCTGAATTGTGAAAAAAAAATGATTTAGTCAGTGAGATGCCAACAGTTGCATTCTATTGGCAAGCATATCAAGATTAGGAACTCATCTAGATGATTTTCATATCCCACTAATAGGTCACGTCCCACTGGTTGAGAAACACTGCTCCAGTCCACCACTCTTACGCCCTAAACCATTCCAAGCCAAAATTTTTTTAAAATCTGTACCATTTGCTTCCAAAGTAACTCTTCTTATTCTGTTCACCTTAAGGGTGCTCAAAGTTTTCTGCTTGAAGTTACAAAAACAAAATGGTGGAAACTGCTGGTATAAAGCAACACTAATCAAATTCACAGATGCGATACAAAACAAAAAACATTTTAAGTCAGCTCAGTCAACTAACTCAGTCTTGCACTTAATTTTAATGCAGTCATAGCAAAAGAAATAATTACACAATGACTGGAGTGCAGTGCTGTGTCAAGTTTCAATAGTTTGGAAAATCAGGCAAGAGCCCAAGAGAGCCCCGAGCATTAAAAGTTTAAATCAGCCTCTGAAAATAAAAGAGCTTTGCAGAAAAATAAAAGCATGTGTCAAAGTTAGATCCATTACTGAAATTTTGCATTGAATAAAAAGGTACCAGAATTTGAAAGATGCCTGTAGTATAACTGGCAATAAAGAAAACAGCAAACCTGTCCTCAGTATTGACACATTATATTGCTACATGATAAGCTCAACAGCTTTAACCAGTCAAGGTCAAAACATTGCTGTTTCATTACACAAATCCATGTTGACACTGCAGTTACACTTGACAAGTTCAAAAACAGGAAAACATTTGTTCATTGACTACATCATTTATGGACAAAGTTATAATGGAACCAGTGGTTTATCAAAGCACATGCCCTTCACTACTTTGAACATTCAAAGTTATGGTTACTCAGATCTAGTGCACTAGTATATTTACTTAGACTAAATAGCACATGATTCAATATGGTTTATTTCCAGCTATTAACATACCTCAGATCATCTTCTAAATCACTAATTGTAATGATGTTTCATTCAGTTATATTTTACATAACTTTCTTAAGTTTACTTCTAACGGAAGAACTATTGGGGAAAGAAATCTGAAATACAAAACACCATAACATTATACCGCTGATAAAAATGTCGTGGTTAACAATACAAGACGACTTACATTTTTAGAATTCAATTGTTAGACAGAACCAAAGGAAGTCATTCAAGCCCATCTCAGCTCTCAAAGAGCAAATGAACTGGTTCCATTCACTTGAACTTTGGCTGCATGCCCTGCAAATATTTTTTTGGGTGCTTATCCTTCTGAAACGCATCACTCAACATGTCGCTCATGACTCCAAAATATTGGTGGTCTCGTAGACAAAGAAGGTTACCTCAGAGTACAACAGGATATTGATCAAGTGGGTTGACAGACCGAGGAGTGGCAGACGGAGTTTAATTTGGCTAAGTAGGGTGTGCTGTATTTTGGAGAGGAAAGTCAGAGCAGGACTTATACACATTATGGTAAAGTCCTGGGGAGTGTTGCTGAACAAAGAGACCTTGGAGTGCAGGTTCGTAGTTCCTATAGTGGAGTCACAGGTAGATAGGATAGTGAAGGCAGTATTTGGTACGCTTGCCTTTACTGGTCAGTGCATTGGAGTTGGGCAACCATGATGGTTCAGCCACCTTTGAATACTGCATTCAATTCTAGTTTCTCTGCTATTATAAAGATGTTGTGAAACTGGACAATTTAAAAAAGATTTACAAGGATGTTGCCAGGGTTGGAAGATTTGAGCTGTAGGGAGACAAAATACTGGGGCTATTTTTCCTAGAGTGTCAGAGACGGAGAGGTGACCTCATAGACGTTCATAAAATCTGAGGGGCATGGATAGGGTGAATCGCCAAGATCTTTTCCCCAGGTTAGGGGAATCCAAAATTAGAGGGTATAAGTTAAAAGGTAAGGGGGAAGATTTAAAAGGGACCTATGTGGCAACTTTTTCACACAGAGGGTGGTGTGCATATAGAATGAGCTGCCAGAGAAGTGAAGGTCTGGTACATAACAATATCATGGATGCACGAATAGGAAGGGTTTAGAGGGATATGGGCCAAGTGCTGCCAAATGGTGTTAGATGTTAGGATATCTGGTCAGCATAGACGAGTTTGACTAAACTGTTTGTTTCCATGCTGTACATAGAGTCTAGGACGCTAGTCTCAAAAACATGCTTAAACACTAGCCAAGCTGACTTCAAAATGCAATTTATATTTGTGACAAGTACCTAAACCGCAACTCTGACTATATCCAAGATAATGCTGGATCACATGAACAGTGACAATGTGAGAGGCAAGCTTGTATTCCAAAACTCCACCAGCCTGAAACTGAACAGCCTTTTTTGTAAACTATAGCAAAATATTTTCACATTTACAAATTAAATATTGGAAGATATATTTGAGAAGACAAGCAGAAAATAAAGTCAAAAGGATTAAGGATAGAATTACCATTAGGATGAATTTGGAATAATGTATAATATTGTTCAAAATTATCAAAATTGAGAATTTATTGAAATCAACTGCTCATATTTTAATGCATTTATCCTTTGAAAAGTAATCGGCATCTAGTGCAAGGCCAACCTAATTATACAAATTAAGCTAGCAAGAGTATGCAGAAAGACCAAAACAAATACCTAAAAAGACTCAACCAAGGAAAAATTATTGACACTGACTCAAATGCGGGATATTAAAAAATACTGTGCTTACAGAGGCATGTTTATCACCAAGTACAACACTTGATTGGTTAAGTTACTTGAGTGGTCAAGTTCTTAAGGATAATTCCTTTTGGTATGTTATACACTCGCTTGCAGCTGTAATTAGCAGACAGCGTAGCAGCTTTATTTCCATTAAACACAACTGATTACATTCAATTAGAATTTGAACATGACAGTCAGTGCTGCAGTTCAGCTTCAAAACATTGTATTTATTCAGAAAATAATTCCTTCAGAAGCTTATGCTATTAAACATTTTTATCAAAGAGATAGCATTACATTGACTGGTGCAAGAGATTATTCAACGTCAATTTTGGAAAAGTTCTACAAAATTAACTTGAAATTAGAGCGAAGTGGAAAATTATTTCAATACAGGAGAATCTACAAGTGTCACCCACAAACTGGAATGCTCCAACAACTAAATTCTGTTAAGGGCCCCAAGGGTTCCAGAGGTGTATAGTGGCACCAATTGATTAGAAAATCCTACCGAAACAACTTGCTGACAGTTTAAGTATTTTGTCCACCAGTTTATAGCAAAGACTTAGTGATAGAGAGGCTCACAGCCTTGGGCAAGTTGTAGTAGTCATAAAGGCACTTTACTAATACCACAAACTGTAATAGGTTAACTGGCACTTGATCCCAATAAACAATGGATCACATAGCGCTTACTCTACCTGGTTAGAGGCAGTTAACAGAACTGGATGTAGGTTTGCTCGTTGAGCTGGAAGGTTCATTTTCAGGTGTTTTGTCGCCAAACTAGGTATCAGAAGCACTGATGTTAGCAACCTGCTTTCTACGCATGTTTAGGTTTCCTTGGGTTGGTGATGTCATTTCCTATTCTTTTTCTCAGGGGCTGGTAAATAGAGTTCCGGTTGAAATGCCATGCTTCTCGGAATTCTCGTGCATGTCACTGTGTGGCTTGCTCTAGGATGGATGTATTGTCCCAGTCGAAGTGGTGTCCTACCTCATCTGTGTGAGGATACTATTGAGAGTGGGTCATGTCTTTCTGTGGCTAGTTGATGTTCATGTATCCTGGTGGCTAGTTTTCTGCCTGTTTGTCCAACGTAGTGCTTGTTACAATTCTTGCAAGGTATTTTATAAATGACATTAGTTTTGCTTGTGGTCTGTATAGGGTCTTTCAAGTTCATTAGCTGCTGTTTTAGCATGTTGGTGGATTTGTGGGCTACCATGATGTCATGAGGTCCAAGTAATCTGGCAGTCATTTCCGAAATATCTTTGACGTTAGCCAGTGACTAGGGTTTCTGGATGTGTTTCGTCTGCTTGTTTGGGTTTGCTGCTGAGAAATCGATGGACTGTGTCAATTGAGTACCGGTTCTTTTTGAATACACTATTTTCTGCTTTTCATAGATCCTCTGCTTTCCAAACTTCCTCTGTGCTGTAGTGCGTTGTTGAAATAATGCTCTAATGCAGCTTCGTTCATGGGTGTTGGGATGATTACTTCTCTAGTTCAGTACAGGTAGAAGATCCTTTATCAAAATATCCAAAAACTGAAAACTCCGAAATCCAGAAGGTTTCTCTGTGAAGTTTTTTCCTCATTAACAAGGTGGTTTGGCGAGCAAATAGTTAACCGAAGTCGACAACCACTTGATGCATGCCACTCAGGTGCGACATGGGGGGGCGTGGCCTAGCACCAGCAACTTGTTCTTTCTTAGATGTCTGCTCCTTCGATAAGACTTTTGAACATTTCACCATTAAACTGTCAGTTATTCTGAAAACAGAAAAATTCCAAATTCTGAAAAACAGCTGGTCCTGAGCATTTTGGATAAAGGATAGTCTACCTGCATTTGGTCTGTATGTGTCTTTTTCCTGTAGATGCTGGTTTGAAGTTCTCCATTGACTGTTCACTCTACTGCGACATCTAGGAATGGCAGTTTGCTGTTGTTGTTTCCTCTGAATTTTGTGATGGTCTTGAAGGTTTCCTCTAATTTGTTTTGTTTAGTGATGACAAAGGGGTCATCCACGAAGTAGACCCCAAGTTTGGAATGGATGTTTGGCAGAGCTGTTTGTTCAAGTCTCTGCATTACTGCCTCTAAAAACCCTGATATTGGAAATCCCATGAGTGTTCCATTGGTTTGTCTGTAGGCTTTGTTATTCAAAGTGAACGGGGCAGTAAGGGATAGATCTACTAACTTGACGATGTTGTCCTTGCTGATGAGGTTGGTGTCTTTTGGTTCTAATAGTTTAAGTCAGTGTTTCCTTGGCCAGGTTGATGCTGATGGATGCGAACAGGGCTGTTAATCAAAGGAGACCATTATTTCATCCACCTCTATCTTGGGGTCTTTGGTGTTCAGGAATTCTTGGGTGGAGTGGATGGAGTCGTGTGTTTTAGTCTTAAGTTGATGTTCCAGGCAGCAAGACTATGGGTAGGAGAGTGGGGGCTCCTTTGTGAATTTTGGGTAATCCATAGAGCATGGTGTGTTGGATCTAGGTGGTTTCATATTTTGGAAGTCTGCCTTGTAATTCTCCAGAATTCTGAAGTTTTTTTGAGTAGGGCTGTGATTCGGTTCTCTAGTTGTGGGTTTAAGTCTATCGCCACCTGTTGGCAAGTGCCAGTATCTGCAAGCAGTGTTTTCACTTTCACAATGTAGTCTTTGGTTTAAAATGACTGTCAAGTGTCCTTGGTCTGCTGGTGGGATAACAAAGTTTTTATCTTTGAGACCTTAGATTGCTTTCCTTTCTTGTATATGGAGTGTGTTTCTTTCCTTTTTTCTGCTTAATGCTGGTGTGACAGTCTAATAGTTTGCTGGGTTTCTTCTGAGAGTTTGTCTTTCAGTGTTGTTTCTAATGCTTTGAAATCTTTCTTGCCCGCATCCTAGAAGTTGTAATTTAATCCTCTTACTAAGACAGCTATTAGAAGAACCAAAGACAAGCGAAGTCGCAGGTAGGATAGTGAAGGCGGCGTTTGGTATGCTTTCCTTTATTGGTCAGAGTATGGAGTACAGGAGTTGGGAGGTCATGTTGCAGCTGCACAGGACATGGGTTAGGCCACTCTTGGAATATTGCATGCAATTCTGGTCTCCTTCCTATCAGAAAGATGTTGTGAAATTTGAAAGGGTTCAGGAAAGATTTACAAGGATGTAGCCAGGGTTGGAGGATTTGAGCTATAGGGAGAGGTTGACTAGGCTGGGGCTGTTTTCCCTAGAGCGTCAGAGGCTGAGGGGTGACCATATAGAGCTTTATAAAATCATGAGGGACATGGATAGGATAAATAGACAAGGTCTCTTCCCTGGGGTGGAAGAGTCCAGAACTAAAGGGCATAGGTTTAGGGCGAGAGGGGAAAGATAAAAGAGATCTAAGGGGCAACCTCTTCACGCAGAGGGTGGTACGTATATGGAATGTGCTGCCAGAGGAAGTGGAGGCTAGTACAATTGCAACATTTAAAAGGCATTTGGATGGCGCTCTGAATAGAAAGGGTTTGGAGGGATATTGGCTGGGTGCTGGCAGGTAGGACTAGATTGGGATATCTGGTCGGGATGGACGAGTTGGACCTAAGGGTCTGTTTCTGTGCTGTACATCGCTATGACACATACACCAAACACCACCAACTTCATCAGCAAGGGCAAAATAGTCAAGCTGGTAGATCTATTCCTTACCACCTACTTCACTTTCAATAACAAAACCTACAGACAAATCAACTGAATACCCATGGGATTGAGGATATCAGGATTCTTCGCAGTAGTAGTAGTAATGCAGAGACTCAAACAAGCAGCCCTGCCAACCATCCAATTCAAACTTTGGGCCTGCTACGTGGATGACACCTTTGTCATCACTAAATGGAACATTAGAGGAAACCTTCAAAGACCATCAATAACATCCTTATTGGCATAAGATTCACTAAAAAGAGGAATACAGCAACAAACTGCCATTCCTAGATGTCACAGTAGAGTGAACAGCTAATGGGGAACATCAAACTAGTGTCTACAGGAAAAACACCACATATGGACCAAATACTGAACTACAGAAGCAATCATCCCAATACCCACAAATGAAGCTGCATTAGAACATTTCAAATGAGTCACCGCACACTGCAGCACAGAGGAACTATGCAGAACAGAGGAAAATCACCTATACAGTGTAGTCAAAAAGAATGGGTTCCCAATGAACACAGTCCACCGATTTCTTAGCAACAAGCCCAAACAAGCAGACAAAACGCGCCCAGAAACTCACCATATTACCAACATGAAAGACATCTGAAATGACTTCAAGACTACTCAGATGCCATGGCATCATGGTAATCCATACATCTAACAACACAAACAGTGGCTGATGAACCTGAAGGACCCTATCCACACAACCAATACGAATGTCACTCACTGTAACAAACACTGCATTGGACAAACAGGCAGAAAACTAGCTACCAGGATACATGAACATCAACTAGCCACAAAAAGACATGGCCCATTCACTACTATCCTTACATACAGATATTGGAAGGACACCACTTCGACTGGGATACAAACATCCATCTTAGGGCAAGACAAACAGACATGCATGAGAACTCATAAGAGCATGGCATTCCGACTGGAACAAATACATCGCCATGGACCCCATTTAACACCCCTTGAGAAAAAGAACAGCAAATGATATCACCAACCCAAGGAAACCCAAAACCAAATAGAAAGCAGGTCACTAACACCAGTGCTTCATCCAGAGGCTCACTAATGTTACCTAGTATGGTGATGAAACATCTGATAATGAACCTTCCAGCTCAGCGAGCAAACTTACATCCAGAAGCTCAACCAGAGCTACAAATCTTCTCCAAACTAGTTAACAGATCTCAATAAGTAAAGATTATTACTTTGTGAAAACAAAGTAAAGAGAACGGAAATTGTCACAAAACTCAAATAATGCCAAGCTCAGATCTTCATATATGGCACAAATTAAAAGGGGAAAATAAAAGGCAGAGTCAAGTCAAGAGATAAAAGGCAAAGATGACAGTTTAGCAAATGGTGAATTCAGGCAGAGTAAGGTGGAAGACAATCATAACAGTATGGTTATTAATCTAAAGCTCATCTCTGTATCCAACATGACACCAATGTTACCAAAATCTGGTTCAGCATCAAGCAGGTATCAACACTGGACTCCATACTAAATTAAAAAGAACTGCAGATACTGTCAATCAAACAAAAACTCTGATTTATCCCCATGGATGCTGTCAAAACTCAAGTTTTGAGTCAGGTCAAGTGAGCCTTCCTCAGAATGGAGTCTTCCATCAATGTCAGTTTGTTTCCGATTTAGCAGCATCCACAGTTCTTTTGGTTTTATCACCATTGGGATTGATAGGTTTAGGGTAGAAAAGGGAAGGGGATTAGAAAATGACTTTTAAAATACCCAATAATGAATACACCTGTACTGGATAAGCAGTTAACAATTTGAAGATTATTAGAGGGATCACAAGCAACAGCTACAAGGTACTGCTGGCATCAACTGTGCACGCGTAAAATGACATTTTACAATGACAATGAATATCGCAATTTTGAGAGAATTAGGAGAAATTCTTAAGGGAAATGCAAGGTAACTGCACAGACAGAGAGGCCATCGCAAGTGATTCTTTAGCTACAACTTGACAGTTAAGAGTGGAACGTGACCTGTGTAGGACCACCCAATGAATGCCACTGAAGCAGCATTAAAAGGATAGTGTGATCAACTGTGCTAATGGCTGCAGACAGGTTGCAAAGGAACAATGGATACCTTAAGTCACAAATTACATACTATGACTCCCATGAAAGGCATGCAAAAAAAATTTCAGAATTTAGATTGCTTTAATTAGGCAGACAAACAGTAGTTAGTGATGTGTAGTTTTTTCTTAAAAAGGGTCAAAAAACTATTCTGGAACAATGATTTGAAGGCCTGCTAGCATCTCTGAAGGGTTAGTTTATGACTGAGAACAAACATAAACCATTTTCAGTTCAGAAATCACGAGTTTTGACTAAGGAGAATTAGGACCAGAGTTCAGAAAAGAGTTGAGTTTCTCTCCAAGCAGGTTGTACTTCAGTTCAGGGTAAGCCAGTCACTGAAGTAGTATTTTTTTTTTTTAATTACATTTTCCAAGCAAGGAGAGTTAGACATATTTTTATTTTTTTACAATTGAACCAAGCTCAATTCATAAGTGCCTCCATAGTAGTATCCACCAGTTGGAATCATACATGTTCTAACATGATACACAAACTTAAATGTGATTGAAATGATTCATGCTGAGTTCTGGCAGAGTAGTTTATACTGGGGAGGTACCAGTGCATTCAAAATCTCCCTAAGACCATAAGACATAGGAGTGGAAGTAAGGTCATTCAGCCCATCAAGTCCACTCCACCATTTAATCATGGCTGATGGGCATGTCAACTCCATGTACCCACACTCTCTTTGCCCTCAATTCCTTACGTGATCAAGAATCTATCAATCTCTGCCTTGAAGACATTTAACATCCCAGCTTCCACTGCACTCCGTGGCAATGAATTCCAATGAATTCCACCATACTCTGGCTGAAACGTCTCCTCACTTTCCATTCTAAATTAACCCTCTCTAATTCTAAGACTGTGCCCATGGGTCCTTGTCTCCCCACCTAACAGAAACAACTTCCCAATACCCACCCTTTCTAAGCCATGCATTATCTTAAGTTTCTATTCGATCTCCCCTCAACCTTCTAAACTCTAACGAATACAATCCCAGGATCCTCAAGCATTCATCATATGTTAGGCCTACCATTCCAGGCATCATCCATGAATCTCTGCTGGACGTGCTCCAGTGCTAGCATGTCGTCCCTGAAGTGTGGGGCCCAAAACTGAACACTATTCTAAATGGAGCTTTAGTATGTCTCAGAAGCACATCACTGCTTTTATATTCCAACCCTAGAGATAAAATGACAGCATTACATTCGCTTTCTTAATCATGGACTCAACGTGCAAGTTAACCTTTAAGGAATCCTGGACCAACACTGCCAGATCCATTTCTACTTCAGCTATATGAATTTTCTCACCGCTTAGAAAATAGTCCATGCCTTTATTCTTTTTTCCAAAGTGCAAGATCTCACATTTGCTCATGTTGAATTTCATCAGCCATTTCCTAGACCACTCTCCTAAACTGTCTAAATCCTTTTGCAGCCTCCCCACCACCTCAGCACTACCTGCCTGTCCACCTAACTTCATATTGGCAAACTTTGCCAGAATGTCTCCAGTCCCTTCATTCAGATCGTTAATAAGGTGAACAGCTGCAGCCCCAACAGTGAACCCTGTGGGACACCAGTTGTCAATGGCCGTCATTCCTAAAAAGAACCTTTATTACCAACTCTCTCCCTTCTGTCAGGCACCCAATCCTCAAGCTATGCCAGTAGCTCACCTTGAACACCATGGGCCCTCACCTTACTCAGCAGCCTCCCATGAGGCACCTTATCAAAGGCCTTTTGCAAGTCTAGATAACATCCACTGGGTTTTCTGGTCTAACCTACTTGTTACCTCTTCAAAGAATTTTAACAGGTTTGTCAGGCACGGCCTCCCCTTACTAAATACATGCTGACTTGTTCTAATCGGACCCTGCACGTCCAAGAATTTAGAAATCTCATCCTGAACGATGGATTCTAGAATTTTACCAGAGGTTAGGCTAATCAGCCTACAATTTTCCATATTTTGTCTTGATCAATGAGGTTACAACAGCGATTTTCCGATCATCTAGAATGCTTCCTGACTCGTGACTTTTGAAAGATCACAACCAATGCCTCCGCTATTTCCTCAACCACCTCCCTCAGAACTTTAGGATGTAGCCCATCGGGGCCAAGAGATTTATTAATTTTTGGACCTTTTAGCTTTTCCAGCACTTTCTCTTTTGTAATGGATACCATACTCAACTCTGCACCCTGACTTTCCTTAATTGTTGTGATATTATTCATGTCTTCCATTGCGAAGACTGATGTAAAAGTACTTAAGTTCTTGAGCTATTCCTTTATCTCCCATCACTGGCTTTCCAGCATCAATTTGGAGCTGCTCAGTGTCTACTTTTGCCTCTCGTTTGTTTTTTATGTATTGAAAGAAACTTTTACTATCATTTCTAATATCCTGGCGAGCTCCTGTCTTTTTGTTAAGTTGTAAATCCTTCAATATTTAACTACCAGCCCTGAACCCCTTGCAACCCTGTCTCTGCGATGCCCTTTCTCAACTAAGTGAGGGTAATGATAGGACAGATTGCAAAAAAGAGAGAGTCAAAGGCAGTTTCTTGAAGATATGCGTGATGACAGCTGACAAAGGAAATTGGGACAGAATCTAAAGACAGCCACAAATATCAGCTAAAATGGGAATCTGGAAGGATGCTGATGGTCAGTTAGTCATTCGGAATTAGTTCAAGAGCTCAAGGATGGATCTCAACTATTTTTATATTTGTTATAGCTTTGATGTCAAGAATCTGTTTCAGGAATTGATAGTGATGCTCACCAATCATACTGCCTGTTTTGCTACATCACAATTAAACTGCTTCCACTTAAGTTAACAATCACCACAACTATCAATACAATATGCAAAAATCTGTGCGCTATATACAAGTCTCATCTATCTTAACTCAGCAGGTAAGAAAATAATCTATAAATTGTTGCATCCCAATCTAATTATCAATCTTTTATAACTGTTCAGTGATTTTTAAATACAAACAAACAAACAAACAAACAAACAAACAAACAAACAAACAAACAAACAAACAAACAAACAAACAAACAAACAAACAAACAAACAAACAAACAAACAAACAAACAAACAAACAAACAAACAAACAAACAAACAAACAAACAAACAAACAAACAAACAAACAAACAAACAAACAAACAAACAAACAAACAAACAAACAAACAAACAAACAAACAAACAAACAAACAAACAAACAAACAAACAAACAAACAAACAAACAAACAAACAAACAAACAAACAAACAAACAAACAAACAAACAAACAAACAAACAAACAAACAAACAAACAAACAAACAAACAAAACAAACAGGTCAGTTGATGATACACATTTAGCATAACAGTTCAATGCAGCAATATGAGTGTTTTGAGATTCCCATGGAGACCATAAATTTGCCTTTACCCAATGGGTCTTCATTTTCTCAACTACACACAATGGCTGAAGAATCATATAGCATGAACAACACATCATCTAAGCTGTTTTGTTTGGCTCCAGAATAGGTTAGCAGTGCTTGAGATTTCCATGGAGACCATAAATCTGCCTTTACCCAATGGGTCTTCATTTAAGTGAGAAATTAAATACTGTACAGGATTCTGGTCAACCAAGCTATTAAATGGATCCTTCAACTGATGCAAATAATTATACAAAATAATAGATTTTCCAATGAATGGCCTGACACTCATCACTCCAGTGTAGGCTGGAATTGCATCAGGGAAACCTGCAGAATGCCCATCATAGTGGACACCAAAGGAATTGGCCAGGGACTTAAAGGATCTTTAAGTGTGGAACCCTTCAAAAACGTAATTCACCATTTTTTTTTTTTTTAATAGATATTTTTATTAGAAATTTAACATTTTTACAAATTTACAAAAATAAACAAAACTCTCAGATATAAACATTGATATACAATTAGCTCAAATATACAATAGCCAAAATTTGACAAAAAAAAACCAACAAAAAAAACCGAAAAGAAAAAAAAACAAAACAAACAAAACTCAACTATCTACTAATCTAACCTACAACTAACCAGGGTGTATATTTAAGTCTCTTACATGCTCGGGATGTGTTAGCATCAGATATAATAAAACCCGTATTCGTGCGGGATTCCTCCCCCGAGGGGCCGCGGACCAGCCAAGTTTGTAATCTCAATTAAATAAAAGCCCTTGTTAGGATAACCGAAATATCTGTATTTATGTAATTCAAAAAAGGGCTGCCATATTTTATAAAATAATTCGGTCTTTCGGTGCACCATATTTGTAAGGAAGTCAAGGGGAATACATTCCATAATTAGTCTGTGCCAATTTGAAAGTCCAGGGGGGCCCTCCGCCACCCAGTTCATCAAAATATTTTTCCTTGCACAGAAAGAAAGAATAGAAAATAGTCTCTTCCCGTACGTGTCCAGGAAGGGAAAGTTCGAAAAGCCCAAGAGGAGAGATACGGGGTCCACTTTTATTTCCGTTCCTAAAATTTCTGTCAGGGTACTTGCTACTTTAGTCCAGTATCTACGGATCTTATGACAGGTCCATAAGCAATGTACAAGAGTGCCCACCTCTATTTTGCATTTAGTACACATTGGAGATGCTCCTGCCTTAAATTTTGCCAATCGAACCGGTGCTATATGGGCCCTATGAAGTATCTTCAGCTGGATAGCCTGGGTTCTGTTACAAATAGTAATTCTTCTAGCATTTTCCCAGATATCATTCCACGTTTCTGTGGAGATTTCTAGTCCCAGATCCTGATCCCATGTTTTAAGCAGATTATCCATATCTCCCGATACTTCATCATGTAGTAAATGATAAATATTACTGACGGAAGATACCCCCACTGGTCGTAGGACACTACATTCTCTATCGGATTTATAAAGACTATCTAATAACGTAGTCTTCTTCTGTATATAATCTCGAATTTGGAAGTATCGAAAGAGGTCTCCATTGGGTAATCCGAATTTCTGACGCAGCTGTCCGAAAGACATCAGGACCCCATCTTTAAATAAATCCCCGAGACATGGATCTCCAGAGTTGAAAAGTGGCATCTGTTAACCCCGGTTGGAATCCCCATGCTCCCACTATCGGTGCATAGGGGGATGTTTTATGTGAATTACCCTCATTTTGCCGCATTATATTCCAAGCCTTGATTGTATTTAGTGTTATAGGGTTTTTACAGTGATCTGCAATGATTTTCCTCTTGTCTGAGAATAAAAGGTTAATAAGTGGGTATTTTACTTGAGAAGCCTCGATGTCCAACCAGATTGATTGTGGATCAGACAAGACCCAATCAGCTATGTAACTTAATAGGGAACTTAACTGATATTTCCTAAAATCTGGGAAGTCCAATCCAGCCCTTGCCTGTGGAAGCTGTAGCTTCTTCAGCTTAATGAGGGGCCGCCTATGATTCCAGATAAAGGAACTCAGCCAGCCGTATAATTTACATAAAGCCGTCCTCGGCAGCATCACCGGAAGCATTCTCATAGGATATAGGAGACGGGGCAGGATATTCATTTTGATTAATGCTATTCTACCCAACCAGGAAATTGGCAGGTCTCCCCATCGCTGGAGGTCCTGCCTTATCCTTTCCAATAAATACACAAAATTAGCCTTATACAACTGACCAAATACTGGAGTAATAAAAATGCCTAAATATAAGAAACCCTCCAGGGACTAGCGAAAGGGAAAAAGGGAACCGTCCGCTAAGCGGGGTATCACAGCAAGGCCACCCATTGGCATAGCCTCCGATTTTGAAAAATTAATTTTATAGCCTGAGAATGCACTAAATGTACTAATAACTTGGATTAAGCGAGGTATGGACATCAAAGGGTTACTGAGGAATAGAAGAACATCATCTGCATAAAGGGTAATTTTATGTTTACTTGTACCAATCCTTGGGGCCACTATATTAGGATCAGCTCGTATAGCTTCTGCTAGCGGTTCAATTATTAGCGTGAATAACAATGGCGAGAGGGGACATCCCTGACGGCAGCCCCTACCCACACTGAAGCTATCCGAGCCTAATCCATTGGTAACCACAACTGCTTTGGGATCACTATACAATGTTGAGATCCATTTGGTAAACACCTGTCCAACGCCAAACCTCTCCAATGTGTAAAACAAATATGACCATTCGACCCTATCAAATGCCTTTTCCGCGTCTAATGAAACCACTACTCCTGGTATCTTTCCCTGATGACAAGCTTGAATCATATTCAGAGCCCTTCTAACATTATTGGATGATCTACGGCCCTTAATAAACCCCATCTGATCCTCCTTTATAATATGTGGCAGTATCCTTTCTAGTCTCAGTGCTAACGTTTTAGAGAGGATTTTAAAATCTATATTTAGCAAGGATATTGGTCTGTATGATGTACAATCTTCTAGGTCCTTTCCTTTTTTAAGGATAAGAGAGATATTTGCCTCTTTCAGCGAAGGCGGGAGACAGCCCTGACTATATGCATAGTTATACATGTCCATAAGTGGACCAACCAGTATTTCTGTAAATTCTTTATAGAATTCAGCTTGAAAGCCATCTGGGCCCGGCGCCTTACCATTTTGAAGGTGCCTAATTGCGTCAACTATTTCTTGGGGTGTAAGAGGAGCATTTAGGACCGATACTTGTTCCGGAGTTAGGTCTGGAAAAGTCAAATTTTTTAAAAATGACTGCATCCTCTTCGTCCTATCTTCACAATCCTGTGATTTATATAACTCAGAATAGAATTCTCTAAAGGTCGCATTAATCTTTTTATGATCATGAGTCAAAATACCCGTACTTTCCTTGATAGACATAATAGTCTGAGGGGCCTTTTTTTTTCTTTGCAAGAAATGCTAAGTATCTACCCGGTTTGTCACCATATTCATATAACCTTTGCTTTGCAAATAATATTTCCCTCTTAGCCGTTTGAGTAAGTGTAGTGTTTAGAGCTGTCCTAAGAGCTGTAATCCTTTGCAATTTCATAATAGAAGGTCTATCAGTGTATGCTGTTTCAGCCGCTTTTAAGCGGGCTTCAAGCAGACGCTGTTGTTCTCCCTTTAATTTCTTCTGGGTCGCTGAGTAGGAGATGATCAAGCCTCACGTGTAAGCTTTGATGGTCTCCCACATCATTGACGGGTTGCTAGCTGTACCTGAATTAATTTCTAAAAAAGTTTTAAATTCTTGAGAGAAGTACTTTACAAATTTACTATCTTTCATTAGGAAGGGGTCCATACGCCAATGCCGAGGGGATGTCCCACTGTTCCTCGCCTTAGTTTCCATATATACAGCAGCGTGATCAGAAATTGCTATATTACCTATTTTACAGGATGATATGGAATTTAAAAAAAATCGAGGGGGCAAAAAACATATCAATTCTAGTATGACATTTATGTGGATTAGAGTAGAAAGAAAAATCTCTACCCTGTGGATGAAGACATCTCCATACATCTACTAATCCTAATTCTTTGTTCAGATCCATCAATTGTCTAGATCTGGGAGATACTCCTGCAGTCCTCTTGGGAATCCTGTCTATTTCCGGATCCATAATACAATTAAAGTCTCCCCCTATAATTATATGACGGGCATCAAAAGCCATCAATTTTGAAAAGGCTTCCGTTATAAATTTAAAGGGGTGTGCCGGGGGGCAGTACAAATTTAAAATCCCATATTCCTCTCCATTTATGAGGGCTTTAATCAAGATATATCGTCCAGATTCGTCTTTTATCTGCTTTAGGATTCTGAAAGGGAAATTCTTCCGAACAAGAACAACTCCCCCCCTGCTTTTTGAGCTAAAAGAAGAGAAAAAGGTCTGATCAAATCCGCCCTGTCGTAATTTCAAGTGCTCTTTATCTGACAGGTGTGTCTCCTGTAGGAGAGCTATATCAACTCTTTCCTTAAGATTTGATAATATTTTCTTCCTTTTGACTGGCGAATTACTCCCCTTGACATTCCAGGTGCACCACTTAACCAACTGATCAACCATAATCCTCTGGGCCAATCCGAGACCCCTCGGGAGGGGGAACCCTATCCAGAACATCCCGAGCGTGGAACATGTAAAATTTACAAAAATAAAGCCTCTTTAATACACCCACAACAATACAGTAAAAAAACTATTTCTAAATAAAAAAAATATAAAACATATCTAAGTGGAGACTTTCCCCCTTGTTCCCAGGGGGCGTCACTTCCTCTCCAAAAGTCCCTCATATCCTCTCCCAACCAATGCACCACCCTTGACCCAGGCACTCCTCAATAAAATGAGGAGAATTCAAATATAATACAAAGCTAGAGTTAACAGTGAGCACCCCACCCCCACCAACACCTGGGTATATTTGGTAATGTTAATACCATATATAAACATATAACTATAAAATTACCACTTCAACAAATAATAATTAAATATGATAATACAAAATAACGAAGGGAAAAACAACCCCGCTCCTAAAGACAGAGGTAAAAATCGAATAAGGTAACCACCTCCCCCCACCAACATTAACCAAATCCCCCAGCTTATATATATATACACACATATATACATACACACACATATACATACATCCCTCATATATACATAAAATAATAACAGAAAACAACTCCGGGGGGGGGGGGGGGGGGGGTGGGGGGAGAAAAGAGAGAAAATCAAATCTCTCCCCCCACCCCCCCATGATAATATTAAGCAGTAAGGTAAAAAAAAGGGACGGAATATAAACCAAAGCCTGGGGGGGGGGGGGGGGGGGGCATACCAACATCCATTACGTCCTACAGTTTATCTAAGAGTCCAAGAATTCCTTAGCCTTTTCTGGTGATCCAAAGTTATATACGGATCCTTCATGGTTAAAGCGTAACATCGCTAGGTAGCGTAAGGAGTTCTGAACATTTAAGTCACTTAAACGCTTCTTCGCCTCGTCGAATGCCTTCCTCTTTCAAACCAGAGCCGGGGAAAAGTCCTGAAATAGCATGATCTTGGATCCTTTGTAGATCATAGCTTGGGGGTCTTTTCCGAGATTTCTAGAGGCTTCTAGGAGTATCTGCCTCTCCCTGTAGCTCTGCAGCCGGAACAGGACCGGGCGTGGGCGCTGGTTCGAGCCGGGCCCGCGTATTGCGACCCGGTAGGCCCATTCCACCCTTACCTGGCCTGATCCAGCTTGCAGATTTAAAAGTTGTGGCAGCCACTGCTCCAGGAATGCTGTAAGCTGGCCTTCCTCTTGCTGTTCGGGAAGGCCCAGCAAACGAATATTTTTTCGGCGACCTCGATTATCGAGGTCGTCAATATGATTTTCCAAGGTCAGGACTCGCTGCTCGAGAGTCCGGACCTGATCCACGGCCGATTGAGCGGTTGTCTCGGAGGTCGCGGCCTTTAGCTCCGCCCCTCCGACTCGGCGTTGAATTTCTTCAATCTCACGATCGTGCTTCTGCAGCGCGGCCGAGAGCGACTCCCAACGATTTCTGGATTCGACGATAAAAGCATCGATCTTCGAGTCAAGCTTGGAAAGCATTTCTGCAAGACTTGTTACTGTTGGTAAGTCCCCCGGGGCGGCTGTGGACGCCTCTGCTGCAGCTGGAGAGTGTGGGGAAGGGGTTCCTGCTTGCTGAGAGCTGCGGGCTCCCTTCCCTTTAGTCATTTTAACTTAGGATTAAATTGTTTAAATATAATATTACACAACTAATTGAGTTACTAAACTATTATAAATGATTTATAAATGATTTGGTGAGCTTGGTAGGGGGTAGGTGACCCACTGTGCCCAAGTCTTGGGAGGAGCACTATAGACTCAGTCTTACTGGGTCGCCGCCATCTTGGATCCCCAATTCACCAATTTTAAGTGAAGTGAAATTAAGTAGACAGTTAGGCAAGTTAAGATTCATAAATATATAGTATTAACTCTTAAGTAGCTATTCAACTGACTTTATCGCCAATTCCAACCTAGGTCCCAATAAACTCATTCCATGTTGTCAGACATGTTTCTGCCTTCCCCTAACAGACCAGATTTCTCACCCACACCCTACCCTCTCAGTATCATACTTACCTTATGTACTGAGAATTTAACAGTGTAAAGTAGCTTCCTGGAGTTTTAAACTTTCAGAAAACAGCTAATTGCTGTGAAAGATTTACCTTCCTCCTACAGCTCTGCACCAGCGAATAGTCAGAATAGAAGTAGCCTCCCATTTCTGAAGGTGCTCTCAACAGAATCGCTTCAATGCGGAACACTCTTTTTGTAAAAAGAGCTATCCAGCCCTTTATTCTTTATAACACACTTCAACTATTACTTGCAACAGGCAGTTTAAGATTCAGTTCTGAAAATAATGGTGACTTTATCACAGAATACCAGCACTTTTAAATGCCCATGGTCAGTAGTCAAACCTGTACAAAACTCACAGCAATTTCCCATATGTTTGCATACCAACTAGAAGAGACCAGAAACAAATCTATTCATTTTAAATTCTATTTCCTTACTTGGACTTGACCTTTACCTGGGTACAGTAGGTAATTGGCTACTTATTTTAAGTTTGTCTGTAGTTTATCTTTTGTGGAAGGCATGATAGCTTCTGCTTCAACAAAAAGTAATTTTATTCCTTGAGAATAATGTTATTTCACATTCAGAAGTATTCTATCAATCACTGACCTATTCAAAAAAGCTATCAAGTATCTAAAAGATGAAGATGTCATGTTAAAGTGCTTCAAACATAATTATGCAGTCACCGTTAATATATATTTAAACCTATGAAAAGGAATCATGAAGCAATATGGCCTCTCCACATAACTGCGACCACCTCCGTGGAGAAGTAATCAGCATCTCTAGAATCTGCACCATTTTCCTTTCAGGTTTTTTCAAGATTTTAATGCCTTGGACATGTCAAGTCTGTTGGGTCAGTCTATCCTATTCATTATCAAAAAGATAATCTGTTAAGTAACTCACTCCTCCTATTCTAATGGCCCTTTGGGTACATAAGAAATGCTTTTCATAACTGCCCCAGATCATCAAGCATATGAAGTCTTTTTTTTTCAGTCTGCACGATGTTGGAATTCAAGTTGCATTACCCCTCCTGAGAGAGATTTGTGTTTTTAAAACAGAAGAAACATTATGTTCAGCAGCATTTGTACCCATTGCAGGACAAAGCTGGTGCCATAGCAAGCAAATAGGCAGCAAATGCCATGTTGACCTTGCAAGACAATTAGACTTCAAGGACAAAGATGCCTCAACTAGAACACTCATCACAACACTGATCCCAGCACAGTTCAGGTGAAGTCAGTCCCAATAGTACAGCCAACTTTGCTTAATACTCATGTCAGTGTGCTGAGTTGAAATATTTCTCCAATGTCAGCCTTTAAGCTACACATTAATCTCTATAATCCTATTTACTGTACAAGAATATGCTTGCAGCTCATGTACTCATCCAAAGATTATCTTGTTTCGAGTTTTTAAATTAAGCCCCTGTATGCTCATGATTCCTGATCAAAATCTCTTTCCCACTTCTATATCACTTACCCAAAAGGTACCATAACAGCTGAATCTTACTCCTCCTACTGGTGCTGCATGCTCCTCCCCAACCCAGAGCAGATACCCTAAGCAAGGAAGGTGACAGCCATTTGGACAGAAAAATAGAGGATTTTAATTTACATGTAAATCCAGCAAATGAGGTTGGCAATAGTAACCTTGAAAATGAGTTCACAGAATGTATTCAGGACTATTTTTAGACCAGCATATTTTACAATTAACAAAAGGAGCAAGCTATTCCAGACCTACAAGTAATTTGACAGAATTAATCAACAACACGAACTAGTGGGTAACATTTTAACATAAAGGATTGGTGGTTAGCCAACAGGAAACAGTAGAGAGAAATACGACAGCTTACTCAAAATAATGCTAGTGGATCATTTTGGGATTTGAACTATTTATAATTTATATCACAGATGTTTCATATGATGACGACCAAAGAAACAAATGCAAGATTAGGAAAGCAAGTTGCCAAAAGGAGGTAGAGAAAGAGTCTGCAAAGACAACAAGTAAACAAAAATTTAGCAGACGGAATATGAATGCAGAAAAATGTCAACTTGTCCAGTTTGGCAAAGAAATAAAAAAATACACTATTTAAATGGTGCAGAGAGGCGAGAGTTTCTGGTATGACTAATAGCTACTGTTCAGATAGAGAAACTGATTTGCAAGGCAAAGGGAACATTTCTATTTATTGTCAAGGGGAATGGAAAATAAACTAAACTAGGGAAAGTTTTATTACAGTTACATAGGACTTTGGTGAAAAAAAAATTTACAAATTGTGAGGAGTTTTGGTTCCAGAGTTTTAAACAAAGATACAGGAAGACAGACGCACAGCCCACTTGATTGACACCATATCCACAAATATTCATTTCCTCCATCACCAATGCTCAGTCGCAGTACTTCAGTAATTTGAAGATTTGAGACAGCACTTTCTAAACCCGTGACCATCTCCATCAAGAAGAACAGCAGCAGATACATGGGATTACCAGCAAGTGCAAGGTCCTTCCCCAATCACTCACCATTCTGATTTGGAAATATACCACCATTCCTTCAGTGTCAGTGTCAGAGTCAAAATCCTGGAATTCCCTAACATGGTGGATCTACCTACAGCACATGGACTGCAGCAGTTCACCAACACATTCAAGAACGACTCAGGTTGAGCAATAAACTCAGTTCATAAAAGGTTTGCCTACTACTGCAATTCCACGAACAATAATGTTACTGTTGTAACAGATGCTGTTTATGATCTGTTACAGTGTAATTGGCAGATGAATAAACATGTAGTTAGACAGGTGCAGGAACGAATGACACTTTCAAGACTGGGATTTTGAATTTTATTTAAAAAGGTATTCTGACATACAAAAAAAAAAGCTGATAAAATGGAGTTCAGGAATGGACCAACAGCGACCATGCTTCAAGGAATTAAAACTACACTGCCTATTAAAAATACACTATTTTGCCTGGGCAAATTCTCTTCAAATCAAACAACTGAGCCTCACAATCCAAAAGAAATTGGGTAACATTAGTAAACAAATCAAAATAAACGCTGTGAATGTGTCACTGAAAAATAACGGCAGATCTTGAAGCTCAAAATCAACTAGGTAAAAATAGAAGATGATGCAACTTCAAAAGATGAAATACATGTAACACATTTAAATTTTCCAAAGAAACATTCTGCAACATAGACTAACTAAATGACAAACTCAGAAGTTACTTTTCTTTCCTCCATCCTGATCTGCTGCAAAGAAATCTGTTCAAATCTATGAAAAATACCATATATGAGGGAAGAAAAAAACCTTAAATGACTGTGCGGGTATGTTCGCCGAGCAGGGAAGTTGATTTGCAGACAATTTGTCTCATATCAAGGTGATATTTTCAGGTGCTTTGGAGCCTCCTGTGAAGCACTGCTGTACTCTCTCTCGTGGAACTTATTTGGTTCAGTTTCTGCTACTTCTGGTTGCCAGTTCCAGTCCTTCATTGTAATGGCAGGTATATTGGGTCTAGGTGTGGTGATTTCAACTAGCAATGCGCATCCACAAACACCAATTAGCCACTAAACGCCACGACCAGCAGTCCCTAATAGCCATTCACACAGATGACAAGGACCACAATTCAACTGTGACAAAACATTCATAGGATAAGCTAAACACTGGACAGCCAGAGTTTTCCTAGAAGCATAGCACTCAGCCACAGACTTCAACAAGCACTTTGACCTGGACCCAATATACCAGCCACTACAACGAACAACAGGAACCGGCAACCGCAAGCAACAGAAATGTAACCAAATAAATTCCAGAATACACAGTACGGCAGTGCTTCAGAGAAACCAAAGCACTGAAGATATCCCCTAGACAGGGGGCGGAAACGTCTGCAAATCAACTTCCCAACTCGGCAAATATACTCACAAACAGGACAACTAGCACCAGAGCTAAAATCTTTATACAAAAACTTAGAGATGTGCAGTTTAAGTAGTTATGAATCTGATTGCAATTTCCTTGGAAGTTTAGCATACGGATGGTACCGCATGACAAAACAGGAACTTTTTCCCCTTAAAATTAGCATTTTCCCTCACGGAACTACAACGAACAACCGGCGGCATGGTGGCACAGTGGTTAGCACTGTTACCTCAGCGCCAGAGATCTGGGTTCAATTCCCACCTCAGGCGACTGACTGTGTGGAGTTTGCACGTTCTCCCCGTTTCCTCCGGGTGCTCCGGTTTCCTCCCACAGTCCAAAGATGTGCAGGTCAGGTGAATTGGCCATGCTAAATTGCCCATAGTGTTAGGTAGGGGGTAAATGTAGGGGTATGGGTGGGTTGCGCTTCGGCGGGGCGGTGTGGACTTGTTGGGCCGAAGGGGCTGTTTCCACACTAAGTAATCTAATCTAAAACTGAATAGAGAACAAGTCTTATGAGAAAAGGCTGAGAGACTTGGGTCTATTCTCGTTGGAAAGGTGGTGGCTAAGAGGGGATTTGATAGAGATATACAAGATGATCAGAGGATTAGGTAGGGTAGACAGTGAAAGTCTTTTTCCTAGGATGATGACATCAGCTTGTACACGTGGACATAGCTACAAATTGAGGGGTGATAGATTTAAGACAGATGTCAGAGGCAGGTTCTTTACACAGGGAGTGGTAAGGGTGTGGATGCCGCACCTGTCAATGTAGTCAACTCAGCCACATCAGGGAGATTTAAACAATCCTTGGATAAGCAAATGGATGATGGGATAGTGTAGGGGAACAAGCTGAGAACAGTTCACAGGTCGGCACAACAGAGGGCCGAAGGGCCTGTTCTGTGCTGTATTATTCTATGTTCTACATGCTGTCCATCAACATTTCACATAATGAATGCCTAATTATAATGGAAATAACTTTCAAAAAGCTCATTGTGACCAGCCTTCAGTAGTGACAATGAAGAGCACCTCTGTTTCCAAATCAGAATTCCCAGCTCAAATTCTACTCCAGGACTTCACTGGTCACAGAACAAGCATTCATGATGTTGCTCAACAGGTAGGTAACCAGTCTGCTAGATTTTTGAACACTTCCCCAAAGAGATAAAGAAAAGAGAAAAGATATGAAACAAACAAATGATGCCACAGCATTAAGGTTTTGTATCTCCCAACACCTTGACTATAATATGTATTAAAACTCAAAGCATCACAAGTGAAGTCAAAATGTAGACACATGATTAATCAAACTGGAAATGCTTAATTCAAGAAGGCACTCAACACAATAACAAATTTTGTCAGAAATATTGCAGAAGCAAAGTCAAGGCATGGGAGAGAGCGCATAAGCCTCCAACCAATCGTCTAACCAAATCTTGAAGCACCACCTGCCCCAAACATAGCAAAGTCCAAACCTACAGAACTGCAGTGGAAGCAATACAGCACAGAAACAGACCTTCCAGTCAAACCAGTCCATGCCAACCATAATCCCAAATTAAACTAGTCCCACCTGCTAGCACTTGGCCCATATCCCTCCAAACATCCTGCACCCTGAGACTGCCTAAAAAAAAAACTCCTTAATTCAAATAATGCAATGTCCCAGATGTTCACATTAATATTTTGCACCATTTTAAGTCTAAAACTATTATTTTCTTTAAAACGGTGGCCACACAATTGATAAAATGTCTTTTAAAAACTTGTGTGGATTACTTGAATATGTATGCAGAGAAACCGAACATGAGAGATCATGTCAGAACATAAGGATCACCAGAGGGACCTGAGCTACAGCACAACAACTTGGGCTATAAATTAGGAAAGATAGGAAGAGGTTTAACAGGGATATATGAGACTTCAGTTCAGGAGCGATTGGACAAGTCAGACAACTCCTCCCAATACAGTAATTACCTGATAAATGGTTTTCAGATGAGGGGTTCGAATAGAGTTCCCCCTCCTAACTGATTCAGAAGTCTTAAATTTAAAGTGCAGCAAGCTTTGCTTTAACCAGCACTCATTGTAAATATACTTGTTCAATTCAATGGTCACAAAATATAAACAGTCGATTCAATTTTCAGTTAGTTTCTCCTCAAATACAGTGATCTACCAAGACGTTCCAGTAGTCAGTTGACGGTGTGAATGAGAAGGCTCACTGCCAGTAAATTTTATTTAAGGTAAAGTTGCATTATTAAAGTGATTTATGCTGTAAATAGATTATAACAAGGATGTTTATACCCCCACATTGTTTTTACTTGTGTATTTTTATGTTGATTATATAGAGCTCTTGATTATCCAGAATATTTGATCAATCAGCGCACTCCTGGTCTTATAGGTGCCGGATAATAAAAAGTTCATTACATTAATGCAAATTTGTGAACTAATAGATTACATGCGAATTCTTTTGTATCTTTCAGAGGGTGGTATAAAGAATAATTTGTTAACAAACTGCAAGAGAATATATTGTCATAACAATTCAAATCATTGTTCTTGATGCATAAAGCACTCTTAAGCCAATGAAGGATAGTAGCAGTCCACAAGGACACACAGGCAGGTGAAAAAGAGCAGTATTGTAAGAGAATGCTGTGGTCAACCATGTTAACAGCTGAACCCAGACCAATTGGTCAGAGACTGGATATCACAGCCACTAAGATGTCATCTGTGGTTTGGTTTGGTGTTGGGTTATTTCAAGTACTTTGGTTAGAGACAAAACAAACTACAAATGCTGGAATCCAAAGTAGACAAGCAGGAGGCTGGAAGAACACAGCAGGCCAAGTAGCATTAGGTGAAGTTGATGTTTCAGGTGTAACCCTTCTTTAGACTTCACCTCCTGATGCTGCCTGGCTTGCTGGGTTCCTCCAGCCTCCTGCATGTCTATTAAAGTACATTGGTAGCAGCAAAATCCAATTTAAGGCTTTTAAACATAGTAGCTGCAGAAAATATAAGCAGAAATTTGAAAAGAAACGATACAATCAAAACAATGAGCACCATACTGGCGGGAAACAACAGCCTAGAGGTATTGTTAGACTATCAATCCAAAAACTCAGTTTGTGTTCTTAAGGACTAAGGCCCAAATCCTATCATTGCATGTTGTGGAATTTGAATTCGATAAAATGAATCTGGAATTAAGAGTCTAATGGTGATCACCAGAAAAAACAACACATCTGTTTCAACGTCCTTCAGAGAATGAAATCTGTCATCCTTTCCTGATCTGCCCTACATGTGACTCCAGACCCACAGTAATGCTGCTGACTCAACCACTGTCTGGGCAATTGAGGATGGCTTAGCCAAAGACATATCCCATAAGTGAATAAGAAAAAAAAGGGAATAAATTTCATATGTGCAAGCTTAGCTCCTGTTTTCATTTGTTGATTACTTATGTGCATTTCAAATATCTTCAAAAAAAATTACTATCAGCACTGAATAAACAATCCATCATATCGTAAGTAGCCTGTTGTGGGTTGTAGCCTATTAGCTAGTGGATTTAACAAAAAAATTCAAGCAACTTGAGCAGTTTGTTCTATTGCATTTTCATTCTACATAATGAATACAGCAATTGTCAGGTTAGTGGCAACAATTGTTTTGAATATCAAACAGCAACTACACTTAAGTAGTACTAAACTGATTTAAACATTCATTGATCAAGCACTGGACGAATTCAAGACTTATTTTTGCACAAAGTAAGATGACAAATTTTTGAACATGAACACAAGAAATAGGAATATAACTATTGATCGAGAAATGAATTCGAAGCACATAAGAAACAAAATATCTGGTTGAAGTCTTGTTATTAAAAACTGGTTCAGCAGTGGAGAGTACAACAGGTTGAGAGAGCATTTATCCATATGCCTAATTATCCTGAAGGAGATGGTGAGCTGCTGCCTTAAACCACTCTTTAGGGTGAAGGGCAGTGATCCCCAACCATTTCAAGGACACTGCATACTTCAATGAGGCAAACAATAGCACAACACATCTATTCAGCTGAATTGATTACATTCATGTCAATTCAATTGCATTTACTATGGTTACGGCTTTACCAGAGTGGTTTGCAACATTGTGCATACTAGTTAAGAGGAGGATCAAATGTATTAATGCTTCAAATTCACAAGAAAAAATACAAGGTCTTCGATTGCCACAGACATTTTCAAACATCAGCTCAACGCAGCAATTTCTAAATATTCAAAGCCTTAAATTCATTCTGCACACTACATCTCAGTTCAGGGTTTTGAATTTCACAAGTGTTATTTCACATTGGTAACAATATCTTTGTATAATTTTTAATAATTGGACCATTACACAATTAAAATTTAATGCAGAGCAAACTGCAATTTCCTAGGGTTAGTGGAAAATTGAGCTTGTGTGTATAGAGCCTTTTCAATGGGGGATGAATTGTTGAGTAGACCATGTGCAATTCTTGCCCAACTGACCAGCACATAACCCTGCTTATTTTTTTTAAAACACATGCCAGTGCTGAAAATGTCAATTTGCAGAGGTACGTTGTCACAAATATTTCTGCAATAGCCTGCCAGTTCAACACTTAAATTGATGTTTATTTTTCCACGAGTTTTAAAATTGTAATTTATGTAGAATATTGTTTAAGATGCTAATGCATACAAGGCTGTAGTGCTGGAAAGTAGGGCAAGTAAAGTCAGGTGGCTATTTGATTGGTGCAGACTCAATGGGCCAAAGGGCCTTTTCCCCTTGCTGTAGACCTCTAAGATTATGAAGTAATATTCAGTTCACATTGATTTTCATTACTGTTGGACAAAATTTCACAGCACAGTTGCACTGTTCTCATAGGACACCAGTTGAAATCCAGTCATGGAGGGGGACACACTATTGTTAAAAGGGAGTTCCACAATTTTGACCCAGCAATAGTGAAGGAATAGTGATATAGTTCCAAAGCATAATGGTGTGGGGCTCAAAGGGGATTTGCAGCCAATGTTACCTTGTATAAGCTACCTTTTTTCTAGGCAATGGAAGTTGCCAGTTTGGAAGATGCTAATCATCATCATCATCATCATTTGAAAATCTGTGCTACTTAAAACTGAAAGCAGCCTACTTCCACAGATTTTTAAATGCCCAATGAAACTTTGAGATTAGCCAGGGTCCACAACTTGCAACCTCAAAGCTGAGTGTGTTAAGGCAAACACAGAATAATGACCCTTGTGTAATGGACCAGGCCAGATCCCCTCAAAATATTACGTAGCCCAGACCCTAACTTTGCTAATTGTTTTAATAAGATGCAAAGTGGATATCCCAGAAATGATGAAGCTGGCCCAACTACTCCGTTTTAAACAAAACAAGTTATTTACAAAATTACCAAATGAAACAAAAAAAAACAAAAAAATGTAGAACAGCCTATGCAAAAACCCAACCGATTATTCCAAATACTTGGAACAATCCCCATAAACACTCCTTTACAAAAAGGGGAAATCCAACAGGTTCTGACAGGAGAGATGTCAGAGAGGGGATCAGCATGAACCTGCTTCTTTGGGTTGAGCAGCTTCACAACTGACTGCTTGCTAAAACCATACCAAACCAGAGTAAAGTTGAGCTGAGAGAATGGCCACTCCCCTTTCATTGTACAAATGATTTTTTTAAACTTGAAAACCTTTTGCCAGAGGGAGTATCTGTCAGCTATAATCAAATAGCCCTAAAACCCTTCAAACCTAGACACCCCTGAACCTGTGTCTTTATAACCACTGAAAAAAAAAACCTAAGGTGTCACAGTGGTTAGCAATGCGACCTCTCAGCACCAGGGACCCAGGTTCATTTCACCTTGGACAACTGTGTGGAGTTTGCACATTCTCCCCATGTCTGTGTGGTGCTCCAGTTTTCTCCCACAGTCCAAAGATGTGCAGGTTACGTGAACTGGCAATGTTAAATTGCCCATAGTCTTCAGGGGTGTGTAGGCTAGGAACATTAGTCAGGGGAAAATGCAGAGTAATAGGGTAGGGGGTCCATGTCTGGGTGGGTTATTCTGAGGGTTGGTGTGAATTTGTTGGGCCATATGGCCTATTTCCAAACTGTAAGGATTCAATGATTTGATAACCTTGTTAGAAGGAGCAGCATCACACTGGAAAATATTCAACTTCAAATAAACCTATTGTTATAAAGTTATACCTTACAGGCATTACAAACGTTAGCAAGCTTGTTTTTGAAAACCTGTAAGTTCTCCTCACAAATTGCATTCGTGATAGGTTTCAGTTCGATAGAATCAAGTGTATAGGAACTCAGCTGAAGAAGTTACTTAGCCATTCAAAGTTGTTATACTACCACTCAGAGACGGCAGTTGATCAACCCCAATTCTTGCGTTTCATTGGATACGTCTGATAGATTTGCTAGTCAATCCTAGACTTAAACGGAACAATAAATCTATCAACCATTTACTTGCAGAACTGAGTTCTGAATTTATACAGACACACAGTAGCTCAAGTCCAGCTCTCTGAAGTTTCCTGAAAACTGCAGAGCTTTGTAAGCTACCATATGAAGTTTTAAATAAAAAAAGGCATTGCCCACTTGATATCATGTATCAGTTAAGGTTTGATTGCTGTCTAAAAACTTGCAAAACAATCTACAAACCAGCATATTATCCTAAGATACTTTACCATTACTCGCCAGTACAAGTGTTTCCTAACTATTGCTAAATGGTCTTGCTCTAAATCTCACATCTCTCCTCAGTTCCTCTCAATTTCTTAACTAACATTCAAGATTAGCATAATCCTATGTCTTAATATTGTAGGCGGAAAAAAAAAATCAAAAGATATGCACAAAATAAAATACCAAGAACAGTACAGCACAGGGAAAGGCCTATCAGCCCGACAAGCCTGCGCCACCACATGACACTTTTCTAGACTAAAACCCTTCAGCCTCTACGCAAACTTAATCCCTGGATTAAGTCTACGTAATCTGAGTTACTCATTCTTGGGATTTTGCCTTCATTGGCAAAGTCTCTATTTGCCGGCCATTTGTTACAAATGGCTTATCAAGCAACTTCGCTAGGCAATTCTGAGTCAACGACGTTCTTGAAGTGTTACTTTTTTATTTCAAAAATATACTTATTCATAAAGAGCTGTCTCATTTTTATATACATACAGTCAAATGCACTTTAGTTCTGTACAGAAGCACGTGAAGATAATAAAAACATTGAAGTTTGACTATGCAACAAAAACAAAAATGCATGTCTTAATTGTAAGGATATTTACACACAATGGAGGTACCACAAGAGTCCGATCACTGAACTTTGGCAGAAAGACCTCAGATGATGGTCATAGACTAAACAATGAAATATGATAATTCCCTTCTCAGACAGCATGAACGAACCAGTTTGGTCTTTCCAACAATCTGATCAGTAAAACTGACTGTGAAGCTTTATCAATTGAGTTCCTTTTTAAAAAAAAGGAAATTTTTAGTCGCAATAATAGATTTCAACTCATGCTCTCCGAATTAGTCTAGTCCATTTGTTTAAGAGTCTGGTAACAATTAATATGCAACCATACTCATTATGTGTTCTATGTAAAAAGGAGAAAGAACTGCTCCCTGCAGCACTCCACTACAGTCTGCCAACCTGTTTCCTGTTAGTTAACCAATCCTCTACCCACACTAAGATATCACTCCAAAACACCATGCTCTTATCTTGTGCAGTACTATTTTATATAGCACATTATCAAATGCCTTTTGGATATTCAAATACACATCCTCTGGTTTCCCTTTATCCACTTCACTAGTTATATCCTGAAATACTAAATTTGTAAAAGCTGATTTCCAATGCAAAATTTAACGCGACAGGATAACGAATTTCTCAATGTCCTGCCATTACCTCCCCAATAACGGACACTTGCATGTTCCCACAACACTGGCAGGTTAATCCAGCTATAATTTATTGCATTCAGATCCCCTCCTTTCTAGAATGCTCTGCAGCTTTCCAATCTGTTTGGATCTCTGGTACTTTGAAATGCAGAGGAGCACATTTTGCAGGAGAACCCTTAGCAGAAAATACAGTTGCAGCATTAGCACCATAAAATTAAGACATTACTCGGTAAGAGGGGAACCATTATGCCAAAACGGGGTCTGGTGTCAGTGCCTCAAGAGTACTTCTGGACTTCAAGCACAGGTTTAAAATTGCGTAAGACTTGATATGGGCCGCTGAGTATACACATCGTTCAAGGAGCTGCAAATCAATTTTGAATGCCTATAAATTGATATTAGCTGTGATTAAAGCCTCAAACAAATATTATACAGACTTGGCCTGTTCTGCTTGTCTGAAGTTTAAAGTCAACTTTCTCAAGATAACCACAACAAAATATCTGAACTTAGCAACTTTATTACAGTTGGATCCTTGCTTGGTCCAAGAATTGAGAAATAAAAGAGGGATTATACATTTGGGGTCAGCTAACATAGGCCACTGTTGGAATATTGCATGCAATTCTGGTCTCCTTCCTACTGGAAAGAGGTTGTGAAACTTGAAAAGGTTCAGAAAAGATTTACAAAGATGTTGCCAGGGTTGGAGGATCTGAGCTATAGGGAGAGGCTGAACAGGCTCAGGCTGTTTTCCCTGGAGCGTTGGAGGCTGACCTTATAGAGGTTTACAAAATTGAGGGGCATGGACAGAGTAAATAGGCAAAGTCTTTTCCCTGGGGTTGGGGAGTCCAGAACTAGAGGACACAGGTTTAGGGTGAGAGGAGAAAGATATGAGACCTAAGAGGCAACTTTTTCCACAGAGGGTGGTACAGGTATGGAATGAGCTGCCAGAGGATGTGGTGGAGGCTGATACAATTGCAACATTTAAGAGGAATTTGGGTGGGTATGTGAATAGGAAGGGTTTGGAGGGATATGCGCCGGGTGCTGGCAGGTAGGACTAGATTGGGTGGGGATATCTGGTCGGAATGGACAGGTTGGACCGAAGAGTCTGTTTCCATGCTGTACATCTCTACAACTCTATGACAGACCAGATCAAAAAATTGAAGTTCTAAACTGAAGAGCAAGAGCTTCCAGAAGTTGATTAGGGGAGGATGTTCACAGGTAAAGGGATGGCTGGAAAATGGGAAGCCTTCAAAAATGAGACAACAAAAGTCCAGAGACAGTATGTTCCTGTTAAGGTAAAGGGCAAGGCTGGTAGTGGTAGGGAATGTTGGATGACTAGAGAAATTGAGGTCTAGAACAAGGAGGAAACATGTCAGGTATAGACAAAGATCAAGTGAATCCTTAGAAAAGTATGAAGGCAGTAGCAGTACACTTGAGGGAATCAGGAGGGCAAAAAGGGGACATGGCAAACAGGGTTAAGGAGAATCCAAAGGGATTCTGCAAATACATTAAGGATCAAAGGGTAACTGGGGAGAGAGCAGGGTCCCTAAAAGATCAGCAAGGCCACCTATGCGTGGAACCTCAAGAGATAGGGGAGATACTAAACAGGAATTTGGCAACAATGTTTACTGTAGAGAAAGATATCGAAGAAAGAATGTGGGAAAAATAAACAGCTACATCTTGCAAAGTGCCTATATCACAGTGGTGGTGGTGCGGGGCATCTTAAAATGTGCAGGGGTGAATAAATCCCCAGGAGTTGATTAGGTGCACCCAAGAACTCTGTGGGAAACTAGGCAGTGATTGCTGGACCATTTGCTGAGATTTTTGTATCACTGATAGCCAGAGGTGTGGAAGACTGAAAGTTGGCTATCATGGTGTCACTATGTAAGAAATTTTAAAAAAGTGTAGGGAAAAGCAGGGACCTATATACTGGTGAGCCTGATATGGATGGTAATCCTAAGGGACAGGATTTACATGTGTTTGGAAAGGGAAGAACTGATTAGGGATGGTCAACATGGCTGTATGTGGGGGAAAAGTCACGTCTCACTAACTTGATTGAGTTTTTTGAAGTAGAAAGGCAATTCAGGAGGTCAAGCAGTGGACATTATCTATATGGACTTCAGTAAGACATGTGACAAGGTTCCTCATGGGAAACTGGTTAGCAAGGTTAGATCTCATGGAATACAAGGAGAACTAGCCATTTGGATACAGAACTGGCTCAAAAGGTAGAAGACAGAGGGTGGTGGTGAAGGGTTGTTTTTCAGACTGGACACCCGAGACCAGTGAAGTGCCACAAGCATCGGTGCTGGGTCCACTACTTTTCATCATTTATATAAGTGATTTTGATGTGAACACAGGAGGTATAGGTAGTAAGTTTGCACATGACAAAATTGGAGGTGTACTGAACAGCAAAGGTGGTTATCTCAGAGCACAATGGGATCTTGATCAGTTGGGCTGGGGAGTGGCAGATGTAGTTTAATTTGGATAAATACGAGGCACTACATTTTGAAAGGCAAATCAATTGTACAATTAATGGTCATGTCCTGGGGAATGCTGCTGACAAAGAGACCTTGGAGTGGCAGGTTTATAGTTTCTTGAAAGTGGAGTCGCAGGTAGATAGGATAGTGAAAGTGGTGTTTAGTATACTTGTCTTTATTGGTCAGAACAATGAGTATAGGAGGTAAGTGGTCATGTTGCAGCTGCATGGAACATTAGTTAGGCCACTTTTGGATTACTGCGTGCACTTCTGGTGTCCCTGCTACAGCAAAGGTAATGTGAAACTTGAAAAGCTTCAGAAAAGATTACAAGGATGTTGCCAGGGTTCAAGGGTTTGCGCTATAGGGAGAGGATGAATAGATGGTCTATTTTCTCTGGAACAGAGGCTGAGGGGTGACCGAATAGATGTTGATAAAATCATGAGCATGAATATGTAAATAGCCAAGGCCTCATCCCTGGAGTGGGGGAGTCCAAAACTAAGGGGAATATGCTTGAGGGTGGAAAGATTTACATGGAACCTAAGGGACAATGTTTTCATGCAGAGGATGGTGTGTGTATGCAATGAGCTACCAGAGGAAGTGGAAATGGAGGAGGCTGATATAATAAGATTTAAAAGGCATCCAGATGGGCATATGAATAGGAAAGGTTGAGAGGAATATGTGCCAAATGCTGGCAACTGGAACTAGAATCATTTAGGTTATCTGGTCAGCATGGACAAGTTGCAAAGGGTCTGTTTCCATGCTGTGGAACTCAATTACGACTATTATTCCAGACAATGTCCAACCTTTAAAAAAAAACCTAGCAAAACCCGTTACAAAATAAATGAGGGGTCCAGGAAGAATGCTACTGATAGACACTAGATTATTATTCCATCTGCACATGTTCAGAATGCCAGGTATGGTCAACAACTCCCTTCAATTGTTTGATACATTTGTCGAGCAAAAGCTTTAATGGAGCTTTTAAAAAAGAGAAAAAAAATGCAGTCATATGGATGTATTTCAATGTGAAATGTCTAAGTTTGATCTTTTACTTTGTTCAAAACCACCTTTCAACAAAAAAAAATTAGAAGATGGTGACTAAAAGATTGTTGATTTGCTGTGACATATTTTTTGTACTTTCTCTGAAGAGTGGCTTTTATAAATCCTTCCTGGTTTTGCAGCAGTAGCTGAATCCCCTATTTTGACTGTTGACATTTCCTACTGCTTCAGTTCAGATTAAACTCGTGTTACATCTTTAGCACAGTTCTGATGAAAATGCCCCCACAGACTTTTCCTGACCTGCTGGCTATTTTCAGGCTTTTCTGTTGCTAATAAAGCAAATCAAGTGAGAGAAAAAGCTACTTCTGAACTAGTTATGACATTTCAAAAGTCAAATTGTGCACCAAGTAGAAGCACAGGAAAGTAAATAGTGATGCCTGAGAGTATTAACAGAGGTAGCACTGTGAGGGTGGCACAGTGGTTAGCACTGCTACCTCAGCGCCAGGGACATGGATTCAATTCCTGCCTCGGACGTCTGTGCGGAGTTTGCACATTCTCCCTGTGTCTGTATGGGTTTCCTCCCACAATCCAAAGACGTGCAGGCCAGGTGAATCGGCCATGCTAACTTGTCCATAGTGTTAGGTGCACTAATCAGGGGTAAATATAAGGTCTGGGCGGGTTGCTCTTCGGATGTTCGGTGTGGACTTGTTGGACCGAATAGCCGGTTTGCACACTGTAGGATATCTAATCTAATAACAGTAAGAAAGACAAGTGCATTTCTTCATCCTCAAAATGATTACCATCTCCAGATCAGCTCTCTTTGCCTCCTTCCCAGCTAAATTCACTGCCCTGTTTTCCTTTCCATATTCACGTTTCCCTTTTAACCTTACATATTGAGGTATTGGAACACAAGAAAATTTCACTCAATCAGGGACAGCCAGCATAGATTCATGAAAGGTTGGTCATGCTCAACAAACCTCAATTTTCTTTTTTTAAATTGAGATGTGGCTATATCAAATACCTTCTGGATATCCATAAAGTCCCACATTAGAGACTTTAGTAAAGCAGATGCCCACAGAATCGAGGGCAGAATACTGACATGGTTGGCAAAATGACTGAGTGGATAGGACAGAAATCAGAGATAATAGGTAAGAACGGATTCTCAGGAAGTGACCAGTGGTGCCCACACAGATCTGTATTAAGACCTCAATTATCCACTTAATGTCCTGAATAATGGCATAGAGTCATATACAGTCAGAATCATACAGCATGAAAACAGACCTGTCAGTCCAACTGGTCTGCACCAACCTGACATCCCAATCTGGCAGTCTCATTTTCCAACATTCAGTTCATATCTCTAAACCCTTCCTGTTCATATTCCCATCCAGATGCCTTTTAAAAATGGTTGTAATTGTACCAGCCTTCACTGCTTTCTCTGGCAGTTGGTATCATTCACACACCACCCTGTATGAAACATCACTCCTCAGGTCCTTTTCATATCTTCCCCCTCTCACCTTAGACCTATGGAATCACCTATCTTTGGAAAAAAGACCTTATCCATTTATCCTATCCATGCCCCACATGATTTTATAAATCTCTATGGAATTACCCCTCAGCCTCCAATCCTCCAGGAAAAACAGCCCCAGGTTATTCAACCTCCAGTTCCAACAATATCTTGCAACTCTTCTGCACCCTCTTGAGTTTAACATCCTTCCAAAGCAGGGTGACCAAAATTATGAAGTATTCTACAAATGGCCTCATCAATTCCTGTAAAGCTGCAACATGACATCCCAATTCCAGTTTGCAATGTTCTCACTCTCAGTATCAATGCTGTCAAATAAAATGCAGCTAGGCCTGCATGCAATTCATGGAATGACTAGTGACAGCAGATTCGCCAGCGTAATTAGATGAACACGATACTACTCAACAAAGTATCAAGAATTACAAGTGTTTTCAAGGCTAGTAGGAGATTACCAGCAACATAATCATTCCTTCTTCTCTAACTATTCTACTCTGGTAATCAAGAGTTATGAAGCAAACATGCAGAAACAATCTCCAGAAAGAGAGAACAGCAAGTCTCAGTCGGAGAGGAGATGCCACAACAAATGTATATTTTGTGAACAGTTGAACAAAGATAAATCTGAATGTTATCACGTCACAACAAAAAAAATGTATACAAGTGGATATGAAATTAAGCATCTTTAAGACTCACTCCAACCAAAACAATGTCTTAATGAAAGCTTTGTTACTATTTGATTTTAGTCTAAAGAATTTAAGATTGTGAAGTTCAAGTTATGATATTCTACCATGTGAGAGGTAAAACAGGATCTGACCGAAGTGGACAACGAGCAGCCACGTGCTGGAAAATCTACATTAGCAAAAGGAGTGGAAATGCAAAGCCAACACATTCCTTTGAAAGACAAGTGGGACCAACAAATCGAGATCTGGATGCCAAGAAATTTATAGGATTACAGAAGGGAAATAGAAGAAAAAATGAGAGGTACAGAGGGCTCAAAACACTGGAAGCCCAGGAATGTGCAGGGGTTACATTCAAAAATGGAACTGGTAAGTGAAGAAGGAACATTGACAAACAGTGGCAGGTAAAATAAAGAAAAATCAAAGGCATTTTAAGTATATTATGGAAACAGTAAGGCTGATTGGGGATTAGTAGCAAACTGTGAGGAACCAGAAGACAGGTGAGGTTTTAAATGAATACTTGAAATCAGAATTCATGAGTGAAGAATGCTGTATGGTCATCAAGAGGACAATGATACGCTTGCACAAATTACAATTAGAGGGAGAAGATATTAGCCGTTTAGTGGCCTTAAAATTGGATTAGCCCCTGGACCCAGTTGAGGGAGGGAAGAGGAGATTGCACGACCCCTGACATGAATATTCAGATTTTCTCTGGACCAAGGAGAAATGCCAAAGGACAGTTAATATGGTACCTTATTAGAATGGGGTGGTATGAATGAATCAAGGAACTACAAGCTAAATGAGTGGTTGACAAACCTTTGGAAAAGAATGAGGTACACAATCTCCAGTTGAGGGGGACAAAAATAGTCAGCATGGCATTGTCAGAAGGAGATCATGTCTGACAGTTTTGGTTGATTTTTTAAAGAGGTGATGAGGTGTGCGGATGATGCTTATGTAAACTGTTCATTCCAGTTTACATCTGACAAGGTCACCCTCCTGAGCAGTCTCATAAGCAACAGTCCATGGGATCAAGGGAAGCTTTTCAAATTGAATCCAAATTTAGCAGTGTGACAGGAGGCAGAGGGTGATGATTGAAGGCTTGTTTTGTGACTGGAAGCCTGTACAAGCTGCAGACCTGTGTTCAGTGCTAGGTCCCTTGCTGTATGTTGTGTTTATCAATGATAAAGACAGGAATGTAGGAGTTCCGAACACTAGGTTTGCAGATGGTATGATGATTGGCGGTGTGGCAAATAGCCTTAGACTATGGGACTATACAGACAGGCTGGTCAGAAAGGATTTTTTTCAAAAAAAGTGGCAAATGGAATTGCAGAAAAAAGGGGTGGTGTTGCATTTTGGGAGGACTACCACCACATGGGAGAACCTGAGGACGTCATAGAGATGCACAGCATGGAAACAGATCCTTCGGTCCAACCTGTCCATGCTGACTAGATATCCCAACCCAATCTAGTCCCACCTGCCAGCACCTGGCCCATATGCCTCCAAACCCTTCCTACTCATATACCCATCCAAATGCCTTTTAAATGTTGCAATTGTACCAGCCTCCACCACTTTCTCTGGCAGCTCATTCCATACCCGTACCACCCTATGTGTGAAAAGGTTGCCCCGTAGGTGTCTTTTATATCTTTCCCCCATCACCCTAAACCTATGCCCTCTAGTTCAGGACTTCCCCACCCCAGGGAAAAGACTCGTCGTCTGTTTACCCTATCCATACTCAATTTTGGAAACCTCTAAGGTCACCCCTCAGCCTCCAATCTCGATACAAAAATATTCTACATCCCTTACTCGCGATACCAAGGAATAACCTGCAATATATTGGCTTCGGTAGAAGGAAATATCCTAGACTATTGGTCTGAGTTAGTCACAACGAATGCACATAAATATTTTAGTATTTTCATCTGGATACTATCTAGTCACATTTAGCTTTGGTTTTGTCGTGTAGAGGTGAACCTTAGTGTGCATGCCCACAAACCCTAGACGCCAGCAGGATAGCTGCGCAGGGTGGTTAAGCAAGCATATGGAATATTTACTTTTCTTAGCCAAGGCACTGAATACAAGAGCAGGTTGGTTTTGACGCAACTGTACAAGACTGAGTTAGACCATAGCCAGAGAATTTTTGCAGTTCTGGTCACTGCAACAAAGGAATAATGCGATTGTACTGAAAGTGGTGCAGAGACAATTCATCAGGATCACCAGCCCAGAGCATTTCAGTTATGAAGGAAAACTAGGTAAGCTCGGCTAATTTCCCTTATCAAAGAAGGATGGAAGTAGAGTGCCTGATTGAAGTCTACAAAATATTGAGGGGCAGAGATAGGAATAAACTTTTCTACTTTGCAGAGAGATCAATAACCAGGGACCATTGGTTTCAGGTAAGGGACGAGACACATGCAACAGATGTAAAAGAGATCTGTTTCGCCCAGAGGGCAGTGGACATCTGCAATTTTGTGACTGACATCAGGTCATGGAGATGTACAGCACAGTAAAAGACCCTTCAGTCCAACTCGCCCATGCTAACCAGATATACTAACCCAATCAAGTCCCAGTTGTGAGTGTGAAACTATCTGCAAGGCAGCGTCCTGTCTCCCTATGCAGAAGAGACCACACTGGATGCAGTAGATGACATCAGTAGAGGTGCAAATAAATTTCTGACAGATGGGGATGGATCCCTTGGGTCCTTGGTCAGAGGGGAGGGGAGTGGGATGGGTGCAGGTTTTACACTTCCTGCGGTGCCAGGAGTGGGATATGGACCTGACGAGGGAGTCGCAGAGGGAATGATCTTTTCAGAACGCTGATAGGGGTGGGGAGGGAAATATATCTCCAGTGGTGGTGCAAGTGGCAGATGATTCATTGTATGCGAAGGTTGATGGAGTGGAAGGTGAGGATCAGAGGGGTTCTGTGCCTGCTGCGTTGGGAGAGGTGGGGTTCAAGGGCGGTGGTGTATGAAGTGGAGGAGATGCGCTAGAAGGCATGGTCAACCAGGAAGGAGGCAGCTATCTGGGACCTGGAAGTGGATTTGGTCATCCTGGGAACAGATGCGGTGGAGGAATTGGGAAAAAGGGCTGGCATTTTAACAGGATGTAAAGTGGGAGGTGGTGTAGTCTAGGTAGCTGTGGGAGTTGGTGGGCTTGTAGTACATGTCTGTGGTTAGTCAGTTGCCAGAGATGATGGAGAGGTCCAGGAAGGGGAGGGAGGTTTCCAAGATGGTCCAGGTGAATTCAAGGTCTGGGTGGAAGGTGATGGTAAAGTTGATGAATTGTTCAATGCCCGCGTGGGAGCACGAGGCGACGCTGACACAGTCATCAATGTAGCAGTGGTGCCGGTGTAACTACGGAAGGATTGACTGTTCCACATATCGGACAAACAGGCAGGCATAGCTGGACCCCATACAGGTGCCCATGGCTACCCCTTTGGTTTGGAGGAAGTGGGAGGATTGGAAGGAGAAGGATTGGAAGGAGAAGTTGAGGGTGAGGACCAGTTCAGCCAGGCGGATGAGCGTGTCCATGGAAGGGTACTAGTTGGGACGGCGTGAGGGGAAGAAACAGAGGGCTTGGAGACCTTCATCATGACGAATTGATGTGTACAGCAGTGTAGAGATCAGCACGCCACATTACTACTGCCCCCTCCACCCCGTAGAGCCGCAACATGATCTCCCAACTCCTGAACTCAATGCTCTGACCAATAAAGGAAAGCATACCAAACACCGCCTTCACTATCCTATCTACCTGCAACTCTACTTCCAAGGAACTATGAACCTGCATTCCAAGGGCTCTTTGTTTAGCAACAATCCCTAGGACCTTACTATTAAGTGCACAAGTTCTGCTCTGGTTTGCTTTTCCAAAATGCAGCACCTCACATTTATCTGAATTAAACTCCATCTGCCACTCCTCAACCCATTAGCCCATCTGGTCAAGACCCCGTTGTAGTCGGAGGTAACCTTCCTCACTGTCCACTACACCTCCAATTCTGCATCTTACTAACTGTACCTCCTATGTTCACATCCTAATCATTCATATAAACAACAAAAAGCAGTGGACCCAGCAACAATCCTTGTGGCACACCACAAGTCACAGGCCTCCAATCTGAAAAGCAACCCTCCACCACCACCCTCTGTCTTCTACCTTCAAGCCAGTTCTGCACCAAATGGCTAATTAGTCAGAGTCATAGAGATGTACAGCATGGAAACAGATCTTTCGGTCCAACCCGTCCATGCCGACCAGATATCCCAACCCAATCTAGTCCCACCTGCCAGCACCTGGCCATTATCCCTCCAAACCCTTCCTATTCATATACCCATCCAAATGCCTCTTACATGTTGCAATTGTACAAGCCTTCACATCCTGTGGCAGCTCATTCCATACACATACCACCTTATGTGTAAAAACGTTGCCCCTCAGGTCTCTTTTATATCTTTCCCTTCTCACCCTAAACCTATGCCCTCTAGTTCTGGACTTCCCGACCCCAGGGAAAAGACTTTGCCTATTTAGCCTATCCATGCCTCTCAATTTTGTAAACCTCTATAAGGTCACCCATCAGCCTCAGACGCTCCAGGGAAAGCAGCCCCAGCCTGTTCAGCCTCTCCCTGTAGCTTAGATCCTCCAACCCTGGCAACATCCTTGTAAATCTTTGCTGAACCCTTTCAAGTTACACAACATCTTTCTGATAGGAAGGAGACCAGAATTGCACGCAATATGCCAACAGTGGCCTAACCAATGTCCTGTGCAGCCGCAACAGGACCTCCCAACTCCTGTACTCAATACTCTGACCAATAAAGGAAAGCATACCAAACGCTTTCTTCACTATCCTATCTATGATTCCACTTTCAAGGAGCTATGAACTTGTACTCCAAGGTCTCTTTGTTCAGCAACACTCCCTACGACCTTACCATTAAGTGTATACGTCCTGCTAAGATTTGCTTTCCCAAAATGCAGCACCTTGCATTTATCTGAATTAAACTCCATCTGCCACTTCTCAGCCCATGGGCCCATCTGGTCCAGATCCTGTTGTAATCGGAGGTAACCCTCTTCGCTGTACACGACACCTCCAATTTTGCTGACATCTGCAAACTCACTAACTGTACCTCTTATGCTCGCATCCAAATCATTTATGTAAATGACAAAAAGTAGAGGTCCCAACACAGATCCCTGCGCCACTCCACTGGTCACAGGCCTCCAGTCTGAAAAACAACCCTGCACCACCACCCTCTCTCTTCTACCTTTGAGCCAGTTCTGTATCCAAATGGCTAGTTCTCCCTGTACTCCATGAGATCTAACCTTGCTAAGTCTCCCATGGGGAACCTTGTCGAACGCCGTACTGAAGTCCACAAAGATCACATCTACTGCTTTGCCCTCAATCTTCTTTGTTACTTCAAAAACTCAATCAAGTTTGTGAGACATGATTTCCCACGCACAAAGCCATGACTATCCCTAATCAGTCCTTGCCTTTCCAAATACATGTACATCCTGTCCCTCAGGATTCCCTCCAACAACTTGCCCTCCACCGAGGTCAGGCTCTCCAGTCTATAGTTCCCTCGCTTGTCTTTACCACCCTTAAACAGTGGCACCACATTTGCCAACCTCCAGTCTTCCAGCACCTCACCTGTGACTTTGATGATACAAATATCTTAGCAAAAGGCCCAGCAATCACTTCTCTCGCTTCCCACAGAGTTCTCGGGTACACCTGATCAGGTCTTGGGGATTTATCCACCTTTAATCGTTTCAAGACATCCAGCACTTCCTCCTGTGTAATCTGGACATTTTGCAAGATGTCACCACCCATTTCCCTACAGTCTACATCTTCCATATCCTTTTCCACAGTAAATACGGATGCAAAATATTCATTTAGTATCGCCCCCATTTTCTGTGGCTCCACACAAAGCCCACCTTGCTGATCTTTGAGGGGCCCTATTCTCTCCCTAGTTACCCTTTTGTCCTTAATATATTTGTAAAAACCCTTTGGATTCTCCTTAATTCTGTCAAAGCTATCTCATGTCCCCGTTTTACCCTCCTGATTTGCCTCTTAAGTATACTCCTACTTTCTTTATACTCTAAGGATTCACTCGATCTATCCCGTCTATACCTGACATATGCTTCCTTCCTTTTCTTAACCAAACCATCAATTTCTTTAATCATCCAGCATTCCCTTTCACCCTGACAGGAATATACTTTCTCTGGATTCTTGTTATCTCATTTCTGAAGGCTTCCCATTTTCCAGTCTGCCTCCAAACAGCTCTCGAAAGTTCTTGCCTAATACCATCAAAATTGGCCTTTCTCCAATTTAGAATTTCACCTTTTAGATCTGGTCTATCCTTTTCCATCACTATTTTAAAACGAATAGAATTATGGTCGCTGGCCCCAAAGTGCTCCTCCACTGACACCTCAGTCACCTGCCCTGCCTTATTTCCCAAGAGAAGATCAAGTTTTGCACCTTCTCTAGTAGGTACGTCCACATACTGAATCAGAAAATTGTCTTGTACGCATTTAACAAATTCCTCTCCATCTAAACCTTTAACACTATGGCAGTCCCAGTCGATGTTTGGAAAGTTAAAATCCCCGACCATAACTACCCTATTATTCTTACAGATAGCTGAGATCTCCTTACATGTTTGTTTCTCAATTTCCCTCTGACTATTCGGGGGTCTATAATACAATCTCAATAAAGTGATCATCCCGTTCTTATTTCTCAGTTCCACTCAAATAACTTCCCTGGATGTATTTCTGAGAATATCCTCCCTCAGCACAGCTGTAATGCTATCCATTATCAAAAATGCCACTCCCCCTCCTCTCTTGCCTCGCTTTCTCTTCCTGTCGCATTTGTATCCTGGAACATTAAGCTGCCAGTCCTGCCCATCCCTGAGCCACATTTCTGTAATTGCTATGATATCCCAGTCCCATGTTCCTAACCATGCCCTGAGTTCATCTGCCTTCCCTGTTAGGCCCCTTGTATTGAAATAAATGCATTTTAATTTATTAGTCCTACCTTGTCCCTGCCTGCCCTGACTATTTGACTCACTTCTGTTCCCAGCTATACCCAGTCTCAGATCGATCTCTTTCCTCACTATCTCCCTGGGTCCCCCCCCCCCACCTTACTAGTTTAAATCCTCCCAAGCAGTTCTAGCAAATTTCCCTGCCAGTATATTAGCCCCCTTCCAATTTAGGTGCAATCCGTCCTTCTTGTACAGGTCACTTCTACCCCCAAAAGAGATTCCAATGATCCAAAAATGTGAATCCTTCTCCCATAAACCAGCTCCTCAGCCATGCATTCATCTGCTCTATCCTCCTATTCCTGCCCTCACTAGCTCGTAGCACTGGGAGTAATCCAGATATTACTACCCTTGAGGACCTCCTTTTTAAAATTTCTGCCTAACTCTCTGTAATCTCCCTTCAGAGTCTCAACCTTTTCCCTTCCAATGGTCGTTGGTTCCAATGTGGACAATGACCTCCTGCTGGCCCCTCTTCCCCCATGAGAACATTCAGCACCCTCTGAGACACCCTTGACCCTGGCACCAGGGAAACAACACACCATTCTGCTTTTTCTCTGCTGGCCACAGAAACATCTGTCTGTACCTTGGACTACAGAATCCCCTAACACAATTGATCTCATGGGAGCCGACGTACCCCTCATTGCATTAGAGCCAGCCTCAATACCAGAAACTTGGCTGTTCATGCCATGTTCCCCTGAGAATCCATCACCTCCTACATTTTCCAAAACAGCACATGTTTGAAATAGGTATATCCACAAAAGACTCCTGCACTAGCTGCCTACCTCTCTTACCCTCCCTGGAGTTAACCCATCTATGTAACTGTATCTGAGATTTTCCCCTCTTCCTCTAACTGCCATCCATCACATACTGTTGCAAATTCCTCATCGCTTCTGTCTCTCCAACTGATCCACTTGATCTGATAAGATTCGTATCCAACAGTATTTATTGCAGATATAATCCGCAGTAACCCTTAAACTCTTTAAACTCCCACATCTGACAAGAAGTACATATCACTGCAACGGCCATTTTTGCTCCTTTACAATCTACAGACCCAGAAAATAACACTGTCTTAGAACTCTACAAGCACTGCCCCAGGTTAAATTTATAGCTATGGCTTATATTTTAAGTTTAATCAAGAGACTTATCTCCAAAAACATATAATTAAGAAAGAATCCACTATACTCACTACTGCAGTCTCTCTCTTGGACAGACTTAAAACAACAATTAACTTATCTGATTCTGTGCTGTGAACTTCACCCAACAGTTTCTCGAAGGTTAGTTGTTAATTTCACTGTTTGTTAATTTTCCCAGATGCATTCCGATGTCCAGCGATACACTAATTCAAACAAAGGCGGTAACTGTGCAGGTTCTCTCTCTCTCCTGTACTGTTCTCGCCATGTGCTTCTTTTGTCTGCTCTTCTCCCTTTTAAACTGTTGTTTTGACTTTTTTTTCCCCAAAGTTCCAAAACAATGCAAAGCATATGAAACAGTAATTGCCGCTCCTGGAATCCGAGGAAATCACCTCCAACACCTAAAATACCTCAAACAAAAAAGGAGCAACTCTTACAGCCAGAAATGTTTCCCATCCTCCATCTTGGATTACCTCTCCCTGTATTCCATTAGATCTAACTTTACAAACCAGTCTCCCATGGGGAACCTTGTGGAACACTTTACTGAAGTCCACATAGATCATGTCCACTACTCTGCCCTCAATCCTCTTTGTTACTTCTTCAAAAACTCAGTCAAATTTGAGAGACATGATTTCCCATGCGCAAAGCCATGCTGACTATCCCTAATCCATCCTTGCTTTTCCAAATACATAAAATTATGAGGGGCATGGATAGGATAAATAGACAAAGTCTTTTCTCTGGGGTGGGGGAGTCCAGAACTAGAGGGCATAGGTTTAGGGTGAGAGGGGAAAGATATAAAACAGACCTAAGGACAACTTTTTCACACAGAAGATGATATGTGTATGGAATGGGCTGCCAGAGGAAATGGTAGAGGCTAGTACAATTACAGCAATAAAAAGGCATCTGGGTGGGTATATGAATAGGAAGGGTTTGGAGGGATATGGGCCGGGTGCTGGCAGGTGGGATTAGATTGAGTTGGGATATCTGGTCATCATGGACAAGTTGGACCGAAGGGTGCTGTACACCTCTATGTCTATGTAAATCTCGTCCCTCAGGATTCCTTCCTACAGTTCGAAGAGATAGGAATAAAATATTTAAGTAGTATTTCGATTAATACACTGAAGTGCCAAAGCATAATAGGCATGTTCTGAAAAAGTGGACAAGAGTTGGTGCTTGACGAACAGCATGGACATAATAGGCCAAAGGGTTCCTTTCTGTGCTGTACAACTATGAATCAAAAAAAAACTACTAGTCCAAATAGGTACAAGTACTGAAAAGATGCAGAAAATCATGCTGGCTTACTGTAAAAAAAAAATTCAGATATGACCTTGAAATTGAATAGCAAGAGGGTTGAACAAGCAAAATACATGCTGCCTTATAGACCAAAATCTCTTTCCATGAAGCAGCATTGCCTTATTTTGAGACCAGATTTTCAGAGAGCAAGAATTTGAGAAAGATAACATTTAAAATTTACACTTTGACAACCAAAAATACTCAATTGTAACCTCAATTTTTCCTAATTCATAATCTTTAAAATGTGCAATAACTCAGATGCATGCTTGATTTTATGTTGAATTCATCTAAATGCAGCTTTGACAATCACCAAAAAATCAAAAGGGCAAAATAACATCAGTCATCTACAATCAAATGTGATCTGCACTGGTAATGGTTCCTACCAAATATGTGTTAACTGTAGACATCAAGCCAGCCAGTGGAACATTAAAAACACACATATGCAGTACCAGATGAAACACGAAAATGAAACTGAAAAATACTAGTGAGGAACAATTTAAATTTAGTCAATTATTTTACAAATGAATCCATAATTCCAAACAACCAACTTACTGGCCCAGATTTTCCTCAAGACTTGCACGGTTTTACAACAAACAGCCATTATGGTGTAATGAATTTAAGTAGCGGGAAAAGTTTATGAATTTCCTCAAAATACTGCATCGTTCTACTGAGACCAACCAACTATTTAAATTATATCAGTCCAACCTGATTAAAATCAATGGTGATCATTCATTCATTGGATTAATTAAAGTTTGATTGCTGCCAATTGGACTGTTATAAGAATGCACTGATGGACTATTTGGTACAGAAATGAATGGGGAAGCAGGGTGGGAGAATAGGAGCATTTTGATTTAAATGCTGATTTCAATAAACAGATAATTAATTAGTTAAAAATCATAAAATATGCAGTTGTTGGTTCATTGAATTGCATTAAAGGAATTGCTCATCCAGGACTTTTGTTTCTACACTTTTGAACTTAAAAGTAAAGCTCATGGACACTGTTCCCTACCATTTCCTGTTGAGGTACAGCACAGGGTTAGATAGAGTAAAGCTCCCGCTACGCTTTGAAACTGAAAGTAAATGGGAAGTAAAGCTAGGACGTTTGTTTCTAAACTGACCAGGGCTAAGGATATTATCATTACGAGACTTTGATAAAAAAAAACCATTAGCACCTTCTGCTTAAATTCCTAACCATTTCACAGTGTTGCATTTTTCAAAAAAACATAGCCTCTTAATTTTATGCTTAACATTCTACTACAGCAATATGCCCTGTTAACAAAGTTGGTGAGTTGGATTAAAATCCATGATTTCAAAAAGGCAGCATGGGTCGTTATGGTGCAGTGGGGTAGTGTCTCTGCTTCTGTGCTTGGGGGCTCAGGTTCAAGATCCCAGTTCCAGAGCTAGGTCATATCATCTCCAAATAGGGGGATTAGGAAATGTCTATGCAGGATCCTAGAATCCATTGTACCTTTGCACAGACCAATAGTCTGCTGCTGATCTGAATATCATGCATGTGTTTTCATTAACTGGTTTTCCAAAGTTTTCACAGCTAGGATCCAGAAAATCGCAAAGAAGAAATACTCCGCATCAGCTTTCTCTGTAAAAGACACTAACAGTATTCCAAAGATATCAAATAATCACAAAGCAAATGAGGAGAGGAAATAAATAATAACTATCACTCGAAAAAAAACTTTCAGAAACTAATGCAGTTAAAAATCTACAAGTCCTCCAGCCCTGATGAGATGCATCCTCTGATATTAAATAAAGTAGCTACAGAGATAGTGGATGCACAGGTAGTAATTTTCAAAAGAAAATATAACAGTACAGCACAAGAATAGGCTTTCAGCCCACCATTTCTACAGTGAACATGATACCATTCAAAGCTAATCCCATCTGCCTCTTCATGGTCCCTATTTTATATTCCCTGCCTATTCATGCATCTAAGTGTTTCTTAAACAATATCGTATTTGCTTCTACCAACTCCCTTTCATCACATTTCAGGGACTTAACACCTTCTGTGCATAAACATTTGCCCTCACTTTAAGCCTTTGCCCCCTAGCCTCCAAAACTCTAATGAAAACAATCCACGTTTGTCCATCTGGTCCTCACACTTAAGACACACCAATCCAGACAACATCCTGGCAAAACTCTTGTACACTCTCTCCAAAATTGCACAAATGTGGCCCTAATAAAGTCTTACACAGTTGCTACATGATTTGCCAACTTGAATATTCAATGCCCTGACTGATGAAGGCAAGCATACCATATGCCTTCTTTATTACTTTATCCACTTTTGTTGTCACTTTCAGGTAGTTATGGTTCTGCACCCCATGATCCCTCTGTATATCAATGCTCCTAAGTTTAATAATAATGGCACACGTATGTATATTTAAAAGTGAGAGAATTGGTTTCTATGCCCAAAGGAAGTCAACATCTTACACTTGCTCAAAAAACACACAATGTGACAGCACAAGTGAATAATTTCAAATCAAACAATATTGTGAAAAGTGTGTCTAGCTCTTTGAATGCAAACAGTTAAACACATTTTCAAAATGATCTATATAGTACCAAATAACTAAATTAGTCTAAATAATAGACTGCTGATAAAACAATTAACTAGAATTGCTAAAGTGAAGTATTGGGTCATTGACGTAACATTGATTTCCAGCTTTTAAAAACATCACTAAGGACAATGACGTTTAAACCACAAGTATCGACAACATTGCAGGACATTGCGAGACATTAACCATAACACTGGAGTCTAAAGGATTCACTTTGAAGGATAGTTAATCACCTCTATTTTCAAAACCACCACAGATCACAACTTTTATAATCACCACCATAAACAATTGCTTATAATGGAGCTTCAGGGCTTTTGTGGTGCAGTAGTAATGTCCCAGCCTGTGGGCCAAAATTTTGGCTTCAAGACCCAGCTACTCCAGAGTTGTGTCACAACCTGTCTGAACAAGTGCACAGGTTGATTTTTAAAAATCTGTAACGAACTTCAAGAGGCTGAGCAGCACAGTGGTGGTGCCCCTACCTTTAGGCCAAAAGACCAGGGCTGATGGTGAGTGGTAGTAACCCTCCCAATGAACCAGAAGGCCTGCGTTCATGTTCCAACTGCTCCAAAGGACGACAAACATCCCTGAACAGGCTGATTTGAAAAAATACTATTGAACATAGAGGGCTTTTATGGCACAATGTAGTGCCCCTACCTCCTGGTGAGAAGACCCGAGTTGAAGTCTCACCTACTCCAGAGGCATTTGAATTATCATGAACTTAAGGTGCTTTTGTGGTGCAATGGCAGTGTCTCTACCTCTGGGCAGGCCTGGGTTCACATCCAACTTGCTCCAGAGATATGTTACAATATCTCTGAACAAGCAGTTTAGACAATAAACATAATTGAGCTTCAAGAGGCTTTACAATGATGGTATCTCTAACTGAGCCATAAATCCAAGGTGAAGTCCAACCTAATCCAGAGAGGTGAGAGATTAAGAATACAAAGAGACCCTTTGGCCCACACTGGTCAGACATCCATCAACTAATCCCATCTTCCAGCACTTGACCTGTACCCTTGTATGCTTGTGGGGTTTCAAACACTCAAAACAATTCCTAAACACCATGAAGGTTCCTGCATCCATGACCCTTTTAGACAGAGTTCAAGAAAAATGTTTTCCTCAAATTCCCTCCAAAACTCCAGCTCCTGCCTTTAGAAGTGTAACCCCTGGCTATTGACACCTCTAAGAGGAGATATTTCTCCCAGTCTCCTCTGATTATGCCAATCAAAACTTCAGATACCTCAATCAGGTCTCTCCTCAGCTTCCTCCTCTCTAACAGAAAATAACCCCACACTATCCAGTCATTCTTCATAGCTAAATTGCTCCAGCCCAAGTAACATGCTTTTGAATGTCTTCTGCACCCTCTCGTATCACAGTCACATCTTTCTTATAAGGTGGCAAGCAAATCCAGCATATAGTAATCCAACCTATGGCATAACTAACATTATGTAAAGTGGCATCATAACCTCCTGGCTTTTTAGTCAAAGCATTGAATACAAAGGCAATATCCCCATCTGGCTTTAATACCTTATCTATCTGCCCTGCTGTCTTCAACAACTATGGACATGCACACCAAATCACTCCAATAACTCAGCATCTCCTAGGGTACTACCAATCAACATACACTTCATCTGTACTGTTAAATCCTTCCAAATACTTAACCTCACTTTTTAAAATTAAATTCTATTTGCCACAGTTCAGCCTATCTGACCAGACTATCAACCTTAGTTGAAGGCTTTCCTCGCTATTTACCGCAGCAATTTGAGTCATCTGAAAACTTGCAGAGCTACTATCTCCGAAAGGACAACACCAAACCATGGTATGCCATTGCACATAGACTTCCAGTCACAAAAAACCATTCGACCATCAACTTCTGCTTCCTGCCATGAAGCTAATTTTGAATCCAAATTGACACATTGCCCTGGATCCCAAGGGCTCTTACCTTCCTAACCAGACTTGTGAAATCATATCCCTCCTTACTGCAGAAATTGACTATTAATATTGCAACACCACCTCATTTACACGCATCCCTTTTTACCTGAAGATTCGATACCCTTGGAGATTGAAAATAAATAAATGCCTTCCAACCTTGTTACAATCCCTTTCACCTTAACTTTACTATATTTGTGCTACCCTCCAGACTGACTGGCTGCTTTTATCTATTACACCTCTGCAAGACTTGATTCCCCCCACTCCCCCTTCTAAACTCCATGGGAGTACAAAGGGTCATCAATTGCTTCTCATTTGACAAGCCCATCAGCCCCAGGATTATCCTTGTAAGCCTTCTCTGGACTATTTCCAACATCAGGGTGGTAAAAACAATGACTGCAGATGCTGGAAACCAGATTCTGGATTAGTGGTGCTGGAAGAGCACAGCAGTTCAGGCAGCATCCAAGGAGCTGCTTTTATTCCTGATGAAGGGCTTTTGCCCGAAACGTCGATTTCGCTGCTCCTTGGATGCTGCCTGAACTGCTGTGCTCTTCCAGTACCACTAATCCAGAAATATTTCCAACATAAGCACATCCCTCCTTTGTTACAGGGCCCAAAACCACACACCATATTCCAAATGTGATCTGACCAAAGCAATGTTCATGACTCTATATTCCAACATTCTATTTCCTTTCCTGGCTGTCAACTAAAACTAGAGAATCCTGAACTAGGACTGCCAACCACCTTTGTGCTGCAGTTTTCTGAAGCCTTTCACTGTTTTGAAAATAGTCCACGCCTCTATTCTTCCTACCAGTACATAATCTCACTTTCCCAAACTATATTTCATCTGCCACTTCTTTGCCCACTCTCCTAGTCTATCCAATCCCTGCAGTTTCCCTGCCTCCTCAACATAAGGTGTTCCTCCACTTATCTTTGCATCATCTGTAAACTTACAACAAGGCCCTTAGTTCCTTTGTCCAGTTTGTTAATGTATAACATGAATATTTGTGGTCCCAACACAGACCCCTAGGGAACTCTACCTGTCACTGACTGCTGCACTGAAATCATTCCTTTATCCACTATGGGCTCTTATTTTATTTAACAGCCTGTGTGGCACTTTGTCTTCTGAAAATCCAAACAGATAACATCCACTGGCCCTCATCTAACTTGCTCGTTACCTCCCCAAAGAATTGTAACAGATGCGTAAGGCATGACCTCCCCTTGAAGCAGTGCTGATTCAGCCATGCTCTTCCAAATACTCTGCAATCGCATCCTTAATAATGGACTCAAATTTTTACCAACAACCAAGGTCAGGACAACTGGCCTATGTTTTATGTCTTCTGCCTCCCTTCCTTCCTTCTTTAACATGGAGGTTAGATTAGCTATCTCTAGTCTTCTGGAACACCCTCACTGCCAGTGATTCCTATAGATGATCAAAAATGCCTCTACAATCTCCTCAGTTACGTCCTCCGGAACTCTGGGCTGCAGTCCAACTAATCCAGTTGCTTTAAGCCAACTTTAGATCTTTCAGTTTCCTCAACACCTTCTCCTTAGTGATGGCCACTACACCCACTTCTACCCTAATTCTCTTGAAGTTCTGGCATGCTACTCATGTTTTCCATTACGAAAACAAACGCAACATAACCATTTCTTTCTTCCCAGTTACTACATCTCCAGCCTCGTTTTCCAGTGGTCCCATTATCCACTCTTGCCTTTTAGACATCTTAAAAAATTTGCAAACTCATTATTTGCTCACTCATATTTCATCTTCGCCCTCTTTACTGCTTCAAGTTATCAATCATTTTTGAAATGTTTCCTACTAATCTTCACCATGTGGTATGCTTTTATGCTGTCCGACTTCCCTTGCCAGCCACGGTTGCCTCATCCTCCCATGGCTTAGCATCAGGTCAAATCTAATATATCCAACCATAATTTCAGTTTTCACTGTAGATAAATTCAGTTTATATTCAGATGTATACATACATTCATTTGGTGCAAGATATCAGGTGTATGACATAATGTAAAGAAAGTATCACATTAAGTGCTTCAGTTTCTTCCACAACATAGCACTTCTTACAAACAGGTTTTGCTCCGAGCAATTTGCAGTGCGTCTGCAAGCAAAACTCTCCAAAATTGAGTAATAAAATATTGTGATATGATTTGTCTTAAGATTGCAACTAGTGCACCAGTTAAAATGACTGCTTACAGTATGGAAAAATTCAGGTTTGTACCAATATGCTTTCATGCTGTTAATTCAACACAAAAACCATCAGATGATTTTTATCTAATTTTATTTCCTCACACATGACTTTCAATGAGCAAAATCTGAGTGTGCATTTGTGTGTGCTTCTTGTAGCATCAGTATAAACAACACAAGTTTCACATCCTCATTAAGACTGTTAAAATATTAAACAATTCTGGACAACAATATTCTGTAATAGGTATTTTCTGTGGTTTTAAGTCAACACACCATAATTCATTACTTTTAAATTGATCTACACAGTCTGCACCATCAACTGAAAAAGCATTGTAAAGTTTCAAATGAAATATTTCACATCTAAGGAGTGTCTTAGAATATCACTTCATGAAGCACCACTAGCACATACTTCCTTTATAGTTTCTGCTTTTAATTACCAGTTTTTTTCATGAAAGGTTCATTGGATCGTGAATGTCTAACCACAAACTACTATCGAGTGCACTCTTACTAGACGCACTAAAAAAAAATTTACCCAAACTTCAGCAAATATTTACTGCCTCAATACATTAAAAGCTATATCTGGCAATCATGGATGAAACTTTTACAACTGTATCATGGTTTCCTGATGCTACCATACATAGTTTACAGAACACGAACGGCCTACACCTGTTTCTAAGATTTGATGACTCTTCAAAGTTTGAGAGAAGATTTGTAGCTCGGGTGCTCGTTGTTGTTGTTCTGCTCGCTGAGCTGGGAATGTGTTGCAGACGTTTCGTCCCCTGTCTAGGTGACATCCTCAGTGCTTGGGAGCCTCCTGCGAGGCTTCACAGGAGGCTCCCAAGCACTGAGGATGTCACCTAGACAGGGGACGAAACGTCTGCAACACAAATTCCCAGCTCAGCGAGCAGAACCACAACATTTGATGACTCTGTATTAGGCTAATGTTCAATTTTGTGGGACAGCGCTCCCAATTTTGGTATAACTCCAGTTCGTAAAGGAGGACTTTGCAGGATCAAAGGATATGTTCTTGTTTCCACTCCTACGTCAATGCCAAGATTTCATTCCTTTTTGATATTGTACCAATTTGCTATAACTGAGTGGCAAGGCCACTTCAGAGAGCATTTAAGAGTCAACCATGTTGTTGTCGATATGGAGTTACATTGAGACCTGATCAAGGACAGCAGGTTTTCTTCCCTAAAAAGATTTAGTAAACCAGATGGGTTTTTATAGCATGGCTTCATGGTTACCATTACTTTTAATTCCAGATCCATTTATGAGTTTAATTTACATCCAGCAACTACTATGATGGGATGTGAAGCATTCAGAGACAGGTAAACTCAGGAGGGATGTTCTTGATAACTGGGGCAGTCAGGAACCAGGGGTCACAGTCTAAATATACAGAATATGCCATTTAGTACGGAGATCTGGAGAAACATCATGAGCCTCAGAGTGTGCTCATCCTGTGGAATTCTCTGCTATAGAAAGGAGTGGTAGATGGAGTTTAATTTAGATATTTGCAAGGTGCTGAATTTTGGAAAGGCAAATCAGGGCGGGATCCATAAACGTAATGGAAATTTCCTGGGGGGGTTGCTGAACAAAGTGCAGGTTCATGGTGCCTTGAATGTGGAGTCATAGGTAGATAGGATAATGAAGGCAGTGTTTAGTATGTTTTCCTTTCCTGGTCAGAACATTGAGTATAGGAGTTGGAAGGTCGTGTTGCAGCTGTACAGGATATTGGTACAGCCAATTTTGGAATAGTGCATGCAATTCTGGTCTCCCTCCAATCAGAAGGGAATGAGGAAGTGGTGGAGGCTGGTACAATTCCAACATTTAAAAGGCATCTGGATGGGTATACGAATAGGAAAGGCCAACTGCTGGGACTAGATTAGATTAGGATATCTGGTCGGGATGAACAGGTTGGACCAAAGGGTCTGCTTCCATGCTGTACATCCCTATGACTATGAGAAAGGTGTTGAGGTCAAAACATTGAATGTTTCCAAAAGGACTACAGACGTATTCTGAGGGCTAAAGGTAAAGGGTTTAGGAAGAAAGCAGGAAAAGGGTACAGCATAGAATGATCAACCATGATCATACTGAATGGGAGAGCAGCTTCAAGGACCAGGTGGCTCATCCTGTTCATATTTTCTATGTTCCTATTAGTCCGAGCCACCCCTTCCCTACTTAAAACAATACTATATCGCGCTTAATGTAAAATTTCAAGTTTCCAGTTCAACATCTAACAAATATTTCACATTAAGTAAATGTTAAATGTGTCTTCTAGAATGAAGGAATCCCACTCTTCACCATTGGTAGTTGTCATCACAGCCTAGTTAGTTGCCAAATAAGAAGCAAGATGCTTTCTCCTAGAGATAATTATCAGAAGCATTCAAACTATGCCCGCTTAATTGCGTGCATTCAACACCAGTGGAAAAGCACAACCCAAAAACCTGATAGGCTAGTTGACGTCCTGCTCAAATTGAGGAATGATGGAAGTCTTACAAGACGAATCTATTTATAAAATATTAAAAAAAAATTGTGTGCATTCTTGAAAATGCGTTTGCAAATTTTCCTCGCTAATTTTATAAATTCAAATGACTGATCAAAGGTGCGGCGTAAAGGCCTTGCTTCACCTCAACTCTGAAACAATACTAATTCTCAAAAAGGATGTCAGATAGAGGAAACACCGAGGGGAAACGCAACTGTTTGAAAACGTTACCACAGCTATCAGCTAGAATACCACCTTCGCTAAATAATATAAACAGCATTAGAAGACGAAAAAGTAAATGAAAAAAAAGTAATTTTTAACATTACTACATGATTTATGCCTCACCGTGGCAGAAAATCCATCGAATCGTGCGAATTTAAGTGGACAGTGGAAACATTGACGCTACCGCAAATAGCAGATTAATCAAAAACAACTCGCTCGACCTTTGCCAAGATATTACAACACCAACGCCTGTGGTATTAAATCTGCCCTAGAAAGTTAGCCAAATATATATAAAAACGCAAATGATGATAGAATCATTGGTGACACACGTAAACACATCCACAATGAGAAAATGTACTCGTTATTCTAAAGTTTCTACGCCCATTACTCAAATGAATAAAACCACGTCTTTATTGTTCTTACTCAAATGAAGCACTCAAGAGATCATTGAATTTTTAATTCAAAAAAATAATGTGAATATAATGGGGGGAAAGCAGGAGATTGGCACGAGTTAATGATCATTTAACGACCTGGCGCAGAAACGAAAGGCCAAATAGCTTCCTTCTCTATCTCAAGACTTGCGATTTTGGGTTTTTAATGCACCGGCAATTTGCAAACGAAAAAAAAAGCCGGTGGAAATGTGATTTGAAGGATTTGTTTTTAGAACGAAAAAAGGAGGGGGTTTTGGAGATGCGAAAGAAGAAAAGTGACGGAGAGCAGTTTTAACTCAGACTGACTGGATTTGTTGAAAAGATGTTTTTTAAATAAAATAAATAAACTGAGTAACATTGTCAGAGAGAGACTACGATGCAACAACTGCCCCATCCAGCGGCCGGCCGACCACTGCTCCAGCGCTTCCATTATGCAATGGAGAAAAATACGCAGACTTAAATAGAAGATATAAAAATATAACTGGTGCATTGAGACAGGGGGGAGCGGAATGGCGGGCAGTGAGGGTGATGGATGGCTGCCTCTCTAATACTACACCCTTCGTCCTCCTAGCTCTCTCGCTCACTTCCTTCCCCCGGGGGGTTTCATTTTGCCGGCTGTTTATTGTTGCTTCTCTCCCTACCTCTCTCGCGCCTTACCTCTTCGAGCAAGGACGCTGTGTTTCTGCAGTTAAGCAGTTTGGTGGTGAAGCTGGACGTGGTTGGCGAGTTGTAATCCTCCGTCGTCTCGGCTATAAACTCCGACACTGAGATTTGATCGGGCATTCTTCACAACGGCGAGAAGCAAGAGATGGAGTGGAGGAAGAAGCCGAGGGCGACGATGATGATAGTGGTGGTGATCCAAGTGGTGATGTTGCGAATGAATGGAGGAAAGGGTTTTTAAATAAAGAAAGAGAAGGATGGGTGGGGGTGGGAATTCAGAGAGAGAGAGAGAGAGAGAGACAAGACGAGAGCAGGTTAATTAGTGGCCCTCACAGACACTCCGGGGCGGCGGCAGCAACAGCTGCTGGGTGACTGCGCACGCGCACCCTGCGTCTCCGGCTCGCGCTCCTCGGTCGGTTGAAGGTTTTTTTTCCCCTGCACCCCGTGTCCCGGTGACTCGTGCAGACTGGCATTCGCCCGCCCGCGCTCCTTTCTCTTGCCCCGCCCACTTGCTCGCTCTCCTCGTCAACTTCCCTCTCCACCGCTAGCCCCGCCCATTCGCCCGGCCGCGTCCCACCTGCCCCCTGAAGCCACCACCCCCTTCCCGATGACCCCACTGGCCCCGCCCACTCGCCCGACTGCGTCTCACATGCCCCCTAAAGCCACCGCCCCCTTCCCGATGACCCCACTAGCCCCGCCCACTCGCCCGACTGCGTCTCACATGCCCCCTAAAGCCACCACCCACTTCACGATGAACCCCGCCCACTCCCTGAAGTCCCACCCGCGACCTTTATTGGTCCCGCCCTTTCCCTCATGCTCCTGCCTTCTCCCCCCGCTCGTGCCTTCCACGATAGTTCCGCCCATTCCATCTTTGACGCGCGACCTTGGCGGTTGCCTGTCATGTGGGCAAAACTAGGAACGGTCAGGGATGTTGTATTTTGGACGCCTTGCTTTTTGGTGTGCCGCAAGGTTTTGTGTTTTGTGAAACTGGTCTTAAGTGCATTTTCTCATATCTCTTTGTAAGTGTTTCTTGCTTTATGCTATTGTCTCCAAGTCACTCAAGGCGTGCCTGCTGCATTCCAACTGCAACCCAATTGACCGGGAGAGAGCGGGTGGAAATCGCAGTGAACTGGGGGACCACATTGAGGTCTGACGAAAGCCATCGACTCGAGACCCTTCCTCACACCTGAAATACTACTCGACTTCCTCAGTTATTCTAGCATTATCTGCTTTTATTTCAGATTTCCAGTACCCAAAGTATTTTCTTTTGAGACCAGACTGTTTTAGTGACAAAAAATCATTCTTTAAATCTTTAACAGCCTTAATAATTCATGCATGTTCATTGTAGGGCGCAGGCAGAACACGTAGGAATATATTCACACTAGATGACCCCTATGGAAAACTCCACAGATGGCACCTCATAAAATGTAACACTCCATTGTTGAACAGTCTAAGTTTTAATATTAGGTTCACATTTTAAAATCGCAGGAATGCTTGGAGGAAAAAAGTGGACTTAAAAAGCACAGGGCACATTGGGTGCAGAGGGCACATTTTCAAAATCTTGGGGCAATATAAAACCTATAAGTATTGTGAACCATGAGGAAGACAGCATCGGAGTTCAAAAAGATGTAGACTGGTTGCTGGATTGGGTGGACAACTAGCAGATAAAATCTAATGCAAAAACTGAAATGATTCAGTTTGATCGCAAGAATGTACAGGCACAACATAAAATGAAGAGTACAAACCAAAAGAGGCAGGAGCAGAAATCATAAAAGGTGGCAATACAGGTTGAAAACAGACAATAAAGGATAAAATATCCTAAGGTGTTATTGATAGGGGCACAGGGTGAAAGTGGAAATTAGATAAATATGAAGTGCTGCATTTTGGGAAAGCAAATCATAGCAATGACTTATACACTTAATGGTAAGGTCCTAGGGAGTGTTGCTGAACAAAGAGACCTTGGAGTGTAGATTCATAGCTCCTTGAAAGTGCAGTCGCAGGTAGATAGAGTAGTGAAGAAGGCATTTGGTATGCTTTCCTTTCTTGGTCAGAGTATTTAGTACAGGAGTTGGAAGGTCATGTTGCGGCTGCAAAGGACTTTGGTTAAGCCACTGTTGGAATATTGCATGCAATTCTGGTCTCTTTCCTATTGGAAAGATGTGAAACTTGAAAGGGTTCAGAAAAGATTTACAAGGATGTTGTCAGGGTTGAAGGATTTGAGCTATAGGGAGAGGTTGAATAGGCTAGGGCTGTTTTCCCTGGAGTGTCGGAGACTGAGGGGTGACCTTATAGAGGTTTATAAAATCATGAGGGGCATGGATAGGACAAATAGACAAAGTCTTTTCCCTGGGATGGGAGAGTCCAGAACTAAAGGGCATAGGTTTAGGGTGAGAGGAGAAAGGTATAAAAGAGACCTAAGGGGCAACCTTTTCACACAGAGGGTGGTATGTGTATGGAATGAGCTACCAGAGGAAGTGGTGGAGGCTAGTACAATTGCAACACTTAAAAGGCATTTGGATGGGTATATGAATAGGAAGGGTTTGCAGGAATGTGGGCCAGATGCTGGCAGATGGGATTAGATTGGGTTGGGATATCTGGTCGGCATGGGCGAGTTGGACCGAAGGGTCTGTTTCTTTGCCGTATATCTTTAGGACTATATTAAATACTTGTTTGGCCTCCGATCGATTTGTACATCCTGTTTTGAGCACCACAATTTAGAACGGATGTGAGGTCATTAGACACAATGTAGAAAACATTTAAAACAATGGTCCCAGAAATCAGCAACTTCAGTTACAAGAAAAGTTTGGAGAATTAAAGAGTTGTTCTGTTCCGAAAACCAAAGGTTGAAAGGAAATTTGGTAGCGATATTCAAAATTCTGAAGTGTCTGGTAAATGAGTGCAGCTAAGGAAACAGTGCAAAATTGAGAGTTTGACATGTTTCAATTTGATGATGCAAGGATGAAGGAGGAGTTTGTTTCCCTTTGCTTTTCTACTTTTCTCACACTGTATGGATTGATGCTTGCTCTAATGTAAGAGAAGCCTTTTGGTGGGTATTTGGTAAGCAGGTCAAGTTGATTCTCTTCTTCAACAACAAAAACAAGTTGCTGGAAAAGCTAAGCATGCCTGGCAGCATCTGTGAAGATAAATCAGAGTTAATGTTTCAGGTCTGATGATTCTTCCTCAGAATGGATGGTAGTTAGGAAAATGTTGGTTTATGTGCAGAAGAAAGGATAAGGGCAGGATATAAGGAGTAAATGATAGGTGGGGCTTGAGCCCATGGAGAGAGAAGAATAGTTGGACAAAGGAGTAGATAGCAAGGTGACTAGGAGGGTGAATATCTGGTGATTGAGGCTGTTAGTGGCTAACAGTAGATAGTGTGTAATGGCAGACTATGTGATAACAAGGCCTGGTTCGTGGAGTAGGAGGCTAGGACATGGGAGAGATCAGGTCCTAAAATTATTGAACTCAATATTGAGTCCAGATGGCTGCAGGATCCCCAAGCAGAAAATGAAGTGTTGTTCTTCCAACTTGCGCTGAGATTTGCTCGAACACTACAGTGAGCCTGAGACAGATGTTGGCCAGGGAGTTAGGTGGTCTGTTGAAGTGGCAGGCAACTGGAAGCTCAAGGATTTTTGCAGATGGAACATAGATGTTCTGTGAAATGGTCACCCATTCTACGCTTTGTTTCCCCAGTGTACAGGAGACCACATTGTGAGCAGTGAATGCAGTAGACTAGATTGTGAGAAGTGCAGGTAAAGTGCTGCTTCTGGAAGGTATATTTAGGTCCTTGGATACTGAGGAGAGAAGAGGTAAATGGGCAGGTGTTACATCTTCGGTGGTTGCAGGGAGATGTTGGGAGTGAAGGAAGAGTGGACCTGGGTGTTCCAAAGATAACAGTTCCTCTGGATGGAAGGCAGACAAAGGAGGGGAGGGGGATAAGTGTCTCATGGTGGCATCTCACTGGAGGTGGCGGAAATGGCAGGTGATGATCTTCTGGATGTGGATGCTGGTGGGATGGTAGGTAAGGACAAGATGACCCCTATCACTGTTGTAGGAGGGAAGAGAGGAGGTGAAGACGGCAGTGCGAGAGATGGTTTGGACCCAGTTGAGGGCCCTGTCGACAACGGTGTTGAGGAATCCTCAGTTGAGGAAGAAAGTGGACATTTCAGACAGTCCCTTGTTGAAGAAGGCCTCATCAGAACAGAGAGAATGTGTGATGGAGAAGGAAGAACTGGAAGAATGGAATGGACTCTTTGCAAGAAGTAGGGTGCAAGAATGTATAGTCCAGGTAGCTGTGGGAGTCAGTGTGTTTATAGTGAATATTAGTGGCCAGTCTATCCCTAGAAATGGAAAGAGATGTGGAGGAAGGGAGGAGTCAGAGATAGACCAGGTGAATGTGAGGTTGGGCGTAAATTGAAAGCAAAATTGATTAACATTTCCAATTCCGGGCAAGAGAAGGAAGTAACACCTATGATACCATCAATATATCAGAGAAAGAGTTGTGGGTGGGGGCCAGAAAAGCACTGGAATAAGGAATGCTCCACATACCCCCCCCCCGCCAAAGAGATGGGCATAACTGCGGTCCTCTGACATGAAGAAAATAAGAGGAGTTAAAAGCGAAGTTGTCGAGGGAGACAACGAGCTCAGCCAAGCAGAGGAGGATGGTGGTGGGTGGGGACGGTTCAGGCCTTTGTTCCAGGAAGAAGCAGAGAGCCCTGAGACCATCCTGGTGGGGAAAGGACATGTAAAGGGATTGTATGTTCATGGTAAAGAGGAGATGGCTGGACCCTGCAGTGTTCCAACAAAGTTCACGCAAGCTGGATGAACAACACCTTATTTTCTGCTTGGAGGCCCCTACAGCATTCTGGACTCAATATTGAATTCAATAATTTTAGGGCCTGATTCCGCTAATATCCTACCCCCTACCCACACACTAGACCTTGTTATCATATAGTCTGTCATTACACAGTACCTATTGTTCGCAACTAACAGTTTCCATTAATAGCTGTTCACCCTCCTAGCCAGCTCGTTATCCACTCCTTTGTCCAACTGTTCTTCTCTCTCCTGGGTTTCATCACCAACTTTCGTTTACTCCTTACACCCCTCCCTCCACCCTATCATCTGCATATAAACCAACCTTTTCGTAGCTATCATCCATTCTGAGGAAGGGTCACCAGACCCGAAACATTAACTTGATTTCTGTTCACAGATGCTGCCAGCTTTTCCAGCAGCTTATGTTTTTGTTTCTGATTTACAGTATCTGCAGTTCTTTCGATTTTGATTATTTTCTTAATGTTTAAAATACTATATAAATCAGTGGTTATAAAAAGTGAAAGGCAAACAAATAAATGAATAATAATAAATAATTAATTAGAATTCTTCACGAATAGCAAGACAGATGGATGTACAAGGCTGTGGCATGTGGGAACTCCTGTATATCATAATGATACAAGGCAATCATATCTGCAGGAAGTGTTGTCATCAAGCTTCAACTCAGAATCATTAAGCTAGAGGTTGATCCCAAGGCTCTGCAACACATCAGGGAAGGAGAAAGTTCTCTGTATGCTTTGTACCTGGGAAGCAGTCACATCCTTTAGGAAGGGTCTTTTAATTTGGTCACTATTCAGCGAACAGGAGGTATGTGACTGCAAATAAGGCAGGCAAGAGGACAGTGATGGCAGAAGTATCTGCCACTGCAATAGATTTGTGGTTCTCTCAATTTGTTTGGATGAAAGCGGGAGCTTCAGTCTGAATGAGCAAATGGGCTATTGTACTGAGGTACAAGAAGCTATTCAAGTGATTTGGGAGGGGAAATCAAGGAATTTAGTAGTCTTGAAGGATGATGTAGTGAGGGAGGTTGATACCGTTCTCTGTGGCAAATAGGAAGAATCCAGATGGCTGTGTTGCCTGTCCGCTGCCAGGAATTCTGGACATCAGTTCAGTGCTGGAGACAAGCGTGCAGTAGGAGGGAGAGAATCCAGTGATGTAGTCCTTGTTATAAGTAAAACAAGGAAAGAGGTTTTGTATATGGAGTATGAGGAGCTTGGCACTAAATTAAGAAACAGAATCTCAAAGATTATTATTGTTGCATTATTACCTGAGCTGTGAGCAAATTGTTATGAGGGGTTCATCAAATTAGAGAGAGGAATATGTGTTGCAGGAAAAGTGGGTATGGTTCCTGGGCTGCTGACACATTACTAGGTAAAGTGAGAGCTGTAACACTGGAATGGCCTACACCTGCTCTGCCCAGGATCATAAGAAGCCACAGAAAGTAGTGCTGGGTACAGTATTCTTGTGAACCACACAACTAAGGATGTAGAAAAAGTTGAAACAAAATAAATGCTTGGTACTACAGAACTTGAACATTGCTAAAATGAGACAAGAAGTTGAAGCTTTTTGTCTTGCATTCATCAGAACTAGGACACAATAAACAGACTTGGGAGAAAAGGAAATAATCACCATTTTATACAACATGAGAGAGGAAATTGATTGACATAGAGATGTAGCAAGAACAGTTAACTGTCAATCTTATTCTCAGCTCAGGCAGGTAGGTTCTGATTAGTGAGGGGATTGCCATGGGATGCAGCAGAGTTTGCACCATAACCACTTTTTTTGAAAGAAGAGCAATGTATTCATAAATTCCTTTTGCCTACAAAAAACAGGATTCCAAGTATTTATGTATGTAACTGTTAGTATGTGTTTAATGGATTGCATTGCGAGCCTGGTTGTTGATCTTAAATTTGTTTCTGGGTTAGCTCTTACTACACTTCAGATTATTTAATCATGAAGTGATTTAAGAGGTTAGTAATGGCTCACATCAGCTCTTGTCTCCCAGTCTGCTTTGATCCCTTGCAAATTGGTACACAGCAGATGCCATTTCCCTAGCCCTCCACTCATCCCTGGAACATCTGCATAAAAAGGATACCTACACCAGGCTCATACTTATTGACTACAGCTCCACCTTCAACACCATAATTCCAACCAAACTAATCTCAAGACTCCTGAATCTTAAGTCTCAGCTCCAACCTCTGCAACTGCTTCCTCAGCTTCCTCATCCACAGACCACAATCAGTGAAGATAGACAACTGCACGTTCTCCACATCCTCAACACCGGCACCCTGCAAAGATGCGTACTCAGCTCCTTACTCTATTCCCTGTACACCCACAACTGTGCGGCCAAATTTCATACGAACGCTATCTACAAGTTTGCTGACAAATTCACCGTGTAGGCTAGATATCAAACAATGGCGAGTCAGAATATGGGAAGAAGATAGAATGCTTAGTGTCGTGGTACAAAGATAGCAATCTCTCCCTCAGTATCAGCATAACAAAAGAACTGATCATTGACTTCGGAAAGAAAGGAGGAGGAATGTTCCTATCTACATCGACGGAGCTGAAGTGGAGAAGGTCATGAGTATCAAATTCCTAGGAGTGATGATAACCAACAGTATATCCTGGACATTCCATGTGATGATCAAGAAGGCACAACAGGAGCCTTAGGAAATTCGACATAACCATAACAACCCTCAATAACCTTTACAGGTGTACCATAGAAAGCATTCTGTCTGGGTGCATAATGGTTTGGTATGACAACTGCTCTGCCCAGGATCATAAGAAGCCACAGAAAGTAGTGCTCTCAGCCCAGACCATCATGCAAGCCAACCTCCCATCCATGGACTCCATCTATAATTTGTTGCCAGGGAAGGCTGCCAATATCATCAAAGACCCCTCCAACCCCGGTAATACTCTCTTCCAACCTCTTTTGTCAGGCAGAAGATACAGAAGCTTCAGCACACATACCAACAGGTTCAAGAACAGCTTCCCTGCTGTTATTGGACTGCTAAATGGACCTCTCTAATTTCAAATCTCATATTGATCTTGCTTTTGTACACCTCCTGTGCAGCCATGTGCAAAGCCACATTGACTATCCCTAATCAGTCTTGCCTTTCCAAATACATGTAAATCCTGTCCCTCAGAATCCCCTCCAATAACTTACCCACCACTGATATCAGGCTAACCGGTCTATATTTTCCTGGCTTTTTCTTACCATTTTTATTCAATAATGGCACTACATTAGCCTCCCTCCCATCTCCTGACACCTCATTCATGGCTATCGATGATACAATGGCCCAGCAATCACTTCCCAACTTTCCCACAAAATTCTGGGATCAACCTGATCAGATCTTGGGATTTATCCACTTTTAGGTGTTTTAAGATATCCAGCACTTCCTCCTCTGTAATATGGACACTTCTCAAGATATCATTACTTATTTCTCCAAGTTTTTTAGCTTCCAGATCATTCTCCACAGTAAATACTGACGCAAAATATGCATTTAGTATATCTTACCCATCTCCTGCAGTTCCACACAGAGACAGCCTTATTGATCTTTAAGGGGCCCAGTTCTCTCCTAAGTAACTCCTTTGCTCTTAATATAGTTGTAGAATCTGTTTGAATTCTCCTTAACCCATTTGCCAAAATTGTCTCACATCCTCTTTTTGCCTGCCTGGTTTCCCTCTTGCGTATACTCCTACTGCCCTTATCCTCCTCAAGGAATTCACGAGATCCCAGCTGTTTATCCCTGTCATATGCCTTCTTCAACTTGACCAGAGCCTCAATTTCTCTAGTCCCTACACCTAACAGTCTTGCTCTTAACATTAACAGGAATGTACTGTCTCTGGATCCTTGTTATTTCATTTTTGAAGACCTCCCATTTTCCAACCATCCCTTTACCTGTGAATAACCTGCCACAATCAACTTTTGAAAGTTCTTGCTGAATACCATCAAAATTGGCCTTACTCCAATTTAGAACTTTAACTTTTCTTTAACTAGATCAGACCTATCCTTTTCCATAACTATTTTAAAACCAATAGAATTATGGTCACTGGCCCCAAAGTGCTCCCCCCCTTTCTTATTTCTCAGTTCCACTCAAATAACTCCCAGGTTTATCTTCCCTAAAAAAAGTCGTCATGTTATCCTGAACCAAAAATGCCACTCCCCCTCCTCTCTTGCCTCCACTTTCTACCCTTCACATAATGTTTATACCTTTGAACATTAAACTGCCAGTTCTGCCCTTTTTTGAGTCACCTTTCCATAATAGCTATGATATGAGTCCCATGTTCCCAACTTTGCTGTGATTCCAACTGCCTTACCTCTCAGGAGTCTTGCTTTGAAATAAATGCAGTTTAATTTATCAGTCTTACCTCATCCTCTGCCTTGCTCTTGACTATTTGACTTGCTCCGCTTCTCAATTGTACTAGCCTCAGACTTACCTTTTTTCTCACTATCTCTTTGGGTGTCCCCACCACCCCTCACTAGTTTAAAGCCTCCCAAGTTGCACCAGCAAATCTTCCTGCCAGGTGTTTGGTCTCCTTCCAATTCAGGTGCAACCCATCCTTGTACAGGTCACTTCTACCCCAGAAGAGATTCCAATGATCCAAAAACGTGAATCCCTGCACCAGTTCCTCAGCATGCATTCAGCAGCTTTGTCCTTCTATTCCTTCTCTCACTAGCATGTGGCACTGGAAGTAAGCTAGATATTATTAACCTTGAGGACCTACTTTTTAACCTCCTGCTGAATTTCCTATTTTCTCTCTTCAGAACTTTGTCGCTTTCTATTCCTATGTCAGTGGTTCCAATGTGCACAAGAATCTGCTGGTCATTCTCCCCTTGAGAATATTTTGCAACTTCTCTGAGACATCCTTAACCCTGTCACCAGGGAGACAACACATCATTCTGATGTCTCACTGTCAGCCACAAAACCTCTATCTGTGCCCCTGATCTATTACTATCAATCACTTGGAACTTGACATACCCCTGATTATAGTAGAGCTAGTTTTGGTACCAAGTAAGCTGGCTGTCAGTGCTACATTCCCCTGAGAGCCCCACTACATTTTCGAAAACAGCACGTTTGTTTGAGGTGGGGATGGCCACCGGAGACTCCTGTACTACCTGTCTACTTCTCCAACCTTTCCTAGAGGTAACCCATCTACCTGACTGTATGTGTGGTTTTTCTACCTTTCTGATACTGTCATTCATCACACTGCTGGTTCCTGTAAATTCCTCATTGCCTCCAACTGTCACTCTGACAGATCCATGCAATCTGAAAGGATTCGCATCCAAACACAATTCCTGCAGATGTAATCATTAGGAACATTAAAATTCTCCCTCATCTCCCACAACTGACAGGAAGAGCACATCATTCTATTAAAGGCTTCTCTGTACCTTAGTCTACAGACCCAGAAAATAGCATAGTCTTACTGTTCTAAAAACACTGCTTTAGGATAACTTAACACATATATGTTTTGTATTTTAAAAAATTTAATCAAGAGACAAATCCCATTAAAACATAGGTTGGGACATATAGCCTACATACCTGGCATCACACCATTACTAGAACATGTACATCATATGACTCATTTGTGTGGTCAGCAAAACATTATTTGGCTCGACACCAGCATTCTATTAGCAGAGAAAACTACTTACAGATTTACTGCATGGTAGCAGTGTGAGATGACTAGCTTCACTTGTTATTCAAATTTTTAGATGCCTTCACCTTCTAGGATAATCTGAGGTAAATTGGGCACTGCTCAGGACCAAAAGTGGAACACCTAATCTGCAACAAGTGAAATTTTGATCAAGGTAACCGTTGTCGCATAAGATGGTCTAGATCTGCCCAATATCAGCATCAAACTTGCATGGTAAGCAGATGGCTAGGACCCTGTTCATGAGGTTACCAATAAGAATGATCTTAGAATCATAGAGTCGTGGAGTCATACAGTACAGAAACACAACCTTCAGTCCAACTGGTCCATGTCGACCATAATCCCAAACTAAACTAGTCTCAACTGCTTGCATTTGGCCCATATTCCTTCAAACATTTCTGTATTTATCTAAGTGTCTTTTAAATATTTAACTGTACTCACATCCACCATTTCCTCTGGAAGTTCATTCCACACACGAACCACTCTCTGTGTAAAGAAATTGCCCCATGTCTTTTTAAACCTTTCTCCATTCACTGTAAAAATATGTACCCAGTCTTGAAATCCCCCACCCTAAGGAAAAGAATACCTGCTATTCACCTTATTTATACCCCTCATTATTTTTTAAACCCATATAAGGTCACTCATCAACCTCCTAAGATCCAGTGAAGAAAGTCCCAGCCTATCCAGACTTTCCTTACACTCAAACCCTCCATTCCCAGTAACATCCTTGTAAATCTCTTCTGAACGCTCTGCAGCTTAATGATATCCTTGCTATAGTAGGGAGAACAGAATTGGACACAGTACTCCAGAAGAGACCTCCCCAACATCCCATACAATCTCAGCATAACATCCCAACTTGTATACTCAAAGGTCTGAGCAGTGAAGGCAAGCATGCTCAACACCTTCTTAACCACCTTATCTATATGTGATGCAAACTTTAAAGAATTATGTACCTGAACCCTTAGGTCTTTCTTTTCTACAACATTGCCAAGGCCCTAATTTTCTTGTATAAGTCTTGTCTTTGTTTGTTTTCAAAAATGCAATACCTCACGTTTATACAATTCTGCACCATTCAGCCACTTTTCAGCCCATTGATTCAATTGATCAAGATCTCTTTATAGTTCTGGTTGTAAGTTTACTCGCTGAGCTAGAAGGTTCGTTTTCAGACATTTCATCACCATACTAGGTAACATCATCTGAGAGTCTCTGGTGAAGCGCTGGTGTTCTATCCTGCTTTCTATTTATGTGTCTTGGTTTCTTAAGGTGGGTGATATTATTTCCAGTTCTTTTTCACAGAGAATGGTAGATGGGGGACCAAATCAATGTGTTTAATGGTGGAGTCCCAGTTAGAATGCCAGGCCTCTAGGAATTTCTGTGCGTGTCTCTGTTTATCCTATAATGGATGTGTTGTCCCAATCAAAGTGGTGTCCTTACTTGTCGGTATGTAAGGATACTATTAATAGTAGGTCATATTATTTGGTGGCTAGTTGGTGTTCATGTATCCTGGTGACTAGTTTTCTGCCTGTTTGTCCAAGGTAGTGTTTGTTACAGTCCTTGCTTGGTATTTTGTAAATGACATTTGGTTTACTGGTTGTTTGTATAGGGTCCTTTAGGTTCATTATTGGCTGTTTAAGTGTGTTGGTAGGTTTGTGGGCTATCATGATGCCAAGGAGTCATTTCGGAGATGTCTTTGAAGTAAGGTAATGTGGCTAGAGTTTCTGGGCACGTGCCTGCTTGTTTGGGTTTGTTGTTGGGAAATCAGCGGACTGTGTTTATTGGGTACCCGCTATATAGGTATTTTTCTTTGGCTGTTCGTAGTTCCTGGTTGTGTGTTGTGGCTCGTTGAAATAATTTCCTGATGCAGCTCCTTTTATGGGTGTTGGGATGATTGCTTCTGTAGTTATGTATTTGGTCTGTGTGTGTTGTTTTTCTGTAGATGCTGGTTTGAAGGTCTCCATTAATCTTTCATTCTACTGTGACATCCAGGAATGGGCGTCTGTGTCGTTCTCCTCCATTTTTGTGAATTTTATGCCAGTAAGGATATTGTTGATGATGTTGTAGGTTTCCTCTAATTTGCTCCGTTTTGTAATCACGAAGGTGTTAACCATGTAGCAGACCCAGTGTTTGGGTTGGATAGTTGGGATGGCTGTTTGTTCGAGTCTCTGCATTACTACTAGGGAAAAAGTGAGGACTGCAGATACTGGAGATCAGAGTCGAGAGTGTGGTGCTGGAAAAGCACAGCAGGTCAGGCAGCATCCGAGGAGCAAGAGAATTAACATTTCGGGCATAAGCCCTTCATTAGGAATCCACGACCATCTAGGATCCATTATGGCCAAAACATCGATTCTCCTGCTCCTCGGATGCTGCCTGTCTTGCTGTGCTTTTCCTGCATCACACTCAATTACTACTAGGGACCCTGATATTGGTGATCCCATGGATGTTCTGTTGATTTGTTTGTAGCCACATTATCTTACATCAAAGACATCTCTGAAATAACTTCCAGGCCCCTTGGGCTCAGGATAGCCCACAAATCTACCAACACACTTAAACAGCCGCTAGGACCCTATACAAACAGCCAGCAAAACAAACATTATTTACAAAGTACCATGCAAGGATTGTAACAAACACTACATCAGACAAACACTACATCAGACAAACAGGCAGATAACTAGCCACCAGGATAAATGAACATCAACTAGCCACCAAATTACATGACCCACTATCACTACTATCCTTACATTCAGATGAGGAAGAACACCACTTTGACTGGGACAACACATCTATCGTAGGACAAGCTAAACAGAGATATGCATGGGAAATCTGAGAGGCCTGGCATTCTAACCAGAACTCCATTAATAAACCCATCGACTTAGACCCCAACTACCATCCTCTGAGAAAAAGAACCAGAAATGATATCACCCATCTAAGAAACTAAGACACACAAATAGAAAGTGGGACATAACACCAGCGCTTCACCGGAGTCTCACTGATGATGTTACATAGTATGGTGACGAAACGTCTAAAAACAAACCTTCCAGCTCAGCAAGCATACTTTCAACCTGAACCTTAACCTGAGTTACAAATCTTCTCAAAAGTTGCAAATCTCTTTATAGTCTTTGCTAACCTTCTTCACTGTCCACTATAGTACCAATTTTGCTATCAACTTTCTTGTGCATGGGACTGTTGGAATCCCAGTGTCTACACTGACTGGTTTTAACATTGTATATTTTACAGCAAGAAAACAATAAAATACAATGAAAAGCTTTCATTTGTCTCCAGAAAATGGCACCATTTTGAATAATTTAAGAGTAAAAATATGGAAAGATATAGCTTGAAGAAAGTCCATCTGTCCTGAGCCAGATCATCACCACCAACAACATGTGCACCACCATCCTTCTGCCACAGCTTTGCTGCCATTTACACTGGACCCAACCAACATCAAAGTTGCCAATCCTGAGGTGTCATCTTTGCCACTAAGCCAATACTCCTCCACCACTGACTCATCACTGCCTGTGCTGGACCAACCAGCATCAGAGTCGCATATCTCCCCCCCCAGGAGCACCTCAGAGATGTTGCTGTGATGCCCTTCTGACAGCGCTTCGCTGCTGCCATCACTGGACCCAACCAACAATGAAGACATTGATCCTCAGGCACAATCTTTTGCTGCTGGACCCACCTTGCCTCTGCTGATATAGCAGCCACCAATTCCAGGTCCTGTGCCTGCTCTAGAAAAGTAAGTAAGGGTTCATTTTCCTCCATACTGGGCCAGCTTGAGGTCCGTGGTAAGCTCACAGAAGGTTCACGCCTTAGGCCCAGCTTGAGACCACACAAGGTCCACATCCTGGGTCCGCTGGGGGTCCATAGTAGGTCTGCTCAATGTCAGTGTAATAGGGTCTCGCCACCACCAATGCCATCCAAGCTCACGACCAGGTAAGTAAGTAAGAAGAAAAGAAAAGAGGCGGAAAAAAAAGAAAAGCGGTCAGAGCGGAGTACTCCATCATTATCTTGGACTGAAAAATAATATAGGCTTTCAATAGACAGAATTAAGAACGCATTTCAGACTTCTCAATCAATACATTGAGGATGGTGAGTTCATTTTATTGTTCCATTTTAATGCTAAATTTGAGTGCATTGTGGAGTTTAATAAGTTGTGCAAGTAAATTCTTTTGCGGTTGTTGCAAATTGACATACTGTAAACGTATCATCTACATATTGAAAATGTGCATAGTTGAGCAGGTTAGTGGTCATTCCATCAAAGATGCACCTTCTTATGTAACCAACAATGATGTTAGCAAGAACTGGGCTTAGAAGGGCATATGTGGTTTCATTGAAACTGAACTCAATTATACAAGTTGTTTAATTCATGAGTTTGATGAACATAAGATTCAGTCACAGGTGGTACTTCTCGACTGCTATAATAAAGTGACATGGTGCAGGTGTAAGTGGCTTCATTGAGTGATAAATTGGTAAATGGGCTGATAAGTTGAAACAGCACATGGATATGTTATTGCTCTCAATATTCAGGTCCTGTAAAATGGTAGCAAATGTAAAGGAATCCTTCACTCTGTATGTGGAAAATTTATTTAAAATTGGTTGCAACAGATCACACAGCCAGGTGGCCAATTCATTTTGTGCAGAGTTAATCAGAGATAGGATGGACATAAGAGGGACTTTGCTTTTTGTGTATTTTGGATGTAATCCCTGAATGTATTGTTCAAAAGGATGAATCCTATCATGTACAACATTATTCATATATTAATAATCCAGACTGTGCTCAGAGTTACACCAGAAACAAATTTGAGATCTTCAGTTGGACCCACATTGTAATGCATTTGCATGTGCCAGAAGATATGTACCTAAATAATCAGGACTTTGTCTTAGGAAGGCAAAAGAAATTTGCACAACATATATTGCACCATTTTTAAAAAAGGCTCACCGAGAGAGCCAACTGTATTGCATCCCTTTGATCAATCAAAGTCTACTTTCTTGATAGTGAAGCTAAGTAGTCGGATCAAATGTTGAAAGATATGGTATATCAAAGAATAGAGTGTCTACAGGCTCCCTAACAGTAACCACAATGCGGGACAAAGTATATAAGAGGATATGCTGGAGCCTCAACTATTTACAATTTACATCAGTGGCTTAAATGAGAGGAGAAAAGGCATGGTAGCTAAATTCACAAATGTCATAAAGGTAGAAAAGTATTTTACAAAGAAACATAAGGAGTTTGCAGTTATATATAAGTTGTGTGTGTGTGGGCAACAATCTAACAGATTGAGCATAATGTGGGAAAATGTGAAGTTGTTCACTTTAGCAGGAAGAATAAAAATAAAGAGTATGATCTAAATAGAGAATAACTCCAGAATTCTGAGCTGTAGTGAGATCCAGATGTTCTAGTACATCTGTCACAAAAAGTTAATGTACAGGTACTATTCACAGAACATAATCAAGAAGGCTATAAGATACTATTCTGAATTACAAGAGAACATGAAAGTAAGAATGCTATGTTTCAGTTGTTTAGGGCATTGTTGAGATCCTATCATAAATATTGTGTGTAATTTTAATTGTTTATTTTGCTTTTGAACAGGTTGTTTTTCAACAATTACTCACATAAATATCAAAGCACTAAAGATTTGAGTTGCTCCACTAATGGGAAAGATAGGACTGGCTTCTAACTAACTAAAACCCCATTTGCTTACATGGAGTTATGATCAGGTTCATGGTGCCTACCTTCCTTACTCCATCTCAGCATGCAGGAATGACTATATGCTGTGTTATTGAATTAAAATCTGTAATTGTTGCACTTTTGCATCATTACTATAAGCTTCTTCAAAGTATCTCATTAAAAGAAGGGCTGCAGCCAAGATTCTAGCAAAGTGAATTGAGCAGTATTGGAAACCTTCTCTCTCATACAAGCTGTGACTGAGACAAATATAATTCTTTCCCTTTCAAGCATCTAAAACAAAGTGCATGTTTCTTAGTGTCTTTGAATGCCTATCTATTTCTCACCCTTATCACCTACACTGTGCAGGACATTTGACTCCGTTTAGGCACATGAATGTCCTTTGACATATACCATGAATGTTACTTTGTCTGCCTTGTAAATGTTTTACTATTTTTGTTTCTATTAGATGTCCCTTTCTTTCTCGATTGTGTATGTGTGACATTGTCTCTGGATTTGAGTTTGCTGTCTTATTCTCTCCATATTTTTAATTAATTTGAAACTCATGGCTAAGAATCATGCATAAATTGATTCCTGTCAAGTTAATGTCCTTAATTGCATTCCATTGATTTACCATCATTTTATTTATAGTATGCACAAAATTGTTTCTGAAGGAAAAAATATCATTTAAAACTAAATGGCGTACACAATCACTTTAGCTGAATAACAATGAGAATTTTATAAATGAAAATTATCATCAACCATTTGAATGCAAAATAAATATTGATTTTGATATACATTTATAAAATGTAATAACCTTTCAGTTAAATTTAATTAAAATGTTTTTAAAAAATGCAAACCATGTGATAGCTTTGGAGACAGTACGAAGGAAATTCACATGAATTTTGTTATGCAAATATTATTTTTTTGCTTTGAGGAAACATTGAAAAGACTGGGTTTCTTTCCTTTGAAGCAAAGGGGACTGAGGGGAGATTTAATTGAAGCATATAAAATTATCAAGAGACTAGATAGAATGGATCTGAAGGACTTATTTCCTTTAGCAGATGTATCAGTAACCAACTGGCATAATTTTTAAGTATTTAACAGAAGAATTAGAGATGTGAAGAACTATTTTATCATCCAGAGCATGGTAGGGTCTGGAACACACAGCCTGAAGAGTGGTAGAAGCAGGACCAGTGATCACATCTTTAAAATACTGCACTTGGATATGGGCATGAAGTGCTTTAACCTATAGGATTTGGGATCAAGATCTGCTTGAAAATAAAATCATAATAAGAAATGGCCCAAAAGGCCTACTCCTGCCCCTAGCGAGTCTGCTTTCCCACTCAATAAGATGATAGCTGTTTGTGGCTTTAAGTCCACTTTCCCACCTGCAACTACCCTGCTTCCACACTTCAAACCCCCTGCAACTTCTATAACCCTTGGTTTCCTGAGAGACCAGCTTGGATAACATGTTTTCAACTAGTAGACATTATGGGTCAGACAGTCAACTTATGTGCAGTAAACTTTCTTTTTCTAAATATGGCATAGTCTGCTAAATATCTGAATGTTGGAAGTAATTTGCTCCTCCTGACCTCTCTAAGAAATAAAAAAGTCAGTTCTTAAAGATTTTGCTGCAAAACAATTGTCACTTCCAAAGATTTCATTTTTGATGTTTAATTTCAATCACAGGATTGAAATTGCCCAGGATATATTACATATATACAATTAAGTAGAGATAGCAGGGCGGTTTTCAAGGTTGCCACAAATCGGTAATTCAATCAATTTATGCAATAACTCCATTCCTCACCATGGTTAAAATATATTTACTGGAAATCTAATGCCATTGGTATTTCATGATCAAAATGAAATATTTATTGGGATTCTGCCCTATTTCTTCTATTCAAGAGTTAAGTGCGACTGTGTGAGGCATGAACAGAAAATTCATAGCGAAAGAGAAAGGTATGCTTTCCCCCAAAACAATTAATTTCTGAACAGAAATAAGCATAAAATAATTAATCTTTAGATAATCTCTATTGTGAGTGATGACATACGCAGATTTAACAAATAGGTCTCGGCTTGCAATACGTATTTTAAAAAGTAAGATTTTCTGTTTTGTTTTTACTGTGATTTATTTTAAGCCGAAAAATTCACAATTTTTAAATTCCTTCTTTTTCCTGAAATATTGCAACTGTTTTGAATATCATAAGAATTTTCTCATGCACTCTGTCAATTTAAGGGGAAGAGAATATGTCATGAGTTTGGAGTACTTTCAGTGATCTAGCCTCCACAACTCTCTGGGGTACAGAATTACAAACATTTCCTACTTTCTGCAAGAAGAAATTCCTTTGCATCTCAGTTTTATTGAGTGTCCCTTTATTCTGTAACTGTAAACCCTGATTTGCTACTCCCCCACTTGTGGAAACTCTACCCTGTCCACCCAAACCACCAGCCCCCTCAGAACCTTGTATGTTTCACTAAGATTAACCTTTAATCTCCTAAACTCTAATGAATAAAGGCCTAAACTGTTTAGCCATTCTTGATAAGTCAACCCCGTTATCCAAGAATCAAACCTAGTAAATCTTTTTGAACTGCTTCCAATGGCAGTGTATCATCCTTAAAAACAACATGAAATAACAATGACACTATGAAAATATTTGTACAACTAAAATAAAAATAAGGCAAGTCCTTTGTTGAAAAAAAGATAGACTAATACCTCTTTACAATGGCATATGGAAACCAGATTACACCATTAATTTAACCTCTATCTGTTATGATAAATATAGAGCTTCTGTTGCCTTTGTTTTATTGCCAATCCAGTAAATGAAGCTGCAATCTTGCATTCTCTCTGCTTTCCTTTCCACACTGGTATAATCAGCTAAATAACTAAAAATGCAAACAAAAACAGCCAGATGAAAGCATTGCCGCTGCCAGCCTTTCTTAATTGTTTAACCTTTCTGCTTCTGTTCAGATATTGTTCAGTGATTTCACTATCCAATGGGGCTGCAAACTTTACCTAATAACTGGTTACTTGTTAGTGTTGAAAAAGCTGATTTTGTTTGAAGTAAGCTCCATGCAACATCTTCAATTATGTGTTACTCCATGCAGGTGTTTCAGCAAGAGGATTAACATTGTAATTTGCTTGTTCAAGTGAAGTATTCTATAAATGTCCTAAACTAATATGAGCAAATGTTTTCACTAAATACTTAGTCATGAAACTCTCCATCTAGATTTTTTCCCCGCAAAACATGAAACTGAATGTTTCTTCAATAATTCTCAGCAAGATTTAATTTAGTGACAAGGCACACCACATGAACTACAACAATTTAAAAAGCTGGCTCATCCCAACTTCTCAAGGGCAGTTAAGGAGAGGCAATAAATGCTAGCAATGCAGCAATGCTAACCTCTAACAAATGAATAAAACAAAACATGAAAATTCACAAAAATGAAAAGTCAAAAAATAAGTAGTTTAACTGACAGTGCTTTCCACAAATTTACCCATGAAGAAAGGGCATTGAAAGATTAAGTTAATGAATAAAACTGAAGCAACACAAACATGCTGCTTTATGAAATTCGAATGGTGCAGGTTTAGTTTAGGACCAAATATTTGCAACAAAGCTGCAGCAGCTTTCCAGTAGTGTCAGCAACTGATTTGTTTCCGTTGAAAAGCTCTTAATTGATGGGAAAAAAAGAAATAATTAGAGCATCATCTTTTTCTCTGGCTGTAGGATGAAGAATATATAGGCCAGATATTTGATGGACTACCAAGTATTTCCCAATGGTGGACAGTATATAACTAATGTACAGCAGCACATGCAGCTGGTTCAGTATGTAGATCTGTTTTCATCTCACTTAAGATGTCTCATGGCAAAGGAAACAACAAAATGTTACAATGGTTTTGGAGCATATTCTCAACAGTGCTTCTGTCACAGATGTACACCCAAAGAGAGTGTTAGTTTCACTGTGTTCAGCACTATGTTTAGATTTGATAATTTCTGCTGTCACACATATCCATCCTCTCAGTCGATAATGATGCAGTACTGACAGCCACCAGGGAGTCATTTCACAGCACACAGATGAAGAGAATTACATGCAGGGAAAGGCCTGGTAAGATCAATCTGAGGAGACAGTTGTCACTAATAAATAAAACAGATTTTTTTCATTGTTTACTAAATTCAGTTCCAAATTTCTCATATTTGTAACATTTTAAGTATAATAATGATGTACACTTTCTCATCATATTTCAGGAACATATGTGAAAAATTTTAAAATTGGCTAAGTCATATAACTATCATTGAAATTCAATCACTTCTATTCTCGTGGTCAAATCATAAAATAACAATAAAAATTACGTTTGGGCTGCAGTTTTCTCTTTGGATCTCTATTTAATCTAATATCGTTTTACAGTTGTCATCACCTTCTTGTTCATCTAACATCCATCTCTCCCACACACTCATTTTTATTTTGCTTTTCATCTAACCACTCTCTTTGTCTCTTTTTAAAGGCAACTTTTTAAATGCAGGACCTTTTGACATAGTAAACTTCTCAAGCTGTTTCACAGGAACACTAAATCAAAATTTGGTGTTGAGTCACAAAGGAGATTTAAGAAATCAGGCCAAGAAGATAGGTTTTCAGGCAGGCCTCAAATGAGAAAAAAAAGGGGGGAGGAGTCTGGGCATGTATTTTGTCACTTAAGATCTTGCCAACTAACAGCATGATTGTTATTAAAGGAGTAATGAAAATCAAAGACACTCAAGAATCCAGAATTAAGGGTCTTGACAGTTCTGCAGTTGGGAGGAGATTATACAGATAAGGAGAGAGGTGCATAGAGGGATTTCAAAATAGGGGTGAGGTTTTAAAATCAAAGCATTGCTTAACAAGAAACCAAAGTAGTTTAGTGAACATGGATAATTAGTGGATGGAACCTAGTGTGAGTGAAGATAGGCAAACAGAGTTTTGGATGATCTCGTTTATGGAAAAGAGATTTTGAGAGTCTAGTCAAGAGTGCATTAGAATAGTCAAGTCTAAAGTTAACAAAAGCATAACAAGTTTTAGGTAACAAAACAGCTGAGGGAGGGTGAAGGCAACAATTAAATCCCAATCAATGCAACCCAAATACAGACAAGCAGGACATAAAGAACCAACATGAAAGGATTAGTATTGACCTTGAGTCTACCCATGATTCTCATTGGACTGAAAATATCCATGAAATTGGAAGATGGTTGTGATTGTTGGAGGTCAGTCATTTCAGCTCTAGGCCATCTCTGCAGGAGTCCCTCAGATTAGAGTCCTAGACCCAACCATCTTCAGCTGCTTCACAAATGACCTTGCCACAAACATAAGGTCAGAAGTGGGGATGTTGGCTGATGACTGCACAATGTTCAGCACCATTCCACAAATTCTCAAATACTGAAGCAGTCCATGTTCAAATGCAACAAGACCTGGAAAATATCTAGGCTTGGGCTGACAAGTAACATTCATGCCATACAAATGCCAAACTATGACCATGACAGATAAGAGACAATCTTCCTTGACATTGAAAGGTATTATCACCACTGAATCCCCCGCTATCAACATCCTAGAGATTGTCATTGACCAGAAATTCAACTGGACTGACCACATAAACACAGTGGCTTCAACAGCAGGTCAGAGGCTAGGAATACTGCGGCAAGTGACCATGCCTGTCACCATCCACAAGGCATAAGTCAGGGGTGTGATGGAATACTACCCACTTGTTTGGATGAGTGCAGCTCCAACAACACTCAAGAAATTTGACACGACCCAAGCCAAAGTAGCCCCTTTCATTGGTACTAATTCCACAAGCATCCATTCCCTCCATAACTGACGCTCAGTAGCATCAATGTGTACTATCTACAAAATGCACTTCAGAAACTCACCAAAGAGCCTTAGACAGCACCTTCCAACCCATGACCACTTGCATTTAGAAGGACAGGGGCAGCAGATATATGATAATGCCATGACTTGCAAATTCCCCTCCAAGCCACTCACCATCCTGTCTTGTATATATATCACCACTCCTTCACTGTGGCTGGCTCAAAATCTTGGAATTCCCTCCCGAATGGCATTGTGGATCAACCCACAGCAGGTGGATTGCTGCAGTTCAAGAAGCCTTATCAAGGGCAACTAAGGAAGGGCAATAAATGCTGGCCGGCCAGTGATACCCATCCCACAAATGAATTTTTAAAAAGTGAAGTCCCAGAGCTCTTCCTACCTTAGAATCATTGTCATTTCTGCATTGAAACTGATTAATGCTTCAGGATTTAGGAATTTGAAATTAAACCTTGTATAAAAATGTCAGGTCACACAAACAGCAGTTTTCATGTTTGCAGCCCATTGTAAAAATTTTGCAAGACAATTGCCTTGAGTTACACAACCTATACATTTTGCAAAAACATTTTAGAACATAGAACTGTACAGTACAAGAATAGACTCTTTGGCCCATGATGCTGTGCGAAACATGATAAACATCCTGTCTGCCTGTCTTTGGTCCATATCCCACCATTCCTTGCATATTCATGCACTTATCCAAGTCCCTTAAAGCCTCCAGTGTATCTGCTACCACCACCACACCTGGCAATGAGTTCCAGACTCCTAATACTCTCCGTGTAAGAAGACTTGCCCCTCACATCTCCTTTGAACTTAACCCCTCTGACCTGAAATGCATGTCTCCTTGTATTAGACATTTCAACTCTGGGAAAAAGATACTGACCGTCAATCCTATCTATGCTTCTCATAATTTTATAGATTTCCATCAAGTCTCCACTCAGCCTCTGCCACTCCAGAGAAGTTTTTCTTGACTCTGTTTATAGCTCATACCCTCTAATCCAGACAGCATCCTGATAAATCTCTTCTGCACCCTCTCCAAGTCCAAGCACGTGATAATGGCAGGGGATTCACTAGTTGGGGACACAGACAAGCAGATCTGTGGCTGTTGTTGTAGATCAGCTGTAGAAAAGTCTTTACAATGGGACTCAAGCAGCTCCTTGACATCCTTAGTCTCCGCTTGTTCAAATCCAACATGTTTTACAAGAGCAACACAATGTTCTTTTGATTGTTGGAAGCTCCTAGAGTCATAGAGATGTACAGCATGGAAACAGACCTTTCGGTCCAACCTGTCCACGCCAACCAGACATCCCAACCTAATCTAGTTCCACATGCCAGCACCCGGCCCATATTCCTCCAAACTCTTCCTATTCATATACCCATCCAAGTGCCTCTTAAATGTTGCAATTGTACCAGTCTCCACCACATCCTCTGGCAGCTCATTCCATACACGTACCACCCTCTGCGTGAAAAGGTTGCCCCATACGTCTCTTTTATATCTTTCCCCTCTGACCCTAAACCTATGCCCTCTAGTTCTGGACTCCCCAATCCCAGGGAAAAGACTTTGTCTATTTATCCTATCCATGCCCCTCATAATTTTGTAAACCTCTATAAGGTCACCCCTCAGCCTCCGACGCTCCAGGGAAAACAGCCCCAGCCTGTTCAGCCTCTCCCTATAGCTCAAATCCTCCAACCCTAGCAACACCCTTGTAAATCTTTTCTGAACCCTTTCAAGTTTAATAACATCTTTCCGATAGGAAGGAGACCAGAATTGCACGCAATATTCCAATAGTGGCCTAACCAATGTCCTGTACAACCGCAACATGAACTCTCAACTCCTGTACTCAATACTCTGATCAATAAAGGAAAGCATACCAAACGCCTTCTTCACTATCCTATCTACCTGCGATTCCACTTTCAAGGAGCTATGAACTTGCACTCCAAGGTCTCTTTGTTCAGCAACACTCCCTAGGACCTTACCATTAAGTGTATAAGTCCTGCTAAGATTTGCTTTCCCAAAATGCAACACCTCGTATTTATCTGAATTAAACTCCATCTGCCACTTCTCAGCCCATTGGCCCATCTGGACCAGATCCTGTTGTAATCTGAGGTAATCTGCAAACTTACTAACTGTACCTCTTATGCTGGCATTCAAATTATTTATGTAAATGACAAAAAGTAGAGGACCCAGCACTGATCGTTGCGGCACTCCCCTGGTCACAGGCCTCCAGTCTGAAAAACAACCCTCCACCACCACCCTCTGTCTTCTACCTTTGAGCCAGTTCTGTATCCAAATGGCTAGTTCTCTCTTTATTCCATGAGATCTAACCTTGCTAATCAGTCTCCCATGGGGAACCTTGTCGAACGCCTTACTGAAGTCCATATAGATCATATCTACTGCTCTGCTCTCATCAATCTTCTTTGTTATTCCTTCAAAAAACTCAATCAAGTTTGTGAGACATGATTTCCCACGCACAAAGCCATATTGACTATCCCTAATCAGTCCTTGCCTTTCCAAATACATGTATATCCTGTCCCTCTGGATTCCCTCCAACAACTTGCCCACCACTGAGTTCAGGCCCACCGGTCTATAATTCCCTGGCTTGTCTTTACCGCCCTTCTTAAACAGTGGCACCACATTTGCCAACCTCCAGTCTTCTAGCACCTCACCTGTGACTATCAATGATATAAATATCTCAGCAAGAGGCCCAGCAATCACTTCTCTAGCTTCCCACAGAGTTCTCTGGTCCACTTGATCAGGCTCTGGGGATTTATCCACCTTTAATCATTTCAAGACGGTTCATGATGGTTCAACACTTTTAAAATTATGAACAAAATCTGGGAGAAGCTTCTGTTATACTGCATGCAGGCAGACCTTACTGACATCACGCCAGGCTGCCGCAATGATGTCAATAACATTCTTAATGTTAAAGCTCTTCCAAAATTGAAGAATACTGTCCTCATTATCTCCCTCAGTAGCAATCAGTTTCCTGAACGTGCGCCTTAAATAATAAGCTTTAAAAGCTGCTTTTGCATCCTGGTCTAGGGATTGAATGAGAGAAGTTGTGTTTAGAGGTAGATGTTTCACTTTACTGTTTTCAGAAAGCTCACCAATGGTGGGAGGATGGCTTGGTGCATTGTCCAGAGTGAGGAGAATCTTGAAAACCAAACGTTTTCTCCTGTCATAATTTCTAAAAACATCCTCAAAAACATCAACAGTTAGCTCAAAAAGAATTTGCCCTGACATCCAACCTCTTTTTCTTGACCTGAAGGTAACCTTGCAAGACTCGTGGATTGACAGAGTGGTACACCCCTACAGGCTTAAGCTTTAAATTTTTCAATAGAATTGGCACCCAACAACACAGTCATATGATCCTGCGCGACCTTAAAACTTGGAGTGGATGTTTCATTCTTAGAAATGTTCATTGTGGATGGCATTTACTTCCCATATAAAACTGTCTTGTCCAAACTAAAGATTTGATCTAAGGTGCAGCTTTCTTCTAAATCGTATACGGTAATTGTCAATAGGAGTTCGTGTTTTAAAACAAATTATTCTCCAATTCACCAATTGCATTACAGCCAAATAGCATTGACAAAATGTGCAGTATAGGTCAACAACCTGTACAAAACAGGAGCTATGGACTGTTAATTGGGACAGGCTGTTTTCAGGCAAGTCCATATTTGACGTGGGAATTTTTGAAAGACCTGCTGGTCAGAGTTCAGGACTAGCATGCTCCAGCTAAGGAAGAAGGACAAGGATACCCTTGGATAAAAAGGGAGGTTGTGAATTTAGTCAAAAGGGATAAAGAAGCATGTGCAAAGTTTACGAAGCTATAATCTGGCAGGGCACATGAGGAATATAAAGAAAGCAGGAAAGATCTCAAGCAGGGAATTAGGAGAGCAAGAAGCGGCCATGAAATGACCTTGACAAGTTGGGTTAAAGAGAATCTCAAAGCATTCTATACATACGTTAAAAATAAGAGGATAACTAGGGAGACAGTAGGATCACTCAAGGATACGGAGACGATTTGTGCTTGGAGGCAGAGAATGAGGGCAAGATCTTAAATGAGTATTTTTGCATTGGTTATTAACCCAGAAGGATATGGATGACAGTGAGATTTGTGTGGAGCATGCTAATATGTCACAGCAAATAAGATCAAAAAAGAAGTGGTGTTGAGTTTCTTGAAGAGCATTAAGATGGATAAGTCCCCAGGACCTGATGGTGTCTTCCTAAAGTTATGGAGAGAGATAAGAGAGGAGATTGCTGGTGCCTTCATCAAGATCTTTGTATCCCTGTTAACCACTGGAGAAGTCCCAGAGAACTGGCGAGTAGCTAATTTGTTCCTCTGTTCAAGTAGGGAAATAGGGATACGGCAGGAAACTATAGACTAGTTAGTCTCACATCAGTAATTGGGAAGCTATTGGAGAGAATTCTTAGGGATAGGATTTATACACATTTGGAAATGTATGGCCTAATTAGGGACACTTTATTGCTGGAACAGCACAGCAGGTCAGGCAGCATCCAGGGAACAGGAGATTCGACGTTTCGGGCACAGGCCCTTCTTCAGGAAGAAGGGCCTTCTTCCTGAAGAAGGGCCTGTGCCCGAAACGTCGAATCTCCTGTTCCCTGGATGCTGCCTGACCTGCTGTGCTGTTCCAGCAATAAAGTTTCAACTTTGATCTCCAGCATCTGCAGACCTCACTTTCTCCTCCTAATTAGGGACAGTCAACATGACTATGTGCAGGACAGAATATGTCTCACTAACTTGATTGAATTTTTCAAGGAGGAGACAAAGGTGATTGATGAGAATAGAGCCATGGATGTTGTCCATGTGGATTTTAGTAAGGTTTTCAACACGATCCCTCCTGGTAGGCTCATCCAGAAGATTAAGATGCATGGGATTCATGGCAACTTGGCAGCATGGATTCAGAATTAGCTTGCCCATACAAGACAGAGGGTAATGGTGGAAGGATGTTTTTCTGACTGGAGGTTCTATGACTAATGGTGGTCCACAGGAATCCATACTAGGACCTCTGCTGTTTGTGATATATACAAACGACTTGGATGAAAATGTGGATGGGTGAGTTAGTAAATTTGCAGGTGATACAAAGATTGGTGCAGTTTTGAATAGTGTAGAAAGTTGTCAAAGAATACAGCAGGATAGATCATTGACAGATATGAGTGGAGAAATGGCAGACAGAGTTTAATTAGAATATGTGTGGGGTGCTGTACTTTGAGAGATCAAATGTTAAGAAAAAATATACAGTTAACGGTAAGACCCTGAACAGCATTGATGTTCAGAGGGATCATAGCTCCTTGAAAGTGGCCACTCAAGTAGATCGAGTGGTGAGGAAGGCATATGGCATGCTTGCCTTTATTGGTCAGGAAATTGAGTACAGAGGAACCTTGATTATCCGAAGGACATGGACGGGGAGTATTTCACTCAGTTACTCGAATGCCAGATAATGTAGTTCAGCCAAGCATGGGAACTTGCAATCTTGCATGTAAATCTGAAATTCAGATAATTGAATGCCGGATAATTGAGGTTCCTCTGTACAAGCCTCAGCATGTCATGTTGCAGATTTATAAGATGTTGGTTAGATCACACTTCGAGTATTGCATTCAATTCTGGTCGCAACATTACAGAAAGGATGTGGAGTTTTGGAGAGGGTGCAAAATGTTCGACAGAAAATCTTTGCTTACCATTAGTTTGACTGCCCTTGATCATTTAGGATTTTATATTGTTGTGTAAGGTTGCAAAAAATGTGAGCTGATAATGGCATTGCAAGTGAGGCAGGACAACTGAGAATCAAGACAGCAAGATAACTAACAGTGTTTCTCCTTAACCATTCAAATTGAAGTATTGTGAAATTAACAAAGAAAGGGCTGAAAAGGAAGCAGAAACTAGAATGGGTGAATTCAATATCAAATGGAATACAGAAAGACAAAATAAACGGAGAACATTAAGGGAAAGATAAATGAGACAGAAAGAAAAATATTTTCTCAATCATTTATAATTTTGAATTTTGAAATCTCCGACAATGGAAACATCAAAGACTGAGATACCACTCTTATAATTGATCACTTTCTGAACCAAAAAGGTTTATTGGAAGTCATTACTAATTAAAGAGTACTTAGCAGATGATTACTTGACTTAACCTTCCAGGGCAACTTTAATGCACATTTAATGTGGAAATGCAGAAGCTCCATGAAACTCAAAGGAAAATTAAGTGCAAAATGGTATTTTCACAAACCAACAGCATAATAGTGAAAATAGCCCAAAACTTCCTCTATTTCTCACCACAAATTCAAGCCAAGTCATTTTGAAGAAGTAATAAAGAAGATTAATGAGGGCAGAGCAGTGGACATGATTTATATGGACTTCAGTAAGGTGTTCGACAAGGTTCCCCATGGGAGACCTGTTTGCAAGGTTAGATCTCACAGAATACAGGGAGAACTAGTCATTTGGATACAGAACTGGCTCAAAGGTAAAAGATAGAGGGTGGTGGTGGAGGGTTGTTTTTCAGACTGGAGGCCTGTGACCAGTGGAGTGCCACAAAGATCGGTGCTGGGTCCACTACTTTTCATCATTTATATAAATGATTTGGATGTGAACATAAGAGGTATAGTTAGTAAGTTTGCACATAACACCAAAATTGGAGGTGCAGTGGACAGCGAAGAAGGTTACCTCAGATTACAACGGGATCTTGATCAGATGGGCCAATGGGCTGAGAAGTGGCAGATGGAGTTTAATTCAGATAAATGCAAGGTGCTGCATTTTGGGAAAGCAAATCTTAGCAGGACTTATACACTTAATGGTAAGGTCCTAGGGAGTGTTGCTGAACAAAGAGGCCTTGGAGTGCAGGTTCGTAGCTTCTTGAAAGTGAAGTCGCAGGTAGATAGGATAGTGAAGAAGGTGTTTGGTATGCTTTCTTTATTGGTCAGAGTATTGAGTACAGGCGTTGGAAGTTCATGTTGCGGCTGTACAGGACATTGGTTAGGTCACTGTTGTAATATTGCTTGCAATTCTGGTCTCCTTCCGATCGGAAAAATGTTGTGAAACTTGAAAGGGTTCAGAAAAGATTTACAAGGATGTTGCCAGGGTTGGAGGATCTGAGCTCTAGGGAGAGGTTGAATAGGCTAGGGCTGTTTTTCCTGGAACGTCGGAGGCTGAGGGGTGACCTTATAAAGGTTTATAAAATCATGAGGGGCATGGATAAGATAAAAAGACAAAGTTTCTTCCTTGGGGTAGGGGAGTCCAAAATTAGAGGGCATAGGTTTAGGGTGAGAGGGGAAAGATATAAAAGAGACCGAAGGGGCAACGTTTACATGCAGAGGGTGGTACGTGTATGGAATGAGCTGCCAGAGGAAGTGGTGGAGGCTGGTACAATTGCACATTTAAAAGGCATCTGGATAGGTATATAGAGTCATAGGGATGTACAGCATGGAAGCAGACCCTTCGGTCTAACCTGTCCATGCCGACTATATATCCCATCCCAATCTAGTCCCACATGCCAGCACTCAGCCCATATTCCTCCAAACCCTTCCTCATCATATACCCATCCAAATGGCTAATTCTCCCTGTATTCCATGAGATCGAACCTTGCTAATCAGTCTCCCATGGGGAACCTTGTCGAACGCCTTACTGAAGTCCATAAAGATCACATCTACTGCTCTGCCCTCATCAATCTTCTTTGTTACTTCTTCAAAAAACTCAATCAAGTTTGTGAGACATGATTTCCCATGCACAAAGCCATGTTGTCTATCCCTAATCAGTCCTTGCCTTTCCAAATACATGTACATCCTGTCCCTCAGGATTCCCTCCAACAACTTGCCCACCACCGAGGTCAGGCTCACCGGTCTATAGTTCCCTGGCTTGTCTTTACAGCCCTTCTTAAACAATGGCACCACATTTGCCAACCTCCAGTGTTCCGGCATCTCACTTGTGACTATCGATGATACAAATGTCTCAGCAAGAGGCCCAGCAATCACTTCTCTAGCTTCCCACAGAGTTCTCGGGTACACCTGATCTGGTCCTGGGGATTTATCCACCTTTAACCGTTTCAAGACATCCAGCACTTCCTCCTCTGTAATCTGGATATTTTGCAAGATGTCACCATCTATTTCCCTACAGTCTCTACCTTCCATATCCTTTTCCACAGTAAATACTGATGCAAAATATTCATTTAGTATCTTCTCTATTTTCTGTGGCTCCACACAAAGGCCACCTTGCTGATCTTTGAGGGGCCCTATTCTCTCCCTAGTTACCGTTTTGTCCTTAATATATTTGTAAAATCCCTTTGGATTCTCCTTAATTCTATTTGCCTACTATTCTATTTGCTATCTCCTGATTTCCCTCTTAAGTATACTCCTACTTCTTTTATACTCTTCTAAAGATTCACTCGATCTATCCTGTCTATACCTGACATATGCTTCCTTCCTTTTCTTAACCAAACCATCAATTTCTTTAGTCATCCAGCATTCCCTTTCACCCTGACAGGAATATACGTTCTCTGGATTCTTGTTATCTCATTTCTGAGGGCTTCCCATTTTCCAGCTGTCCCTTTAGCTGTGAACATCTACCTCCAATCAATTTTCAAAAGTTCTTGCCTAATACCGTCAAAATTTGCCTTTCTCTAATTTAGAACTTCAACTTTTAGATCTGGTCTATCCTTTTCTATCATGATTTTAAAACGAATAGAATTATGGTCGCTGGCCCCAAAGTGCTCCCCCACTGACACCTCAGTCACCTGCCCTGCCTTATTTCTCAAGAGTAGATCAAGTTTTGCACCTTCTCTAGTCGGTACATCCACATACTGAATCAGAAAATTGTCTTATACACACTTAAATTCCTCTCCATCTAAACCTTTAACACTATGGCAGTCCCAGTCGATGTTTGGAAAGTTAAAATCCCCTATCATAACTACCCTTTTATTCTTACAGCTAGCTGAGATCTCATTACAAGTTTGTTTCTCAATTCCCCTCTGACTATTAGGAGGTCTATAATACAATCTCAATAAGGTGATCATCCCTTTCTTATTTCTCAGTTCCACCCAAATAACTTCCCTGGATGTATTTCCAGGAATATCCTCCCTCAGCAATGCTATCCCTTATTAAAAAAAATGCCATTCCCCCTCCTCTCTTGCCTCCCTTTCTATCCTTCCTGTAGCATTTGTATCTTGGAACATTATACTGTCAGTCCTGCCCATCCCTGAGCCATGTTTCTGTAATTGCTATGATATCCCAGTCCCATGTCCTAACCATGTCCTGAGTTCATCTGCCTTCCCTGTTAGGCCCTGAATAGGAAGGGTTTAGAAGAATATGGGTCGGGTGCTAACAGCAACATTTGAATATCTCCATCTAGCCGTACAACTACATCTTTAAAATTGCTGTTTTATTTGTGTGTTCATAATGAGGAGTACCATTGGGTGACGTGTAATTTTGACAATTAATTCTGATTGGTATTATCAAGAAAATTTGAAATATTTTTACATAGTATTTCACAGATTACTCTTAAAAATATGATTCTCATTACACATATGGCCCAGATATTGCAGCGGTAATGTTGGTGAAACTGTCAGCAATCGCTGTCATTTCTCCACTGAAACTGACAAATACTTCGGGATTTTGGAGTCTACAGGTGCACTGGATAACATAGACATCTACAAGTCGCTATCATTGATTCCACTATTCTGCAGAGTTGATGTCCATGGAGACTGCAATCCCTAAGCTGTCAATGAATTAATGAGAAATTCTGTTATGTCAAATTCCACAGAGCTTGAAACATTTTTAGAAGGAAAAACTTATGGATTGATGTGTAAGTCGACTTCTAATGGTAAACATGCTTCATAATTATTGATTATTATTTACTGGCCTTTAAAAGCTAATTTTACATTTGAAAAATGTTACATTTCTTCAATATAAAAAATAACTCCACTTCTTTTAATCTCACCCCATCTTTTAAAAAAAACTTATGATCGATTTAACCTCTGAGTCAGTCCAAGCGATTTACTTTTCCCTCTGAAATTCTAAATTAAAAATGAAAAGCAATCAGCGCTTTTAACTTCCTAGTTTGCTGTCTGTGAGAACACTGCAGTATAATTGGCTGTTTACCCTGCTTGCTGACATTGCCGCTGCTTAACATCTGGACATTCCTTTGACCTACTTCTAAGTTTAATCAGCCAAGTAGCGGAAATATGCACAATGTAAATTGCGAGGCCGCTATGTTCAACCTTTTTAGCTCTCAAAGGTGAGCGCCGTTATTTCATTGCCAACATCTCCGTGGATGTCATTTTTTTCTCTTTGAAGTATTACAACTAACAGTTCCTAATTCTTTCTCTGTGCTACTTATTAATAATTCTTCAATCTGATTGCAAACAATGCATGGAACTCTGTATGTCCTTAACTAAAGGACCCATATCCCCTGCAGAGACCCATGTGGTTTTCAGTAGTTTGATCAGAGGAAGTTGCAGTTCACTTAAAATCTGTAGGCAAGTGCAGGTATAAATCCTTCATTCGCCGCTGACCACAAAATCCGGCCGTGCACATTGTTTCCGTCGACTCCAGCTTTTACTCTATCATATAGTTTCTGGAGCCTATTGCGCCACCTTCAGGTTTTAAACAAGGGACAATAGCAATAAATCTTAGAGATGTTCTACGCAATTCATGGGTGCGTATATGTACTACTGCCACATCATCATTTTGTTCTAAAGAAAGAAAGCTTTTTGCCAAATAGCATTCCCAAAACAGCTGTATGCTTTTAGTTTTGTTTTAATACGGGTATACGTTGCAACTAAGCAAACAAACAACCACTCCCCCTTCAAAGTCACATACTTCTCCTCTTCAGCATAATTTAAGCGGTAAAAGCTGTTTTAAAATAATGCAAAATGAAGGATTTGTTAAGAAAAAGCGTGACCTATCTGGTTAGGCCGAAGGATAAACAATATTAGATGAGTAAAATTGTGAGCCGAGAACTGTTTACTGTATATGCTGAGTCAGAGTAACATTTTAGCATAAACATTCCATTAGGTCACAAACGATACGAATCCCCCTGAAAACTGAGGCTTCCCTCTGCACTTTCAACTTCTACACAATGTTGCCGGGATAATTTAAAGAGAAAAAAAGTGATGTTTTCTCTCGAAATTTCCTTCCAAAGTTGACTATTTCCGACCTGACTCCCTGAAGAATAGAAGTGGTGCTTGCGGTTTTGTGTTGGGGGTGGGGAACCGTTGAGAAAGGGTCTGGGGGTAATCTGTCATCTCTCAAAAGATCCAGATCCGTGGAGGACTTACATCAGAGAGAAACAGAAACAAGTCTGAAGGAATGGCGGAGGAAAACGCTTTCGACAGATCACTATCGGGACATCACGGTTTATGTATTTATTGGTGTGATCTCAGAAACTTCGCCATTATTGGCCGGTGCTCAGATTAACGCATTCCTTCCCTATTTGTCTTGAATGAAAGAACATTCAGGATCGTGAAGCAAGTGCCACCATTCTGGCAATGTTCAGTCTCACCAGGAAATCCCGTGGCGCACGCATTGCCCTTCCCATCTCCACCCACACACCGCGACCCTTCCTCAGTGAATTGGCCCGCTCCACCCGACCTCCCATCTCCCTGTCTCCCGCCCATATCAATGATTGACCCAGGCGAGTCCGATCAACGGCATCGTCGCTATCGAAAGGCAAAACAGGGTATTAGGAATCATGTTGAAAGAGAGAGAGCGCGCTGGCTTTATGCAATTAACCCTTAGCTTACCGGTTCCATAATGAATCCCTGGAGGAGAACGTTGATATTCTGGAGGCGGAAGACCTCATGGTTTATTTCACACCGAATCCGACCTTAACATGAATGAAAGCAGCAGTGAATTTGACTGGCCTCTTGGCGATCGAAATAGGAATTCAAATCGAAGCTTATTTTTTTACAGTCTGGCTTCACACGGGATTTACGAACGACTTCGCCACCAATTTGAGTGTGGGGAGGGAGGGGGTGTAGAGGGAGGGATAAAGTCGACATGACATAGCCTCAGTACAAAACTAGACAAAGTTTCTCTTTTCATCAATCTTTTTCAGAATTATAAAAATGACTTTATCTACCCATTCACAAGATCAAAAGGAATAATATGTTTTCTTTAAAGCGCCTAAAATATTAAGTGTACGCGTTAATATTCTAGTTTTGACCGTTTAATCTTCAGTTAGAAGTTTCCGATTTCATAAATTATACTGTGGTTTTTAAAAAGTTTTCAAATACTACTCGTACAAGAAGTTGATATGGACGTAATGGGTCCATGATCGAAAGTTTCAAAGATTCTGGAGTTCAGTCAGAGAAAGGCACTGCGCGTCATACTCTGAGGTGACTTTTTCTTTGAAAAGTCTACATTATTAATATTTTTTCTTAATAATTTCTTCTTTCTTAATGTCCCTTGGGATATTTGTGCCGCGCCAGTATCTCAGCTGAGTGTTGCCGTTTCTCTCCCGTCTACGGTGTTCAGCAACTTACCAAAACTGGAACTGATTTTCTTCCTGACCAAAGTTTATAGGTAAGGTTTGCTGCCATTATATCATTTTCTCCCCCGGACTATACGGCAGCTTTCCCTTTTACACTCCTCTTTTAAGTGATGGTGGACTGTTAAGACAATCTTGTTGATTCGCAACCAGCAATGGAGAGGAGAGAACTGTGATTCGTGTCCATATCCGTTCCTTGTGCTCTCTGGAAAGCTGGGAATCAGAAACGGAAGGAAAATCCACCATGTGAGCGGCACAAAACACAATGGAGAGAAATGTGGCTGACAGCAGAAACTCCAGGAAATCCAACTAATCCAACGGAAATAAGATATATCTGTAAAAACATGCCCGGGAGGTGCACATCTTCAAATTTCACATCCAGCCAATGGTCATCATATGCACCAATTAACCGCATGAAATTGTTTATAGTACAGGCAAATTAGTGTTAAGTAAATGTAAACTAAAGTTGTATATTCAATAGTATGCTGTTTGTGATGAAGAGGGTAAAACTTTACAAATCATGAGGTGGACAAATATGACCCTGCTAATTTCGCCCAGTTTCAAAGTCAAACATCACGATTGCAGAAGAAAAATAGATGTTAGCCATTTGGGAGAACAAAGGAAATCGTTTAACACTTCTGCCAATTCTGTCACTCTAGATTCTGCTATCACTAATTTAGGTATCACTGCCCCATCTTCTTTCACAACCTTGGTTCTCTCTCCACAGACACTACAGAGTTTCTCCAGCAATCTCTGTAACTCTGACAGATTTCAAGCATCTCCAGTAGTTTTGTTTTATGTCTTAGTAACTTTTCTGAAGAAAACTATCCATCCCAGACTTGAAATTAATAACTAAGTGCCTTCACTTTACATTTGCAGAAGAGAGTTTCAATCTTCTGCCACCCATTGTGTGGAAAACAGCTCCCCAGTATTCTACCTGAAAGACAGGTTCTAATTTGGAGAGAATATGTTCAGTCCTTGACTCCATAACCAGTGGAATTAGCTTCTCCTTTTCCACCCAATTTGGCCTCCTGAATACAATACAAACTTCAATCAAATCACCACTTAACCTTCTAAATTTCAAAGAATACAACTCTGCTTTCTGTTATCATTCTTTGTAATTTGATATCTGGAGTACAGGTATCATTCTTGGAGAATAAAAGCAAAATACTGCAGACCACAGAATTAGATTAGATTAGATTAGATTAGATTACATTTGACCCAACAAATCCACACCAACCCTCTGAAGAGTAACCCACCCCGCTATATGTACCCCTGACTAATGCAGCTAACACTATGGGCAATTTAGCATGGCCAGTTCAACTGATCTGCACATCTTTGGATTGTGGGAGGAAGCCCACAAAGACGCAGGGAGAATGTGTAAACTCCATACAGTCACCGAAAGGCAGGAATTGAACACAGGTCCCTGGTGCTGTGAGGCAGCAGTGCTAACTACTCAGCCTCCATGCCACCATTAATTGTTACAGTGCAGAAGGAGGCCACCTGCCCATTGTGTCTGCACCACCTTTCTGAATGAACATCTCACTCCATGCCATTCTCCTACTCTCTCCCCATAGATGTGCATGTTCTTCCCTTTCAAGTAATCGATACATTCATTTCTGAGTGGCCCAACTGAAACTGCCTCCACCATAAACTCTACCAATGCTTTCCGCACCTTAACCACACAGTACATGAAAATGATTTTCCTCATAAATTTTGCTTCTTTTACTAATTACTTTAAATCTGTATGTGCTCATTCCGGATCCTTTGATGAGTAAAGTATTTAGTCTTAATACTTCTATCTGATAGAAAAACAGTCCCAACCTCTTTAATATAGCTTCATAGCTGAAATTCCTCATTTCTGAAACTATTCTCATACCCCGCTATCCCCAATTGCTTTCTCTCCTTCCTAAGGTGTGGTGCCCAGGACAAGATGCAATACTTCATTTGTGGCCAAGCCAATGTTTTATAAATATTCAGTGTGATCTCCTTGTTCTTGTACTCAATGCCCTGACTAATAAAGCCTGGAATATTGTATTCAAATAAAACTAAGAACTGCAGATGCTGGATCTCTTTTAATTTCCTCACATTCTGCGCATAAGCAGATTGGTTTAATTTAGAATAGGCTATGGTTTGTTTCCCAAATCCCCATTCTTTTAAAAAATGACTCTCACAGCTAACAGTTTAGGTTTAAATCAAGTGTTGTTCTGTCAATTTCAAACTCAGGAGAGTCTTTGCAACTTCAGATACACAAAAGTACCCAAGAAAGAAATAAAAAGAAAGCGTTTCACAACTAAGAATAAATTTATATTAAGAAGTTTAATATTAAGTCATGCAAATCAGAGTTCAGTGACAGTCTCTTGACTTGGGAGTTAAAGGTTTTTGTGAGTCCACATGGCTGATGACAGGAATAGCCGGGTTCTGAGAGAGTTGCTGATGAAACAGCAAGATGATGTTGGTATAATGAAAATCCTGAAGAATGGTCACTGGACTCAAAATGTTAACTCTCCTTTCCCTCCTCAAGTGTTGCAGACCTGCTGTGTTTCTTGACTAATTTCTGTTTTTGTTGCTATGATGGAATTAGTCTATGTTCCAGGCAAATATAGGGACCTTTCAAAACTAGGTTTTCAACATAGTTACCATCCTTTCCCAGATTTGTTCAGTTCTGATAAAGGGTCACTGGACTCAAAAATTAACTCTGTATTTGTCTCCACAGATGCAGCCAGACCAGCTGAGTTTCTCCATTACTTTCTATTTTTGATTCAATGATTCTCCCTTTGCTACCAGTCCCTGCTGGGGAGATCTACTATGTACTATTCAATTGTTTGTTGATTGCAATGCCTAACAATGAAATGTGTGAGATTCCAGAAGGACAGTACTCAAACTCTGCCTTTGTAATTACTATTTGAATTTTGCAGAATTGTAGTCAACTTGTATGCAGTGGTTGTCATGTTTCATGGCCAGGGAGCTACAATTTTAGATAGACAAGACAGGAAAGTTTGATTTAAAAATTATTTTTGATCTTTTTATTGACATGAGGTCATGTTGCGGCTGTACAGGACATTGGTTAGGCCACTTTTGGACTATTGCATGCAATTCTGGACTCCTTCCTATTGGAAGGATGTTGTAAAACTTGAAAGGGTTCAGAAAGGATTTACAAGGATGTTGCCAGGGTTGGAAGATTTGAGCTATAAGGAGAGATTGAATAAGCTAGGGAGATTTTCCCTGGAGAGTCGGAGGCTGAGGGGTGACCTCATAGAGGTTTATAAAATCATGAGGGGCATGGACAGGATAAATAGACAAAATCTTTTCCCTAGGTGGGCAAGTTCAGAACTGGAGGGCATAGGTTTAGGGTGAGAGGGGAAAGATATAAAAGGGACTTAAGCAGCAACTTTTTCACGCAGAGGGTTGTGCGTGTATGGAATGAGCTGCCAGAGGAAATGACGGAGGCTGATACAATTGCAACATTTAAAAGGCATCTGGTTGGGTATATGAACAGGAAGGTTTAGAGGGATATGGGCCAAGTGCTTGCAAATGGGACTAGATTAAATTAGGACATCTGGTCAACATGGACGAGTGGACCGAAGGTTCTGTTTCCATGCCATATGTCCCTATGACTCCATGACTCGATAACACAAGACTATAATTTACATTGATTCTAGTTCAAGAAAATTTTACTGTGGCCCAATTGTTAAAAGAATTACATGCCAGACCAGGCTGAGGAGTGGCATTGCTATCTCTTGTCAAATGGTTGTGCTTTCAAACTTCACTCCAAAGAGCTGAATATCTATTTTTATATCAGCACGTCAGTACATTATTGAGGGAGTGCATTCTTTTTGGAGGTTTTCTGATGATAGATCAAAACACTTTGCAATAAGACCATAAGACATAGGAGCAGAAATTAGACCATTTAGCCAATTGAGTCTGCTCCACCATTCAGTCCTAGTTGATAAATTTCTCAACCCCATTTTCCCACTTTCTCCCCATAACCCTTGATCCCCATGACACTCAATAACCCATCTATCTCTAGTCTTAATGGCTGAAGAAGTTTCTGCTATCTTCATTCTAAAAGGTCTTCCCTTTATTCTAAGGCTGTGCCCTTGGGTCCTAGTCTCTCCTACCAATGGAAACATCTTCCCAACATCTACTCTGTCCAGGCCATTTCGAATTCTGTACGAGACTTCTTCCCGCCCTTCTGAACAGCAGTTGCCAGGATCATGGCACTGTGGCAGGCACTGCTGTTCAGAAGGGCTGGAAAAAGTCTTGTAGGGTCAGAGTCATATGGGGATTCTCTTGTAAGGGGTGTAGATAGGCAGTCCTGTGGCCGAAACGAGACTCCCAGATGCTATGTTGCCTCCCAGGTCAGGGATGTCACCAATCAGCTGCAGAGCATTCTGAAAGGGGAAGGTAAACATCCAGTTGTCATGGTGCACATTGGTACCAATGATATAAGTAAAAAACCAAGATGAGGTCCTGAAAGCAGGGCTAGGAAAGAAGTTAAAGAGGAGAACCTCAAAGGTAGTGATCTTGGGATTGCTACCAGTGCCAAGTGCTAGCCAGGGTAGAAATGAAGGAACAGGCAGGATGAACACGTGGCTTGAGGGATGGTGTAGGAGGGAAGGGTTCAGATTTGTGGGTCATAGGGATTGGTTCTGGGGAAGGTGGGACTACTACAAATTGGACAGTCTACACCTGAACCAGACTGGAAATAATGTCCTTGGGGGAGTTTTTGCTACTGCTGTTGAGGAGGGTTTAAACTAATGTGGCAGGAGACTGGGAACCTGAAGTGAAGACTAGTAGACAGTGAGGTGGAAAATAAAGACCTTAAGGATCATGAAGTTAGCATTACCAAGAGGAAGAGTAGGCAGAGAGCAGATGAACGCAAAAGAACTTATGGCCTGAAGTGCATGTACTTTAATGCAAGGAGTATAGTGGGTAAGGCAGATGAACTTAGGGCTTGGATTGGTGCCTGGGAATATGACGTTATTGTGATCATGGAGACTTAGTTGAAGGAAGGGCATAATGGGCAACTAAATGTCCTAGGATATAGATGCTTCAGACAGGACAGGGAGGGAAATAAAAGGGAGACAGGAGTTGCATTGCTGGTCAGGGATGATATCACAGCTGTGCTAAAGGAGGACACTATGGAAGGCTTGAGCAGTGAGGTACTATGGGTGGAGCTGAGAAATACGAAGAGTGCATTTACATTGGTGGGGCTTTATTACAGGACTCCCAACAGTGGACATGAGGTAGAAGAACAAATAGATAAACAGATTATGGAAAGATTTAGAAGCAACAGCGTAGTGGTGATGGGAGATTTTAATTTTCCCAACATTGACTGGGATACACTTAGTGTCAGAGGTCTGGATGGGGCAGAATTTGTAAGGAACATTCAGGACAGTTTTCTAGAGCAGTATGTTAATAGTCTGACAAAGGAAGGGGCCATATTGGACTTGGTGTTGGGGAATGAGCCAGGCCAGGTCGTAGAAGTTGCCGTGGGGGATTTCTTTGGGAATAGTGATCGCAATTCTGTAAGTTTTAGAATACTTGTAGACAGAGATGAAAGTGGTCCTAAGGGACGAGTACTAAACTGGGCAAGGCCAATTATATCAAAATTAGGCAGGAGCTGGGAAATGTGGATTGGACACAGCTATATGAAGGAAAGTCCACATTTGATATGTGGGAGGCTTCAAAGACAGGTTGAAGATAATGCAGGATAGGCATGTCCCTTTGAAAACAAGGAATAGGAAAGGCAAGATTCGTGAACCGTGGATGACAGGAAAAACCGTGCGACTAATCAAGAGGAAAAGGGAAGCATACATTAGGTCCAGGCAGCTAAGAATAGAATGGGCCTTGGAGGAATATCGGGAGAAGAGGACCAATCTTAAATGAGGAATCAAGCGGGCTAAAAGGGGTCATGAAATATCTTTAGTGAGCAGAATTAAGGAGAATCCCAAGGCCTTTTATTCTTATGTAAGAAACAAGAGGGTAACCAGAGAAAGGGTTGGTCCGCTAAAGGATAAGGAAGGAAGGTTGTGTGTCAAACCTGAGAAACTGGGTGAGATTCTTAATATTACTTTGCATCAGTTTTCACTGAGGAATGGGAGTTGATGAATGCTGAGATTAGAGATAGAAGTTTGTTTACTCTGGATCACGTTGACATAAGGAGGTAAGATGTGTTGGATAAAGGATATTAAGGTGGACGAATCCCCAGGACTGGATGGGATCTATCCCAGGTTGCTGGGGGAGGTGAGAGAGGAAATAGCTGGGGCCCTGACAGATATCTTTGTAGCATCTGTAAACACAGGTGAGGTGCTGGAGGACTGGAGGGTTGCTCATGTTGTCCCCCTGTACAAGAAGGCTAGTAGGGAAATTCCAGTTAACTACAGACCAGTGAGCCTGACTTCAGTGGTGGGAAAGTTGCTGGAGAAAGTGCTTCGGGATAAAATCTATTTATCCCAAAAATAATGGGCTTATCAGTGATAGGCATCATGGTTTTGTGCAGGGTAAATCGTATCTTACCAACTTAATAGAGTTCTTTGAGGAAGTGACCAAGTTGATAGATGAAGGAAGTACTGTCGATGTCATATATACGGACTTTAGTAAGGCATTTGATAAGGTTCCCCATGGTAAGCTAATGGAGAAAGTGAAGTGACATGGTGTGCAGGGTGTTCTAGCTAGGTGGATAAAGAACTGATTGAGCAACAGGATACAGAAAGTAGTAGTTGAAGAGAGTTTTTCAAAATGGAGAAAGGTGACCAGTGGCGTACTACAGAGATCAATGCTGGGGCCACTGTTGCTTGTAATATGCGTAAATGATCTGGAAGAGGGCATTTTTGGTCTGTTCAGTAAGTTTTCAGATGACACAAAGATTGGTGGAGTAGCAGAAAGCATAGAGGACTGTCAAAGACTACAGGAGAATATAGATAAACTAGAGAGTTGAATGGAGAAGTGGCAGATGGAGTTCAATCCAGGCAAATGTGAAGTGATGCATTTTGGGAAGTCTAATTCTTGAGTGAGCTATACTGTAAACGGAAGAGCTTTGGGAAAAGTTGATGAGCAGAGAGATCTGGGAGTTCAGGTCTATTGTACCCTGAAGGTGGCTGTAGAGGTGGATGGAGTGGTCAAGAAGGCATATGGTATGCTTGCCTTCATCGGACGGGGTATTGAGTATAAGAGCTAGCAGGTCATGTTAAAATTGTACAACACTTTGGTTCAGCCGCATTTAGAATACTGTGTACAATTCTGGTCGCCACATTACCAAAAGGATGTGGATGCTTTGGAGAGGGTGCAGAGAAGGTTTACGAGGATGTTGCCTGGTATGGATGGTGCTAGCTATGAAGAGAAGTTGAGTAGGTTAGGATTGTTTTCATTAGAAAAAAGAAGATTGAGGGGGAACCTGATTGAGGTCTACAAAATCATGAAGACTATTGACAGGGTAGATAGAGATAAGCTTTTTCCCAGAGTGAGGGATTCAATAACGAGAGGTTACGCATTCAAGGTGAGAGGTGAAAAGTTTAAGGGGGATGTACACGGCAAGTACTTTACACAGAGGGTGGTAGATGCCTGGAATGTGTTGACTGCAGAAATTGTAGAGGCAGGCACGGTAGATTCATTTAAGGTGCATTTGGACAGATGCATGAGTAGTTGGGGAGCAGAGGGATACAGATGGTTAGGAATTGGGCGATAGGTTTAGATAGTGGATTTGGATCGGCTCAGGCTTGGAGGGACGAAGGCCCTGTTCCTGGGTTGTAAATTTCTTTGTTTTGTTTTTGTTTTTTTCAATTAGATCCCCCCTCTTTCTTCTAAACTTCATTGAGTGTAGACTCAAAGTCCTCAAACAATCTTCATATGTTAAGCTTTTTATTCTTGGGACCATTCTTGTGAACCTCCTCTGAACACCCTCCAGGGCCAGTACATCCTACTTGAGATATGGAGCCCAAAACCCTGACCTGTTTGAAAAATAGCATGGGTTATATGGGTTGGTGAGGCCAAACTTAGTGTATTGTGTACAGTTTTGGTCATCCAGTTATAGGAAAGACGTAGTTAAACTAGGAAGAATGCAAAGAAAATTTTTGAGCATGTTGCCAGGACTAGTAGGTCTGAGTAATTGGGAGAGGCTGGCCAGGATAGGATTTTATTCCTTGGAACGTATGAGAATGAGGGATGACCTTATTCAGGTGTGTTATGGACTAGGCCAGATCACTGAGAACATTCTTAAGCAGGCAGCCCAGATCATAATTTCGCTATTTATTTCAGTAAGTATACAGTGAAAATTATCCGAAGTTAACTAGGTTGACTACTGCGTTTTAAAACAGACAAAAATTTATTCACAAAATGAAACACAGAGTACAGAATACAAAGTACCCACAAACTCAATCTATCCAAAGTAGACTTAATTATGCTGTTCTAAAAATATGTGCAACAGCCCCAATAGAGTCCCACGGAGTAAAACTGAAACAGAGGCTTACAGGTCGAAGTTAGAAGAGCAGAACTGGAGAGAGAGAGAGAGTGAGAGAGAGAAGTCCCAGTCTCACTGACTGACTTCAGTAGCCTTTCTTCACACACACCGTTGCTGAATTGACTTAAAAACCAGAATTCAGCTTCCAGGACTGACAACTTCTCTTTCATTATACAGATTATTTCTAAAGCATAAAAGCTTTGACCTAGTCTCATCTGTTTACAAATAAACAAAAAGGGCTCCCAATACCCTTTTCATCTGAATACCATTTCAGCCGATTCAGAGCCTGGGTTGTTTTACGGTCCCTTTGAAAAAAGCCAAGGGTGCAGCTTTTTTAAAAAAAACAGCTTTGTGGCAGGTGTACAAAATCAAATGAAGGGCATAGATAGGATGAATGCATATAAGTCTTTTTCCCAGGGATAGGAAATAAAAACTAGAGGACACAGATTTAAGGTGAGAAGGGGAAGATTTAAGAAGGACCTGAGGGGAAACTTCTTCATGCAGACAATGGTGTGTATATGGAATGGGCTGCTAGAGAAAGTAGTTGAGGCAGGCACAATAGCAGCATTTTAAAATCATTTGGGCAGGTACATGGATGAGAAGGGTTTAGAGGGATATGGATCATATGCGGGTAATTGGAACAAATGAGTGGGTTCCATGGTCACCATGGACCAGTTTGGGCAGAAGGGCTTGTTTCCATGTTGTATTACTCTATAACTCTATATCATATTCAGAAACTAAATCAAGCTATTCTGCAACAAACCAGCATCCACTTAGAAGCATGTCTGGCCAATTTAGTGCATGCACATAGCAGGATTCCAAATGACTTGTCTGATTTGCAGGTGCAATGTGAATGTCTGACAGCATTGTGAGGCCTCAAGGTCAATCCAGATATGCATACCAGTAAATCCATCAAAAGGATGAGAACAGTCATCCAAAACAACATAACTATACCAATGGAATGCGTAGTCTTGTTAATGCTGGGGCCAAATTTGCATTCATTTGACCTACTGCTCAGCACAAATGGACAATCTTCATCAAAGATAATCTAAAAAAATGTTTGCTGATCTCATGTAAGAACAATGAACTACTGGCTGATAATATGATCTCGGATTTGTGCTCACAGCTCGCTGCAACTGCCAATGTATGAACTGCACAAGACAATTTTTTTTATATGATGTCTGTTACCTATGACCACATTTGCACACCATGAACTGAGGAAATGACTGGACAAATTGCTACAAGCTGTTTTGAGCACATTTTCCACATACATGGTGAAGGAGTCCTTCACATTTGCAAAGACCATGCAGGGCTGGCATATTGATAGCCATGCATTGTCCATGTGTTCCTTTGACAGTGTTAACCTATTCACCAATGTATCACTCAAGAAAGCTATAGACATTTGCATTTAAGCACTGTACCATGGTGATCTCAACCAACCACCATTGTGTGAGCCAGTATTTATTGAAATTATTAAGCATTTGAGTTCAGTTTTAATGCCCACATTGATAGTGTTGCCATGAGATCCTTGTTAGGTCCAGCTCTCACAGCTATCTTTAATGAGAAACATGTCTTCAATGGAATTATATCTATCCACCAATAATTTGCTTGATTCAGATATGTAGTTGATAAGTTTGCTATATTTGCTTCTACAGTTGCATTAAGAGTTTTCTTAACATGATTTAATGATTGCCATTCTGTGTTTAAAATCACCTTTGAAATGAGAGAGTCAAATGAGCTCCATTGCCATGATATCTCATTGAGAAATTGCTCAGAGGTTCAGTAATACTGCTGCCTCACAACGCCAGAGATCCAGGTTCAGTTCCCGCCTCAGGCGACTGACTGTGTGGAGTTTGCATATTCTCCCCCGTGTCTGTGTGGGTTTCCTCCGGGTGCTCCGGTTTCTTCCCACAGTCCAAAAATGTGCAGATTAGGTGAATTGGCCATGCTAAATTGCGCCATAGTGTTAGGTGAAGGGATAAATGTAGGGTAATGGGTCTGGGTGGGTTGCGCTTCGGCAAGTTGGTGTGGACTTATTGGGCCGAAAGGCCTGTAAGTAATCTAATCTAATCTAATACAGTATTGACCACTACAAGCATATCTGCACCAAATAGAGTCATAGAGTCATAGAGAGGTACAGCTCAGAAACAGACCGTTCTGTCCAACCCATCCATGCTGACCAGATATCCCAACCTAATCTAGTCCCACCTGCCAGCATCCGGCCCATTTCCTTCCAAACCGTTCCTATTCATATACCCATCAAAATGCCTTTGGATGTTGCAATTGTACTAGCCTCCACCACTTCCTCTGGCAGCTCATTCCATACATGTACCACCCTCTGAATGAAAATGTTGCCCCTTAGGTCTCTTTTATATCTTTCCCCTCTCACCCTAAACCTATGCTCTCTAGTTCTGGACTCCCCCACCCCAGGGAAAAGACTTTATCTATTTATCCGATCCATGCCCCTTATAATTTTGTAAAATTCTGTAAGGTCACCCCTCAACCTCCGACGCTCCAGGGAAAACAGCCTCAGCCTATACAGCCTCTCCCTATAGCTCAAATCCTCCAACCCTGGCAACATCCTTGTAAATCTTTTCTGAATCCTTTCAAGTTTCACAGCATCTTTCCAATAGGAAGGAGACCAGAATTGCATGCAATATTCCAACAGTGGCCTAACCAATGTCCTGTACAGCTGCAGCATGACCTGCAAACTCCTGTACTCAATACTCTGACCAATAATGGAAAGCTTATCAAACGCCTTCTTCACTATCCTATCTACCTGCGACTCCACTTTCAAGGAGCTATGAACCTGCACTCCAAGGTCTCTCTGTTCAGCAACACTCCCTAGGACCTTACCATTAAGTGTATACGTCCTGCTAGGATTTGCTTTCCCAAAATGCAGAACCTCGCATTTATCTGAATTAAACTCCATCTGCCACTTCTCAGTCCATTGGCCCATCTGATCAAGGTCCTGTTTTAATGTGAGGTAACCTTCCTCGCTGTCCACTACACCTCCAATTTTGGTGTCATCTGCAAACTTACTAACTATACCTTTTATGCTCATGTCCAAATCATTTATACGAATGATGAAAAGTAGTGGACCCATCACCGATCCTTGTGGCATTCCACTGGTCACAGGCCTCCAGTCTGAAGAATAACCCTCCACCACCACCCTCTGTCTTCTACCTTTGAGTCAGTTCTGTATCCAAATGGCTCGTTCTCCCTGTATTCCATGAGATCTAACCTTGCTAACCAGTCTCCCATGGGGAACCTTGTCAAACAACTTACTGGAGTACATATAGATCACATCTACTGCTCTACCCTCATCAATCCTCTTTGTTACTTCTTCAAAAAACTCAATCAAGTTTGTGAGACATGATTTCCCATGCATAAAGCCATGTTGACTATCCCTAATCAGTCGTTGCCTTTCCAAATACACGTACGCCCTGTCCCTCAAGATTCCCTCCACCAACTTGCCCACCACCAAACTCAGGCTCACTGGTCTATAGTTCCCTGGCTTGTCCTTACCACCCTTCTTAAACAATGGCACTACGTTAGCCAACCTCCAGTCATCCAGCACCTCACCTGTGACTATCGATGATACAAATATAATAGAGGCTTTGGGATTCCACAGTTCCATATGCTATAAGGTCGACCATAAAGGCAACCTAATAAACATGACTCAATCATTTTGTTCACTGTGCAAGCTTAATGCTGAAGTAGTGCAGAGAAAGCAATCCTGTGAAATAATGGCTACCCTCAGATCATTTCTCATTGGATATTGCACAAAGTCATGAACAGGCCTAAGGCTATCACTTTTGGTCCTGAAAAGTGTCCAGTCCTTGGAAGGATAAGGGATCCTGGACCCAACCTGGAAAGATAAGGATAAGAACTGTGCCTGTTTCCACTCAAACTAACCAAGTGATAGCCATTCTCTGGTTCAATTCTCAGGCTTGTGCTTGACCAATCCGAGTCAAGCTGTTAGATTTAAACAAAGCTCAACGTTTAACAATCAGTTTTCATCCAACTTGTGATCACAATGCCCTTACACATCAGAATCCATATGGCAGCCATTAAGCACACTCACCTCAATCAGTATAAAATAATGCTTTCACTTTAAAATGGCACTTCTTTGACATTGTCCTAATGAGTGCAAGACAAATACCGCTGTCAAAATGTATCAGCTCAAGAAACAAGACTTTTGGTTTGGGGTATTTAGGATTGGGAATAAATGCAGTCTTGTCAGAACATGAGATGATTGGATGAAAGGAAGCAATTGCTTTCTTTTATGGAGAGGATGAACAGAAGTAGAAGCCTTGGTCTTAGTTTCAGCTCGCATTAATTTTTTTGACGAGTTCATGCTGCAATCATGAAAAATGCATCAACTTTATTATACAATTTGACATTGATTTTAGATCTGGTATTGTTTCCACCACAGTAACAGCAATGTCGAAACAAAATAACTGTTTCCTTGATGAGTCTTTCTGCTCTGCTGTTTTCAGTTATTTATTGTTAACCCGGCACATGAGATGCTTTATCATTTGTTAACATCATCTGTCTGCAAAATAAACTAAACAGCTGAAATGAGTCATAGGAAGGAATGCCAAGCAATAAAATATACATTAAGTTATCTAAACAAAATCCAACTATAATACAGGATTCAAACAGATCATTAACTAATAATTTATACTCTTGATAAAAATTACTACTTCTGTAATCATTATCTATGGATGAGCTATTATTAATGTGCAAACATGAAAACACCGAAAACAAAATATGAGTACAAATTATATATTATAGCCTGTGGTATTCCAAGCTTTGCAGTTTTAGTGCATAAACTGGCATCTGGCCTGAGTCCCATGACAAAAGCTCTCATTGTGGTAGGAGAAAATGATGACAAGTGTTCTTAGTCCTCAAAGGAGAAATCTCAGCATGAGAATCCCTGATATCTTTTTGCATCTTTTTCATTCATCTCTTTCGACCATACAAATAAATTGTTGGAGAACGTTGTGCATTCATGCTGATTAAAAAATGCATATTGTTACAACTACTGCAGGGATAAATTTGCAAGCATTTTGAGTTCTTATGTGTGAGTTGGAAGTGTCAAGTTACATTTCATCTCAGCATGATATTCTTTTCCAACAGATTTATTTGAAAGTACAAGTTTTTGGAACGCTGCTCCTTTGTCAGGTATCTAGTGGGGCATGATCATAGGACCCAGAATTTATAGTAAAAGATCAAAGTGTCATACAACTGATGTGATGTTTTGAATAAACCTAGATTGCTGTTAAGTCTTTAATCACTTAGGTGAACACCTTGCCGAGATCTTCTCTCTGTCACCATTTCTCACATTTCAACAACTGCCAAACCTTAAACAGACCATTGAATGCAGCAAACTACCCAGCCTTCAGGACAATATTGACCACAACACCATACAACCATGTCATGTCAACCACTGCGAGATGTTGCCATGGATACTACCATTACACGTGGGGTCTCCACCCACCACACCCACGGCAGGTACTCGTGACTCAGCCAACATTGTTCTCATACGCTGCAGGCAAGGATAACCCGATGTAAGGTATATTGGCAAAACCAAACAGATGCTACCAACAACGGATGCATGGAAACTGTGCAATAATCACCAGGCAGGGATATTCTCTCCCAGTGGGGGAATACTTCAGCGTTCAAGGATATTCGCCCTCGGATCTTCAGGTGTACGTCCTCCAAGGTTGACTTCGGGACATGCAACAACACAACGTGGCAAATCAGAGGCTGATAGTCAAGTTCAGTACCCATGGGGATGGCCTCAACCGGATCTTAGGTTCACACTACAGGTGACCCACCACACTGTATACTATCTCACAGATACACACACATACATGCGCACAGACACTCACACATACACCCTTTCATAGCATATACCACTCATGCACCTACTCTATCAAGCACTCACACACGCACATACTCTCACATGCACACACACATACACTCACACACTGTCCCTCTCTTACACACAAACACTCTCTCTCTTCCCCCCCCGCCACATGCTTTCCTCTCCCCCTCTCTTGCGCTTGCACACACATACACATGCACATATACATATAAGTCTATGGGGTGAATTTGTATTTGCAGATTTGTATTTGTGGACATATTTTTGTTCAAAAAGCACACAATCAGAAGGCAGTCAGTCAATGTGACACTTTATAAATTCCTACTTTGAAAATAGAATTAGTCTGACTCCAGGTTTGGATACAGACAGATTCTAAACTTGCACCTTTAATGTATTGTCTGAGCTGAGATATCACTTTTTTTAGATACTGATAAAACCTTATGTTATCTCAGAGCTGTGACTTGAAAGAAATTCTGGGATTAACATACTAATCAATCAAAACCTGCATCCCCATTCTAAGTGTTTAAAAACTTAGCAGCAGTCTAGGTTTGCTCAATACATTGCATCAGTTGTATGACACTTTGATCTTTTACTATTAATTCTGTGTCCTATGTTCCTGCTCCACTAGCTACCAGATGAAGGAGCAGTGTTCCAAAAGAATACTTTCAAATAAACCTGTTGGACTATAACCTGCCATAGAATACAATCCCAACAGTGCGGAAACCTGCCCTTCAGCCCAACAAGTCCACACCAACCCTCTGAGGTGTATCCCACTCAAACCTATTTCCCTACGTTTACCCGTGACTAATGCACCTAACTTACACATCCTGAATGCTATGGGCAATTTAGCACAGCCAATTCACCTAACCTGCACGTCTTTAGATTGTAGGAGGGAACCAGAGCACCCGAAAAAATCCCACACAGACACAAGAGGAATGTACAAACACCACACAGACAGTCCCCAAGGTTGGAATCAAGCCCAAGTCCCTACCACTATGAGGTAGCAGTGCTAACCACTGAGCCACCATGCCACCCCAACCTGGACTTGTATAATTTTGAGCTTTGTCCACCCCAGTCCAACACCGGCACCTCCACATTATGATATTCTTTGTCAGTGTGGCATCTGCAGTAGTCTCCATTTTCAATACATATGTAAACTCCAGTAATAGATTGTGTATTATGTCTACACATTCATTTTCTTCCAACTACACACCCATTTACACAAGACCATAATCTCAAATGAAAATGGTCATGCAGGAAGGGAATAAAGGCAAATCATTCGCTTACATTACATGGATATTGACAAGGAGTGTCGTCTTATTCTTAAAGTTAGTACTATTGTCCGAGCTCATTGCTGTACTCCACGTTCCAATGCAATTCTCCCCAATGGTGTCATGTGACATCTTGCATAACAGTCTGTTTGAACTCAACTTTGGGACTGTTACAAGTGCATACTAAATGAGGATGTGACATTGCTCTTATTATAACATTAAAGTTGTTTATGTATCTTCAGACAGATATAACAGGGTTGCTCCTTTGAATGGAATGCTGCTGGAATGGAGGTCTGCATTCTTATTCTGCCTCAGCCAGTTATCTAGTTTTAATTTTAGATACCAATTATAGCATATTTCTGCAGTCAAAGGTTGGCACTTGTCATGACATAGGCTGACAGGAAATGAAACAACATATTGATAATTGTAATTCTTAAAAAGTAGACATAACAATATAATATTTGCCTTTTATTCAATAAGATTATCTTTTAAGGGGTATATACACGAATATGTCAGACTAATGCTTTGATATGCTTCTTGTCACAATCTTTTCTTCCAGATACCACTTCCTCTGCTACTTTTTTTCTCTTCGCATCTGTGCTTGGATTGGTTAATTGAATTTTAATGGACTAATTATGGAGAATGCAGCATGCAACTTTGTGAAATATTTGCTGAACTATGCTGCAGGGATATGGGACATGAAAGGATTCTCACGGATGTTCCAACATTCCTACTGAGACTCTCAGAACCTGTTTGTATTGTCTGTAGAAGCTCGCATTGATATTCCTACAGTCTCCATCCTCAGATGACAAAGGTTAAATACCAAAAAGCATGTTTTTTTTTCTAAACCTTCCTGCTTCATTGCTTTGGTTCAGCAGCACTTGTATCTGGAGTTGAATGAGCATAAGCAACTAGCAGGTATGGGTTGACATGCACAGTGAAATGGCCAACTTCCCTCACTAGCTGGACATTCAAAAATTAAATCCTTCTTGTTGATAAAGTTAATGAAGCTTTCAAAAGAAACCTTTCCAGTTGTACAGGTAGCATCAGTTGCACATGCACCTATGAGAATCCAGCCACTTAGAAGAAGCTCAAAGCTCACTGTCACTTTTGGGATGATGCAGAGCTGAACAAACCCGGACAATGTGTCTGAACAAAAAATCCATGATGTGTCCAAATCAGCATTGAACCACTGACTGACAGATATAACAAGTAACACCAGAAGCCGTTTGGGGAAACGCAGTGGTGTAAAAAAGTTAAGCACTTTGTAATCTTCACAGTCACAGGCAAAGCTGCATCTCTTGTGGAAAGACCTTATATCAGATTTCAACAGCTGTTACATCTCTATCACAGTGTCTTGGTGAATACAGCCTTCTCCAACAGTATGTTTCAGGAAAATCTAAATAGAATACTTGCAGTCAGTAGGTCCTGTACTGTTGATAGCTGCAGATTGTTGCCTTCTGATTCTCTTATCCATCCTCCTCCTCCATTTCTTCAACATGCTTCTCTTTAAAACACAATGACACTGGGATCTCCAGAGAAAGTTAACTATTTCATGTATCACAGTTCCTTTTAAAATCTCCATACATTTAAATGCTCAGAAAATGAACTATTTCATGTATTACAGTTCCTTTTAAAATCTCCATATATTTAAATGCTCAGCCAAAACAGTGTTTCCTTCTAATATGATTTTCTTTATTTACAAACTAGAGGAGAGATCAATTTACCTGGCTTATCACAATCACAAAGTTTTTCAGTAAAATATCCTGCATTTGGAGACATTGCAAGTGCATGTGAAGGACACTGCCTTTTGTAACAACAACACAATTTTTCAAAAAAGACTATCCACATTCATAATGCACTGAGGAATTCTTGCAGAGATGTCCTGGAGCTGAGATGACTGACCTGCAACGTTCATAATCATCTTCCTCGGTGTCAGATATGAATCCAACCAGTGGAGATTTTTCCTTCTGATTCCCATTGATTCCAGTTCAGCTAGGGCTCCTTCATGCCAAACTTGATCTGTTGTGGCCTTGAGGTTAAAAGCAATCACTCTCCCCTCACTTCTGCAATTCAGCTCTTGCCTCCATGTTTGAATCAAGGCTATAATGAGGTCAGGAACTGAGTGGCCCTGGTGGAACCAGATATGAGCATCAGTGACCACATTATTGCTAAGCAAGTGCTGCTAGGGAGCATTATTGATTAAATCTTCTCTCACTTTAGTCATTCAGAATAGACTGATGGGGCGGTAAATAACCAGTTGTATTTGTCCTGCTTTTAATGTTAGGACATACCTGGGAATTTTTTCTAGCTAATTGTTGGGTAGATGCCATTGTTGTAGCTGTACTGGAAGAGCTGATTAGGGACATGGCAAATTCTGGAGCACGTGTCTTCAGTACTTTTACAGGAAAGTTTGGTCAGGGCCCATCGCCTTTGCAATATCTCCAGACCTTCATGTTTGCAATTAAAGTTGTTATTGTAATGTATTTCCTTGAACATAAGTGACAATTTTTTAAGATTTGAAATTTGTGTTTCTTCCTAATCTCAAATTGCACCCCTCCGCTACCCAATTTTACACCGGGAGATAAAAGCCAAATACTGCAGATGCTGGAAATCTGAAACAAACACAGTATTTTCTCTACCATTTTCTATTTGTTGTTTGACCAAAGAGAGATGGGTTACATTAGCATCTATTTATCTGCACTACTTCTCATATCAATACCTGTTAACAAGTCTCTAATATCTGAAATTTTCAAATTACAGTGACTGTTTTTTTTTTACCTCTGACCTACTATAGTTCATCTACTGTTTGCTCATCTTTCAATAGTTGACCACAGTGGTTACATCTTGTTATGTTACTGCTGATTTGGCGCCATTAAATATTTGTAACAAGAAAAATGAATGCCTTGGAGTTTCTGGATGACTGCAGTTCAGATAATAGCTTATTCTGTGTGGCACTAAGCCAAGCAGAGAAAAAAAGATCAACAGTTATTAAGCATGTCCCTTTTTACAGAAGCACCATGTCACTAGCATTTCTGATACATAAGAATAATTGAACATAAGAATTAGGAACTGTAGTAGGCCATTCAACCCTTCAAGTCTGCTTCCTCCATTCAACAAGGTATTGGCTCATCAGCTCTAGGCAACAGCAGTTCATTGTGGCCCTCAATTCTCCAATTTTATAAGAATCTACCTCTCTTTAGATAGTTTCAGTGATCTAGTCTCTGTACTTTCTGAGATAGAGAATTCAAAACATTTCTTCTCGGTGAAGAACATCCTTTGCAAAAGAGACCTTGGACTGCAGGTTTATAGTTCCTTGAAAGTAAAGCCACACGTAGATAGGTTAGTGAAGAAGGCGCTTGACATGCTTGCCTTTATTGGTCAGTGCATTGAGTATAGGAGTTGGGATGTCACATTGCAGCTATACAGGACATTGGTTAGGCCACTATTGGAATACAGTCGGTTCTGATATAACGTGTGTTTCTTCAAAGCGAATGGGCTTTAATGCGATTGAAAACTTTAGACCGTTATTTGTAGAAGGCGAACTTTCCTTACCTGTATTGACTATAACGTGATTCCTGCCCCATTAGTTTAAATGGTGTGGGTATTGTGTGATTTTCTTAGGACGTGAGATCATACAAGAACGGAATGATCACATTATATCAGAACTGACTATACTGCGTGCAATTCTGGTCTCCCTCCTATGTTGTGAAACTTGAAAAGATTCAGAAAAAATTGGCAAATATATTGCCAAGATTGGAAGGTTTGAGCTATAGGGAAAGGCTGAATAGACTGGGGCTATTTCCCATGGAGCATCGGAGGCTGAAGGGTGAGGGGTGACCTTAGAGAGATTTATAAAATTATGAGGGGCATGGATGGGGTAAATAGGCAAGCTGTTTTCCCTGGGGTGGGCAAGCCAAAACTAGAAGGACATAGGTTTATGGTGTGAGGGTCAAAATTTAAAAAGAATCTAAGGGCAACCTTTTCATGCAGAGGGTGGGATGTGTATGGAATGAGCTGCCAGAGGAGGTGGTGGAGGCTGATGTGGTTCTAACATTTAAGAGGCATCTGGATGGGTATTTGAATAGGGAGGGTTTAGAGGGAAATGGGCCAAATGCTGGCAAATGGGATTAGATTAATTTAGGATGTCTGGTTGGCATGGACGAGTTGGATTGAAGAGTCTGTTTCGTGCTGTATATCTTTATGACTCTATGACTCCAATTCAGTTTTAAATGAATCACTCCATATTCTTTAACTAAGTCCCCTAATTCGAGACTCCCCCACTGGTGAAAATAGCTTCATCATTTCTATCCTGTCAAGCCCCAACAGAATCTTGTATATTTCAATAACATTCTTCTCATTCTCTTAAATTATAATGAATAAAAGCGTAATCTGTTTAGCTGTATTGATAAGTCAACCACTCTATCCTAGAAATCAGCCCAGTGCATCTCTTTTTAACCGCCTTCAATACCAGTGTATCCTTTTTCAAATGCAGAGACCAAAATTGTACACAGTACTCCTCTTGAGACCTTATCAACACCCTGTACAGTTGTAACAATGTTTCCTTATTTTTAAGATCCAAGCTCCAGCAATAAAGGCCAAAATCCCTTTTGACTTTTCGGTTATCAGTGTCCCTTCCTGCTGTCATTTAAAATTGTAAAAACAAATCAATTTTGTTTCCAATTTCTGTCCTTTCTTCAGCTTCATCTGATCCATCTCTTCCTTTCCTTGACATGTCTGCCTCCATTTCTGGAGATAGGCTGTCAATTAATATTCATTACAAACTCACTGACTCCCACAGTTACCTCAACTGATGCTACCTTCCACTTCTGGCCTGTCTTCCTTTTTCTTCAATTGAGAACTTCATCTCCATCACTCCCATACATTGTACATGTGAATTTCCAACCCATGTCCCACAGTTCTGCTCTCCGTCACCTCTCTCCCAGAACTACAATAATATTCCTCTACTTCTTACTTTCCAGCCCACCCCATCCATACTCAAAGGATTTTTATCTGTCATTTCCACCACCTCCATCAAATACTTTGGTTCCCCTGTCAGAATTCCAAAGCAACAATTGCCTCATGACGCCTTGGTCTATTATTTTTAACACACTCACCCCAACAGTTGTCCTTTTAGTTCATCCCCATCCCCATCGCTGTTCAAGGCCCAAAATATTCCTTTCCAGTGAAGCAGTGTTTTACTTGTGCTGTACTGACCCATTTCCAACACTTCTGCTCTTACCATTTTCCCTCCCTCTCAGACACATACAGTATTTGTTGGTCACAGTGGGGTCTCCTCTACACTTGGGAGACCAAATCTAAACTGAGTGAGCACTTTGTGGAACTGCTCAGTTTATAGATATGACCTTGACCTTCTGGTTGCATGCTATTTCAATACATCATCTTACTCTTATGCTCACATTTCTGTCCTAGGCATGCTGCAGTGAAGCCCATTGCAAGCTGAAGGAACTACACATCAGTTTCCACTTAGGTGTTTTAATTTTCTCAACTCAACATTGAGTTCAACAACTTCAGACCTTGAACTCTGCCCTCCATTTTTTTGTATCCCCTCCCCTAACTCACACTCAGAATCCCTAGATCCTGTCTGGTCGATATTGGAAAATTCAATAATGTTAAGGAGTGTGCCCACCATGCTTTCTTCCCCCGCCATCCCAAACATGCTGTTCAGGATATTTGTTTTGGAATTAGGGAGAGGGGAGGTTAAACATTCTCTTGGGGTGATAGAAGGAGTGAACAATGTTGAGAGAGCTTCACACTATTATGGACTGAGGAATGGTTGAACATTGTCAGGGAACTGACCATCGCTGGGAAGAGGGAGGGGGAGATCAACTCTTGTTGAGTTATAGAGTAATGGGATTTAGTGTGAGTTAAAACATCAGCAGCAGACTTATATGTGATCTCAAGTTTAAGGAGATTCTCCTATGGGAAGTTGAGTCAGGAATGCAATGATTCTAAAGGTAAGAAAGCAAGAACGAGGCTTAAAGCTGAAATGAGATGAAACCATGGTGAGGTCAAGTGATGTTACAGAAGTGAAAATGGGGATATCAGTAATGGAGTGGATATCTGATTGGAAGTTCATTTTGTGATCAAATGCAATATCAAGGCAGGGACATCACAAGTGAAGACTATTTAAATAAAACCAAAAAGTGTAAATGCTGGAAGTTTAAAACAAGAATGATAAGTGCTGGATTTTTTTCAAATTCCTTTCAGTTCTGAAGAAGTCATACTAGACTTGAGCCACTAACTTTGTTTCTGTCTCCACAGATGCTACCAGACCTGATGAATTTCTTCAGCACTTTTGTTTTCTGTTGAAAAGTATATAGGTTGTGGACTTGGTGATTTGAATAGCCACAAGCTTCAGATACTGCACTCAGCTGAGTTCGTAGGGACATAAAATGACTGCAATAACATTTCCAATTACAGTAGCATCACTGGGTTTCCATCTCTTCAGAGGTGGATTCATATAGTACGTAAAGCTCAGCGCCCAGATCAGATATTTAATTAAAGTGCACCAAAATGATTTTATCAGAATATAAAGCAGGTGGTGGAAAAATGACAAAGCAGGAAAACCCAGCGCTCAATATCAAGGCTAATGTGAAAAATTGCTGTTTGTGTGAACACAATCAACATCAGTGGAATTGTGTTGAAGCAGGAATGACTAAGAGGTAGAATAAAGAGGTAACAAGAGTGAAAAGAAATTTAGCAATTTGTGAATCAAGGGTGGGACTTTGTGAGAATTTGCATTTTTACAATGATTTATAATTCCACATAATGCACACCTCACCTGTTTTGCTATCACAAAAGCATATAATAGGCAGGAAAAGATATTCTAGTCCATCATGTATCTTGATTAGACAATCACTATTCTTGAGCAGCTATGCAATCTGATGGAGAGGCAAAGGTACAAATCAAAGGCTAATTTGGAAACAGTTTAGAGAATTGCTCCCTTAGGTGAATTGGAAACGAGTCAAGGATACCACATTAACTTTGCTTATTTCTGGTACTTAACTTGTATTCCACCAAACTTTTCATAAACGCAATACCCTCCACAGTCTGGAATGAGAACAGCTCTCGAATGAAGATTTGCAGAGTCAGCATTCACTGCATGAACTGGCAACTTGTCACAAATATTTATTGCCTTTGGACAAAAGGGAACAGTTTAACATCTAACCTAGACTTATTCTTGTTCAAGTTATGTTCATGACTATGTATAAGCAAATATATTGTAATTATAACTGGTCTTCTATAACATATTAAAAGGAAATGAGAAAATGCAATTTCATTCTTCAAATCTTTTAAACATATCTTTATATTTATCAAATTATCCATAAGTCCACAAATCCCTTAAGTGAAGAAATTTAGCATTTGCAGCCTTTCTGTGTAACTGAGGAATTTCAACTGGGACTATATTAACTGAATAAATGACCTACAAAAACAATTCTGGATCAGTGGTGCTGGAAGAGCACAGCAATTCAGGCAGCATCCGAAGACAGGCAAAATCGACGTTTTGGGCAAAAGCCCTTCATCAGGAATAAAGGCAGAGAGCCTGAAGCGTGGAGAGATAAGCTAGAGGAGAGTGGGGGTGGGGAGAGAGTGGCATAGAGTACAATAGGTCAGTGGGGAAGGAGATGAAGGTGATAGGTCAGGGAGGAGAGGGTGGAGTGGATAGGTGGAAAAGTAGCTGGGCAGGTCGAACAAGTCCGGACAGGTCAGGGGATCGAGTTGCTGGAGGTTAGAAGCTAGGATGAGGTGGGGGAAGGGGAAATGAGGAAACTGTTGAAATCCACATTGATGCCCTGGGGTTGAAGTGTTCCGAGGCGGAAGATGAGGCGTTCTTCCTCCAGGCGTCTGGTGGTGAGGGAGCGGCGGTGGAGGAGGCCCAGCACCTCCATATCCTCGGCAGAGTGGGAGGGGGAGTTGAAATGTTGAGCCACTGGGCGATTTGGTTGATTGGTGCAGGTGTCTCGGAGATGTTCCCTAAAGCGCTCTGCTAGGAGGCGCCCAGTCTCCCCAATGTAGAGGAGACCGCATCGGGAGCAACGGATACAATAGATGATATTAGTGGATGTGCCTCCTCTAGCTTATCTCTCCACGCTTCAAGCTCTCTGCCTTTATTCCTGATGAAGGGCTTTTGCCCAAAACGTCGATTTTGCCTGTCCTCGGATGCTGCCTGAATTGCTGTGCTCTTCCAGCACCACTGATCCAGAATCTGGTTTCCAGCATCTGCAGTCATTGTTTTTACAAAAACAATTGTTCATTACTTAAAATCATTCATTAATCAAATTTAATTCACCTAAGCAAAGCTGCTGATTTTTTAAAATCATTGGTAGTCAGAGTGCAATGGAAGTTTTATTACTTTTAATTTCTCAGAGGATGGGCCAGCATTTATTGTCCATTCCTAAGTGCGCATGAAGTGATGGTGAGGTACCTTCTTGAACCATTGTAAACTGCGCCACGAACATATACCCATAGTGCTGCTAGATGGCAGAGTTCCAAGATTTTTACACAGCAACAATGAAGGCACAGCAATACATTTCCAAGACATTACTATGTGTGGTTGCAGAGGAAGCTGGAGATGGAATGTTCCAATACGTCTGCTGGCTTTAATCTTCTAACAAGTAGAGGCCATGAGTTGGGAGGTGCTGTCAAAAAGATTTGACAGGTTATTGCAGCGAATCTTGTAGACATTACACAATTGCTGCCATTGTGCATCTATGGTGGAGGGTATGTATATTTAAGATAATGGATTGGGTGTTGAACAATTGGGTTGCTTTCTCCTGTATGTTGTCAAGCTTTTTAAATATTGTCAGAACTTCACTCATCCAAGCAAACAGAGAATATTCCATCAAACTGCTGATTTATGTCTTGTAAATAGGCTTCAGGGAGTTGAATTAATCATGGCAGAACATTCAACCTCTGTCTGCCCTGGTAGCCACAGTAGTAATGTGTCTGGTTCAGATTAGTTTCTGATCAATGCTGTTGGCCAAGCTGTTGATACTGGGATTTTGACAATAGCAGTGCCAATAATTGTCAAGGGGATGTTTATAGACTCTGTTGTTGGAGATGGTCAGTGTCTGGCACTGAACTGACATAATAGTTACTTGCCTAAACCTGAATGTTTCAGAAAGTGGTTAGATGTAGTTAGAATGTGGAAATCATTTCACAGGGAGTAGTTAATGTAAATAACATGGATTAATAGTAAACTAGATATGCATTTGATAAAAAATGGATGAAGGATATGGTGGTGAGATTACATGAAGAGGCATGGAAGGATATTCTAAGGAACATAAACATAAGTTGAGCTGAATGGATTGACATAAACATTTTCTAACTTTCTAATGTTGTGGTCCTATACATTCTGAGATCTCTATGCTTGTCCAATTCTGGGTCCTTCAGCATTCCATATTTTAGATGTCCCAACATGGACAACACTCCCTTCAGCCCTAGCATTCAATTCCCTGACTACTCCACTTATTCAGTTGCCTTTCCTATTTCAAGATCCTCATTGAAGAATTTCTCCTTGATTATGCTTTTGGTCTCTTGTCCTTAATTTTTCTTAAGTGGCTTGGTGTCAACTTATGTTTGCTAATGCTACTGCGAAATGCCTTGGAATATTTTACTACATTAAAGGTGCTACTTAAATGAAAGTTGTTATTATTGGTACAAAATTCTGCAGCCAGTGGCCATTGCCATTGCACCAGGATCGCAATAATGATCTGAAATTGGAAGTGCAGCATGTTGAGATCAGGTGAAACAACTGGTAGATGTATCAATGCGTGCACCCAGATAGGTGGAGCAAAATTTACCTATAAGTGCGTAATTCTAAGTTTTAGAAATCTAGTTATTTATGCATATTGAGTTGTTTTATCTCCCTTTGATGAATAAACAAAAATACTTAATGTTTCATGTTCACTGGATGTGAATTGTTCTATTAGTTGACAGATGTTTCTAAGCAACTGTTCAAACAATCTCTGCATGTCCTAATGAAATGCAAATAAAATACAACAAATGTCCTTCAGTGTTACTAAAATTACTATCACGGAAACTCTTGTATTAAGGGGCATAATTACAGTTGAGGCAACAAAGGAAATGAGTCTCTTAAATATTTTAACAAAAAAAACAAATCTCTCTAGGTAATAATATATATCCTTTTATATTAAGTGCTGCTACTCAAATATTGTTTGAGTCAGCTTGAGGTGTAATTGCTTCCTAGCTATTTGAATCATTGTGTTCCATTTTGAACATATGAAACAACATTTAGAGCTAACTGATGGCAGCTAATTAGCAACACAGTAGGAAATTGAGTTACAGCAGAGCCATGCTTACTGAATGTTACAAAGTATATTGTCCCACATAAGCAGATTGTGCACCAGAATGCTTACTGTATCATGGTGCTCCAAAGTAGGTCAACAACTGTCATTCTTATCACTGCTGGCTTTTTTTAAAACAAAGAAATGGATATTGGAATAAATAACAGCAAGTGCTGAAAGTATTCAGCAGCTCTGGCAGCATCTGTGGAGAGAGAAAAACAGTAGAAAAGTTAAGTGAAGGCAGGGAGTTAAAGCCATTGCAGAATATTTATAGTTCCATTCCTGCTGAATTTAAGTCATTTTAACTTCTCAGTTTAGCTAGCAATAAGCAGGTAGAGGTGTTGTGAAAAATATAAACCACAGTCCTGTTAGGCCATTTGATCCTCCCACTATTTTAACTTGAAATCATAAAAGTCCCAACCATTGCTCATCTACCTGTGGAACCTTGCAAATGGAATTGATCAACTGAAATATTAATTAAAGGGGCACTCTGCTACAGATAATTGAATCACAGGATCTGTCAACCATTGTGCTGCCTAGACTGCTAAAAATGCTTCTAATTTCCAGATTGCTTCATTCTCACATTTTCTTTGCCTTCGTTATCTTAAATAAGATTGGATGCTATTTTTACCAGTTTCTTTTGAAGGAAGGATGGTTGGAAGAATAGGAGCAGCAGATGGTCCTCCTAAATAAAGTTTGCAGAATATACAACACAGAAGCAAATTCAATCTAGTCAGTCCAAACTGGCATTCTGCTTCAGTTTAATCTCCTCAGATGCTTCATCTGGCTCTATGAACATATCCTTCCATTCTCTCCTTTGTCTTCTTCAGCTTCTCATGAAATGCATCTGTACTATTTACTTCAGTAATTTGGGTGTTAGCAAGATCCATCTCTCACTAATATCTGTGTAAAGACATTTCTAATGAATTTCTATCTGAGTTTCTGATGGCTTTCTCACATTAATGGCCCCAAATTGTAAAGAAAAAATCTTCCAGTATCAACTCTACTAAAATAGAGAGTTATAGATTCATACAGCACAAACAGACTCTTCGATCCAACTCGTCCGCACTGACCAGACATCGCAATCTGACCTAGTGCCATTTACCAGCATTTGGCCCATATCCCTCTTAGCCCTTCCTATTCATACGCCCATCCAGATGCTTTTTCAATGTTGCAATTGCAACTGTACCACTTCCACTGACAGCTTATTCTATATATGCACCACCAACTGCGTGAAAAAAATTATCTCAGATCATTTTTAAATCTTTCCTCTCTCATCTTAAATGTCTCATTGTGGACTCCCTCACCCTAGGAAAAATCCTTGCCTATTCACCCAATCCATGCCCTGCATGATTTTATAAACCTCTATAAGGTCACCTCTCAGCCTACAATGCTCCAGAGGAAAAAGCCCCAGCCTTTTCAGCCTCTCCCTTTAACTCAAACCCTCCAGTCTTGGCAACATACTTTTAAATCTTTTCTGCATCCTCTCAGGTTTAACAACATCTTTCCTTTAGAAGGGTGAACAGAATTGTATGCAATATTTTAAAAGTGGCTTCACTAGTGTCCTGTACAGCCACAACATGACATCCCAACTCCTATACTCAATGTTCTAAAGAATACAGGAATTGTTCTGTGTCATGGCCATTATTTATGTCAGCAATGATCACAAAACGTTGCATAATTTTTCACACTGGCATTTATCTTACATTGCTGTTCATTTTTGGTTGCCATATCAGTCTATAACAGGAATTACACAAAATTGTTTCATTTTGTACAGTGTCTGTAAAATGCTTTGTGACATCCCACGGTCTTAAAAGGCAGTACATAAATTTTGTCTTCTTGACATTGATTGACCACTAAATAAATGCAATCAGTCAACTTTCGCCATATGAAACTCTTTACAATGGATCATATATAAGATTGTTAACTTACATACCTTTCATGATTTTATGAATATATAAAATAGGAGCAGAAGTAGACTCTCTAATCCTTTGAGCTTGCTCCAACCTTCACAAAGATTATGGCTGATCTGTTTGTGTTTTGATTTCCATGTTCCCATTAGCCCCAATAGCGTAAGTTTCCTTGTCTAATGAGAATCCACCTACCTCTGCCTTAAAAATAATTAATGACCCTGCTTCATCACTTTCAGAGGCAGCGAGTTCCAAGGCTGCACAGTGCTTTGAGAAAACATATATCTGTCCTAAAAGGGTAATGCTAACTTAGTGTCTCTTAGTTTTAGACTGCCTGTAAAAGGGAATAACCTTTCCATGCCCAACTTCTGTAGATTTTTCAGGATCTTAAGCACTTCAGGAACTAACCACTCATTTTTCTACACTGTGTTGCTTCAGTGGATAAAAGCCTAGCCTGGCCAACTGATCCTTGTAAGATAACATGCTTATTCCAGATTTAAGCTGAAATGTGTTGCTGGAACAGCGCAGCAGGTCAGGCAGCATCCAGGGAACAGGAGAATCGACGTTTCGGGCATAAGCCCTTCTTCAGGAATGAGGAAAGTTTGTCCAGCAGGCTAAGATAAAAGGTAGGGAGGAGGGACTTGGGGGAGGGGCGTTGGAAATGCGATAGGTGGAAAGAGGTCAAGGTGAGGGTGATAGGTCAGACTGGGGTGGGGACGGAGAGGTCAGGAAGAAGATTGCAGGTTAGGAAGGCGGTGCTGAGTTCGATGGATTTGACTGAGACAAGGTGGGGGGAGGGGAAATGAGGAAACTGGTGAAATCCGAGTTCATCTCTTGTGGTTGGAGGGTTCCTAGGTGGAAGATGAGGCGCTCTTCCTCCAACCGTCATGTTGTTATGGTCTGGCAATGGAGGAGTCCAAAGACCTGCATATCCTTTGTGGAGTGGGAGGGGGAGTTGAAGTGTTGAGCCACAGGGTGGTTGGGTTGGTTGGTCCGGGTGTCCCAGAGGTGTTCTCTGAAACGCTCCGCAAGTAGGTGGCCTGTCTCCCCAATATAGAGGAGGCCACATCGGGTGCAGAGGATGCAATAGATGATGTGTGAGGAGGTGCAGGTGAATTTGTGGTGGATATGGAAGTTTCCTTTGGGGCCTTGGAGGGAGGTGAGGGGGAGGTGTGGGCGCAAGTCTTGCACCTCCTGCGGTTGCAGGGGAAGGTGTCGGGAGTGGAGGTTGGGTTGGTGTGGGGTGTGGGTCTGACGAGGGAGTCACGGAGGGAGTGGTCTTTACGGAATGCTGATAGGGGAGGGGAGGGAAATATATCCTTGGTGGTGGGGTCCGTTTGGAGGTGGCGGAAATGTCGGCGGATGATACGCTGTACATGGAGATTGCTGGGGTGGTAGGTGAGGACCAGTGGGGTTCTGTCCTGGTGGCGGTTGGAGGGGCGGGGCTCAAGGGCGGAGGAGCGGGAAGTGGAAGAGATGCGATGGAGGGCATCGTCGACCATGTCGGGGGGGAAATTACGGTCCTTGAAGAAGGAGGCCATCTGGGTTGTATGTTTTTGGAACTGGTCCTCCTGGGAGCAGATGCGGCGGAGACGAAGGAATTGGGAGAATGGGATGGCGTTTTTACAGGGAGCAGGGTGGGAGGAGGTGTAGTCTAGGTAGCTGTGGGAGTCGGTCGGTTTGTATTAGATGTCCGTGTTGATTCGGTCGCCTGAGATAGAAATAGAAAGGTCGAGGAAGGGGAGGGAGGAATCTGAAATCTAGTAGCTCTCCACCGAACCACTTCCAATGCATTCATATCCCTTCTAAATAAGGAGACTAGAATTGCACACAATTTGTCAAATGTGACCTCACCAATGCTCTGCATAACTGAAGCATAGCATCCTTGATTTAATGTTCAATTCCCCTGTAATAAAGGACAGCATCCCATTAGCCTTCTTGATTATGTGCTGTACCTAAAGAATAGGTAAATTCTTTTGGATGTTCAGAATTCTTCATTCATTCTCCAGTTAAATTATCTTTATAATTCTTCTTGCCAAAGTGGACAACTTCTCACTTTCCCATATTAGAATCTTATCTGGCACTTTTTTGCCCACTCTATTAACATCGGCCTGAAACTGCCGTTTTCCAGCTTCACAACATACTTTCCTATCTTGGTGTCAGCTACAAATTATCTACCTTGCCATCACCCCCTCATCGAAATCATGGATGTAAATTGTAATAAATTGAGGATCCAGAACAGAACCTTGCAGGACATCATTCATCACATCCTGTGAATCAGTCAAAATTCTATTTATGCATATTGACTGTTATATGCAAGCCAGCCAATCTTCTATCCATGCTAATATATCATCCTTTATGTCCTTTATCCACAGTATATGCAACTCTTTTAAGAACAACAATAAATTGGTTAAACATTATTTCCTTTGACAATACTCTATTGAATCTTCCCTATCACCGGGGACTTTACTAGGTGTGCAACTATAACTTCTTTAATGACCCAATCTAACAGCTTCTCCAAACAGACATCAAGTTAACTGACCTCAGGTTGCTCCTATTTACTGCCTCCCTCCTTTCTTAAATAGATAGATTATATTTACTATATTCCAGTTATTGGTACTTTTCCTGAATCTAGGGAATTCTGGAAACTGTTCACCAACACATTGCCTCCCTCATCAGCACTCTTTAAAGAGTCTTGGATGAAATCCAGCTGGACCTGAAGATTTGTCAGTCCCCAGCTCCACCAATTTGCTTAATGTCACTTCCCTCATGCCTGTAATTTCACTAAGTTCCTCTCTCCCTTCCACCTCCTGATTTACAACTGTTAGTGAAATTTCTTTTTGCATTCTCTACAGTCAAGACAGGAGCAAAATATTTGTTTATATTACCTGTCATTTCATACAATCTACTATTAATTTGCCATTCTGAATCTAGAGGACCAACACTCACTTTATTTTTTACTTTTTGCTTTTTAAATACCTATAGAAACTCTTGCTATCTGTTTTTACATTCTGAGCTAGCTTCCTCTCATAGTCAAATTTCTTTCTCCACATTAACCTTTTCATTATTTTCTACTCATATTTATATTCTGACCAATCATGGGTCACAGGAAACCAGGTTAGAGACCATTAGATTTGTTTGAAATCACAAGCTTTCTGAGTGCTGCTCCTTCATCAGGTGAAATGGAGAGAAGTGCACAAGCACAGAATTTATATGCAGAGAGATAATGGCAAGATAATTCCAGGTAATTAAGATTGTCAAAAATACCAAAACCTTTGTCTCTTGCACCATCTTATTTTTGATTTTTTGTAATTGTCTCCCTGCCTTAATGAATTGGGCCATAGGTCATCCTTTCACTTGCTGTTCACCTGTTGGCACTTTACTCATACAGTTTGACATTTTTGATCACCTGCAAATTTGTTAGTCAGCCTCTCGACACTCCACTCACATTTTGTTCTTATCTTTTGACACACTTAATTCCTGGAATAATCTTGCCATCATCTCCAGAACGTTTCTGCAGGAGTTCCTCAGGGTAGTGTCCTAAACCCAACCATCTTCAGCTGCTTTATCAATGACCTTCCCTTCTTCATAAGGCCAGAAATGGGGACGTTTGCCGATGATTGCACAATCGTCAGCACCATTCGTGACTCCTCGGACATTAAAGCTGTTTGTGTTCAAATGTAACAAGATCTGGACAAAATCCAGGCTTGGGATGACAAATGGCAAGTAACATTTGCACCACACAAATGCTAGGCTATGACCATCACAAATAAGAGGCAATCTAACCACCTCCCCTTTACATTCAGTAGTCTTACCATCACCAAATTCCCTACTATTAACATTATGGGAGTTATTATTGTTCAGAAATTTAACTGGACCCACCATATAAACATAGTGGCTATAAGAGCAGGTTTGAGGCTCGGAATACTGAGAAGGATAACTCACCTCCTGACTCCTGAAAGCCTGTCCACCATCTACAAGACACAAGTCAGGTGTGTGATGGAATACTCCCTACTTGCCTGGATGAGTGCAGCCCCAACAACACTCAAGAAGCTTGACACTATTCAGCACAAAATGGGAACACAACCACCTTCAAGTTCACCTCAAAGCCACTCACCATCCTGTCTTGGAAATATATTGCCATTCCTTCACTGTGACTGAGTCAAAATCCTGGAATTTCCTCTCTAAGGCATTGTGGGTCAACCCACAGCAGGTGGACTACAGTGGTTCAAGACAGCAGCTCACCACCACCTTCTCAAGGGCAACTAGGGACGGGCAATAAATGCTGGTCCATCAGCAATGCCCACATCCCACAAAATGAATACATTTTTAAAAATTATCTCTCTGCATATAAATTCTGTGCATGTGCGCTTCCCTTCACTTCACCTGAGGAATGAGGAAGCTAGTGCTTCCAAATAAACCTGTTGGACTATAACCTGGTGTTGTGTGACTTCAGACTTCCACCCCAGTCCAATACTAGCATCTCCACATCATGACCAATCACCTGGCCTGGCACTCATTTTGCTGAGGCATATGCTTTCTTCTTAAGTTTAATGCTTTCCCTAATTTAGTTACTTAATCATGGATAGTGTGTTTATACTGCTCAAGGGGTGGTGATGGCTTAGTAGCATTATCACTTGATAATTAATCCAGAGGCCCAGGCAATGTTCTGGTGACCTAGGTTTGAATTCTGCCTTGGTGGATATTGAATTCAATGGAAGTCTGGAATCAAGAGTCAAATGATGACCATGAGACTGTTGTCAATTGTCAGGTAAAAACCATTTGCTTCACTAATGTCCTTTAAAGAAGGAAACCATCATTCTTACCTATTCTGGCCTATTTGTGACGTCAGGCCAGCAGAGTATTAACTGCCCTCTGGTCAATTGAGGATGGACAATAAAGGCTGGCCCAGCCAATGATGTCCACATACCAATAATATATTTAAAAAACAATGTCTGCCACTGTGTCTTTACTAATCTGTTCCTCTATCTGTCAGTTCATTTCAAGTTTCATGCCTGCATTATGTTGAAAATACCAGTCTTAGACCCAGTCTTCTCCCAACCAAACTGGATATAAAATTCACAATGCAGTCACTGCTACGGTAGGGGTACATAAAGTCTGAGATAATTGAAAAATCCTGTCACATTACACAACACCAATTCTAATATAACTTGCTTTCTGGTTTACTCCGGAATGCACTGCTCTGAAAGATATCTTGAAAATATTCTATGAACTCCTCATCCACTCTATTACTACTAATCTGATTTTCCCGTTTCTATGTTGATTAGAATCACCCATGTTTATAGCTGCCACTTTATCATAAGCACTCAATGTTTCTTCTTGTATAGTTTGTGGTTAAACCATAAAGCACAGGAACAGAAGCAGCCTATTCAACTCATTGAGTCTGCTCCACCATTCAGTAAGACTTTGACTGATCTGATAATCCTCCACGCCACTTTCCTGCCTTTTGCCTGTAACGCTTGATTCCCTTACTATTAAAAATCTGTCTATGTCAGCCTTGAATATATTTAATAACCCAATGTTTTGTGTCATTCATAAAGTTGGCAATAGTACAGTCACTTTCCTCATCCAATTCATTAACATATATTGTAAGTAATTGTGGACATCGCACTGATTGCTATGGCACTCCATTTCAGGTTGCCATCCTGAAAATATTCCTTATCCCAACTCTGTTTCCTATTAATTATCCAATCCACATGAATATACTATTCTAACACCCTGGGCTCTTATCTTATTAAGCCTAACCCGAGGTACCTTATCAAACTGTTAGAGGATCTATCGGACCACTTTCACAAATTATGTCTTTCCCCTTCTACTTCTCTTCTCCATCCAAACTGATTTTACATCTTCATCTCTTGAGCAAAATCATCTCTAACTATTGCACAAAAGACACCCTTTATTAACATTGTTTCCCTTCGCCTTTACTTAATCTCCTATTCTCCTGAATGTCATGTACCCCTCTATATTCAGGATCTAATGCTTCTCATCTTGCGGGTCTCCACAACAGGTTATTTTTACTTAATTCAATTTGGACTATCAATTTGTTTACTTTGCTATGAAGGTTTATACACTCAGAAACAGAGGGCTTAATTACACAAGTTTTTGATTAAGTGCAAATTGCGAAAGACTTTTTTGCCATGATGGGTGATTGAAACAAATTTTTCATAAAGGGATCTAGGAATAGGGAAAGTATGTTGGACCAGAACCATTGCAGTGTAAATGACATTGGAGAGTGTTTGGGCCAAATGGTCTGTTCTGCACTGTAATATCTATTTTGAATAATTTCTTCACTCAAAAAGTGATCCCTGCACCCGATAGAATTTCCTGACCTGACCTCTCCATCATGAAAGTATTGTTGGAGAGGTTGAACAGGAGTACCTTTTCAAGTGGCTCTGAATATTAATTGGGACCCACTCATTTCATGCTCTGACCGTAAAGAAAAAATCAATTATAGTACTCTTTTATAGATGATAGAGAAAATTATAATATTATAACTTTTCTGTAATCATCAATAAATCTAATGTTGCATTTTATAGAGTGAATTTCTGAAGTACAATCTCACATATGAATAATGTAAATCAGAAAATTGTACAAGAAAACTCTTTGATCTATTTCATAAATTAAAATTTATGGACAGAAAATTAAGATTGTATGATTCTCTAATGTGTGCTCTAGAAGGCAAAGTCCCAGATATGCTGTGCAGAATGAAAAAAGATCATACTCTTAAGTTAAAATAACATTGCAATTCTCAAAAAATTTCGCACCATTTGGGAGTAATTAATTGCTCCATTACTGTTTAGTTTTTCTACTTCTTGGTCTTATTATTGTTGAATTTTGCACTCATCAAGTTCAACATTGTTAATGTTGGAAGGAACATGCTTCAACTTTTAGTATCTAAATTCAGCATCAAAGCTTCAATTATTGTGCTTCTGGCAAAATCAGCTCCAGAAGTGGCTGGCTGCCATTGCAACATTAGCACACAGCACACTGAGCTAATGCTGACATTTTGCAGGGTAAGGTCATTTCAGTAATTAACAATAATTCCCAGTACAGATTTACCTCATGTTACCAGCCAGCTGAATGTAGAAACTTGGGCTAACAACTGGTATCTGAGCCGATGTGCTTGCTTGAAAGTAAATGGGGCTAATTGTTACTCCAGTCATCACATTTTAAATAGTTTTCCAATGTTTCTAATAGGTGAAATGATCAGTGTTATCATTCTGGCGGCATTGCAAATTATCATGACATTTCCTGTGAGATTTCCTGTGCTGTTAGAAAGATGAAGAGTTTGCAGTGTATGTTGCTTTCCCCTTTGTGACATTGTACTGAGTTTACACTGTAGTGAAATAACATGCTTTGCAAGTCATCCAGTAGATAAAGTGGAATACGATCGTGATACAGGGCCAGTAACTCAATGCTGATAAATTCAAATCCTACCACAGCTCGTATTGACTACAACAAATTTATTCTAACATTTTCATGCAAGAGGTGTAGGTGTTGCAGGGTTAAAGATTTATTGCCCAGTTTTAATGACCACTGAGAATGTGGTGGTGAGCTGCCTTCTTGAATTATTGCAGTCTATGTGATGACGACATTTTTGCACAGGGCTTTCACATAGGGGTTTCAGGATTTGATCCAGATATGATGAAAGAATAGCAATATAGTTCCAAGTCATCGAATGGCATGGCAGACTTGAGGAGCCGAATGGTCTACTCCTATTTCTATGAAAGCCAGGAGGATGTGTTGAATTTGACCAAAATCAGCTAAATGACAATTTTGGAATTTTGAGGTTTCTTTCCAAGGGCTCTCGCCAATTATCCCACACAATTCTCTGCAGTTTGTCTCATTATCTACCCATCAGACCTCTATGGTGCCCTGCTCTCGCTATTGTGTACTCGCGAGTGATGAAAATACTCACCAGTGTCTAAAATTCACATGCATTCCCAGAGCCAGCCTCATATTTAAAATGCTGCTGTGCACCAGGTCGAACACTGTCAGTTAGGAGTTACCTTTCAAGGTCCCTGTGTTTGAAGAATTGCCCCAGAGATGGTTAAGAAAGAGAAATTAGCTCTCAGCTTCTCCAACAGGGACCTGGGGGTCTTTATTGACAAGGTGGTATAGAGAAGACCTGTCCTCATTCCTCAGGACTTCCAGAGGAGACCATGGCACCAGAGTCTGCTAGCCTGGTTTGGTGCCATCCAGATCGGTACAGCATTCATAATCTGGAGAAATAGCCATCAATGCCACAAGAAGGATCATGACCTTCAGTCCTCTATGAGGGTAAATGCCACCGTCATCCCTGCTACCTCACACTCACTGGAACTGCACCTACCTCCCATCAGGGCTCATGCTCTACATGTCTCACTAGTGCCTGCAACATCTCCCCTCACTCACTGTCACCCACCCAACTTGGAACACCACTAGCCTTGCCTAATCACTCACTCAAAACAGCTGTGCTAGCCATTTCCAGGAGAAAAAGGCCCACAGTAGATGGAGAGAGCCAAGACAAATGGTGGAGTGCTGACATATGTCTCCTTACCCCTTACAGGAGGGGATTCTTGCCTTGGTGGGAGATGATAGAGATTAATCATGCTGTGATGCCAAGATCTCCATATCCTGGCAATCACGTAAGAATCTTTGTCAAGTGCTGTTCTGATGGCCATGATTTGGAGATGCTGGTGTTGGACTGGGGTGTACAAAGTTAAAAATCACACAACACCAGGTTATAGTCCAACAGGTTTATTTGGAAGCACTAGCTTTTGAGTCCTGCTCCTTCATAAGGTCACAACCACGTGATGAAAGAGCAGCGCTCGGAAAGCTAGTGCTTCCAAATAAACCTATTGGACTATAACCTGGTGTTGTGTGATTTTTAACTTTGTTCTGATGGCATTTGTTTAGTATCAGTATTAAAAAAACACTTAAACCTGGATGTTGTTGAGGATTTGTTGCATATGGGCACAGACTGCTTCATTATCTGAGGAATCATGAATGTTACTGAACACAAATTAACAGTGAACATCTTAACCTCTGAATTTATAATAGAGGAAAGTTCATGGATGAAGCAGTTGAAGATGTTTGGCTTCCAGTAAGCACAACATCTTTCTTTGTGCTAGGTATGACTTCAGTGAGTTTTCTCCTGATTGTAATTGTTTTCACTTTTACTAGCTCTTTGATGCCACACTAGATTAAATTTGGCATGATGTCAAAGATAATTATCCTCACCTCTGAAATTCAGCTTCTCTGTACTTTATAATGACCACACCAGGCATGTCCTCAGAGTGGTCTATAAACTAAGACTTTATATATGTTTGAATATAGCCCCCTTTTCTTTTTTTAATCATTTTGACTTGAAAATAACAGCTGCAAAGCTGCTGTAATGCTCCAGTGATGCATCTCATTTTCAGCTTGGGAACCCTGCAACTTTTGTTATCCAATATCAAACTTAACAATTTTAGAGACTGAACACCTCCTTCGATGTCTTTTACCCAACCCCATACCCCAGAGCCTGTCATAATATGGATTGCTTTCAGCATGGCCAACCCATTCTCACTCACTTATAGTGTCCATTATTGCCTATTCATCTATTTTTCTCTGATTTACTATCAACAATCCCTTTGTCTGCTGAACACTTTTCCTCTCTCCTTTTCTCTCCTTCTATATCTTTGTCTCTAGACTCTGACTCCACCTATCTGCTCACTCCTTTTCCACCCCACCTCCCCAATATCAGCAGAGATACGGTTTTTACCTATATGTTATCAGTTCTGAGGAAGGGTCGCTGGACTCAAATGTTAACTTTGATTCTTGCTCCATAGGTGCTGTCAGATGTACTGAGTTTCTCTAGCAGTTTCTATTTTTGTTTCAGCTGCTAATCGTGAAGATTTTAAACAAGATAAAGGTTAGTTTTTACAAAACTGTTGCGGTCATTTTTAAAGTGATAAGGTTTTTAACTGACAATACATACAATAGATTAAAATAGGTAAGGATAAAAGGTACGAAGAAAGATGAATTTAAGGAGAGTCTATGAGATCATAGCAGACCTGTTATTTAGTTAAGTTTCTGTTCCTGAAGGGAAGGAACTGAAACTTGGAGCCAGACAGTTATAGAGTCATAGAGTCCTACAGCACGGAGACCAGCCCTTTGGCCCAACTGGTCCATGCCTACTAAAACATTCGTCTCGCTAACCCCATTTCCCTGCACTTGGCCCATACACTTCTCATTCTTTCCTATCCATGTATATGTCCAAATGCCTTTTAAATTTTGTTGATGTAAAATACAGCCAAGTCCGTGGCACCAGCAGTGTCTCAATTGAATGAGACAGAGTGAGAAAAAATGGGGGAAGAGCAATTGTGATAGGAAATTTAATCATAGCAGGACACCATAACACCAGGATGGTATGTTAGTTCTCTGGTGGCAGGCTCATGGATTACTGAGTGGCTGTAAGACATTATGAAGAAGGAAGGAGTACAGCTCAGGGGTTGTGGTCCAAGTCATTACCAATGACAGAGATAAAAAGATGGAGGGGAATATAGTGAGCTAGGAAATGTTGATGTAAAAGTTGGCATCAGTAGCTGCAAAGGCATCTGTCATGCTGTGTTGCAGCATAGAAATAATCTGAGTTTGGTGAGAGGGGAACTCAGTGAGATGGGGAGGGACATGCTCTTTTCTTTCTCTATCTTTATTAAGGCAACTAGAGTTTAGTAGTTGTAGGAAAAGGGCAAGTTTTGAAAACTTTCAAGAGCAACTTCACAGGGAAAATGTAAGCTCATCAATTGGAACTGGGAGTGGCTGACTTGGTAAGTAAGACCAGATGAGTATTTCTGTTGTGAAGTCACTTAAGTGAAAAAAATGGTTTTTAGGTTAAATTCATATATAAGATAGAAAGAATAAAGTTAGGTTCCTAGAATATCTTTAATATTCATTAAACTAGAGGAAGCAAGTAGAAGAAGATTGATTTAAGCGTTAGTCATGGCAGGGCAGCTTGCTCCTCCTGTGCAACATATGAAGCCAAAGGCACTTTCAGTGTCCACTGGAGAGATACTTTCTAATCAACCTGTTTAGCCATGTTATGACACACATCCAGAACAGGTGGAGCTTGAAACCAGACCACCTGGTCCAGAGGTAGACAGACTATCCACTCTACCACAAAAGCCCCATTTAAAGTCCAAGTGACCACATGGGCTGGACGTATTCCCAGCTGCAGCAATGCATGATCTGCACTTTGGGTCTGGACCAGCAGCTGGAGTCACTGTAGGATTCTGGGTTCTGAAGAAGCGTCATAGCAAGTTTGAAATATCAACTCTATTCCTTTCTGCACAGATGTTGACAGACCTCTTGAATTCCTCCAGAATGTTGCTTTTGTTTCAAATTTCCTGCACTATTTGCTTTTAGATTACATTAGATTTCCTACAGTGTGGAAACAGGCCCTTTGGCCCAATTAGTTCACACCGACACTCCGAAGAGCAACCCACCCAGACCCGTTTCACCTCTGACTAATGCACCCAACACTATGGGCAATTTAGCATGGCCAATTAACCTGACCTGCACATCTTTGGATTGTGGGAGAAAACCGGAGCACCTGGAGGAAATCCACGCAGACATGGGGAGAATGTGCAAACTCCACACAGACAGTCACCCAATGCTGGAATCAAACCTGGGACCCTGCTGCTGTGAGGCAGCAGTGCCAACCACTGAGCCACTGAAAGGCTAAGACTTTGTAGACAGCATATACAGGAGGTGAACAGTGCACAGGCAGAATAATCAGGGAGGTAGTGCAGGAGAGCCCTGAGGCTTTCTCCCTGTCTAACAGATTTTCCATTTTGGATATTGTGGAGGGGGTCATGGTTACTCAGAGCAATGTAATAGAGCCAAGTCCATGGCATCAGCAATGTCTCAATTGAATGAGGCAGAGTGAGAAAAAAAAGGGGAAGAGCAATTGTTATAGAAAATTTAATCATAGCAGGAACAGACAGATGTTGCTATGATGCAGAATAACACCAGGATGGTATATGAGTTCTCTGGTGGCAGGCTAGCTGCAAGACATTAAGAAGAAGGAAGGAGTACAGCTCAGGGGTTGTGGTCTAAGTCATTATGAATGACAGAGATAAAAAGATGAATGGGGAATGTAGTGAGCTAGGAAATTAGCTAAACACAGGACCTCAAAGGTAGCATTTTCAGGATTACTCTTAGTTCCATGTGCTAGGAGATCGGGAATAGAATAGTCCAGATGAATGTATGGGTGGAGGAGGAAATGATTTATATTCTTATGGCGTTAGGACTAATTCTGGGCAGGACGAGACCTGTACAAGCTGACAGTTTGCAATCCAGCAGGTCCAAGACTAATATCCGCACGGGGATGTTTGCAAGTATTGTGGGGGAGGCTAGAAACTAAGGTTTGCAGGAAATGGGAAACTGAATGGAGTGAAACATATGAGGAAGAAGAAGATGAAAGTGAAGGGTAGAAAAGTAGAATGAAAAAGCAGAAGATGGAGAAAACAAAGTCTAGCAGGCTAGGAGTGGCACAGTGGTTGGCACTGCTGCCTCGCAGCACAAGAGATGTGGGTTCAATCCCAGCCTTGGGAGACTGTCTGTGTGAAGTTTGCAGATTCTCTCCATGTCTGCGTGGGTATCCTCCGGGTGCTCTGGTTTCCTTGCACAGTCCAAAGATGTGTGGGTTAGATGGATTGTCCATAGTCAAAATGTGTGGCACTGGAAAAGCACAGCTGGTCAGGCAGCATTCAAGGATGGTGTCCAGGGAAGTCAGGCTAGATGGATTAGCTATGGGAAATGCAGGGTTACAGGGAGTGGATCTGGGTGGGATGCTCTTCAGAGAGTCAGTGTGGACCAGATGGGCAGAATGGCCTGCTATACACAGTAAGAATTCTGTTCTATGACTAAAATAGACAGTAGTACAAAAGAAAATTATAAAAATACAAGCAGGCAAATAACAATGTGCTCCATCTAAACACAGAACAATTTTATTAAGATAAATAAATTATCAGTGCAAATAGTTATAAATGGGTATGAGATGTTTTTAATTATAATGATATGGCTGCAGAGTGAGTAAGGCTGGTAACTGAACATCCAATGCTATTCGCTCTTTCAGAAGGACAGGCAATTGTTAGTGAAATATGAAAACAATGCAACAGTCAGAAAGATATTGGTACTAGAAGTCCAGATGTAGAATCATTCCAGGTCAAGCTAAGAAGCAGCAAGGGGCAGAAAACATTAGAGGGGTTGTTTACAGGCTTCCAAAAATAGGTGGTAAGGGAGTGGATGTATTAAAAAGGAAAGTAAAGATACATGAAACAAGTGTGCTGCAGTAATCATAGATAACTTTAATCTATTTACCATCCCATGTTAGCAACAATGCTGTGGCGAATGAATTCCTAGGGTGCATACAAGCTGATATTTTCAACCAGTAAGTTGAGGGAACATAAAAGATTGAGGAGAAAGTGAGGTCTGCAGACGCTGGAGATCAGAGCTGAAAATGTGTTGCTGGAAAAGCGCAGCAGGTCAGGCAGCATCCAGGGAACAGGAGAATCGACGTTTCGGGCATAAGCCCTTCTTCAGGAATGAGGAAAGTTTGTCCAGCAGGCTAAGATAAAAGGTAGGGAGGAGGGACTTGGGGGAGGGGCGTCGGAAATGTGATAGGTGGGAAGAGGTCAAGGTGAGGGTGATAGGTCAGACTGGGGTGGGGGCGGAGAGGTCAGGAAGAAGATTGCAGGTTAGGAAGGCGGTGCTGAGTTCGATGGATTTGACTGAGACAAGGTGGGGGGAGGGGAAATGAGGAAACTGGTGAAATCCGAGTTCATCCCTTGTGGTTGGAGGGTTCCTAGGCGCCGCCTTCCTAACCTGCAATCTTCTTCCCGACCTCTCCGCCCCCACCCCAGTTTGACCTATCACCCTCACCTTGACCTCTTTCCACCTATCACATTTCCGACGCCCCTCCCCCAAGTCCCTCCTCCCTACCTTTTATCTTAGCCTGCTGGACAAACTTTCCTCATTCCTGAAGAAGGGCTTATGCCCGAAACGTCGATTCTCCTGTTCCCTGGATGCTGCCTGACCTGCTGCGCTTTTCCAGCAACACATTTTCAGCTCTGATCTCCAGCATCTGCAGACCTCACTTTCTCCTTGAGGACCAGTTCAGTCAGTCGAAGGAGGGTGTCAGTAGAACATAAAAGATTATTGTGCAAAATCAAAGCACATGGGATTGGGAGTAACATAACTGGTATGGATTGAGAATTAGTCAACAGACAGGAAATGAAGAGTAGGACAGAATGCATCATTTTGGAATAGAAATTATAATGCTTTGAAATATATGAGATAGATAATTAGCCATCTGTGGACAAAGTGTTGTCAAAATATTTAAGGCAGATGACATATCAGATTGTCACTGTCAAATTATGACAGAACCAGGACTGCATTATTGATCAATAGACAATAGACAGTAGGTGCAGGAGTAGGCCATTCTGTCCTTCGAGCCTGCACCACCATTCAATATGATCATGGCTGATCATCCTTAATCAGTATCCTGTGCCTGCCTTATCTCCATAACCCTTGATTCCACTATCCTTGAGAGCTCTATCCAACTCTTTCTTAAATGAATCCAGAGACTGGGCCTCCACTGCCCTCTGGGGCAGAGCTTTCCACACAGCCACCACTCTCTGGGTGAAGAAGTTTCTCCTCATCTCTGTCTTAAATGGTCTACCTCGTATTTTTAAGTTCTGTCCTCTGGTTCGGCACTCACCCATCGCCGGATACATGTTTCCTGCCTCCAGTGTCCAATCCTTTAATAATCTTATATGTCTCAATCAGATCCCCTCTCAGTCTTCTAAACTCAAGGGTATACAAGCCCAGTCGCTCCAGTCTTTCAGCGTAAGGTAGTCCCGCCATTCCAGGAATTGACCTTGTGAACCTACGCTGCACTCCCTTAATAGCCAGAATGTCTTTCCTCAAATTTGGAGACCAGAACTGCACACAATACTCCAGGTGTGGTCTCAGCAGGGCCCTGTACAGCTGCAGAAGAACCTCTTTGCTTCTATACTCAATCCCTCTTGTTATGAAGGCCAGCATGCTATTAGGCTTCTTCACTACCTGCTGTACCTGCATCCTTACCTTCATTGACTGGTGTACAAGAACACCCAGATCTCTTTGTACTGCCCCTTTACCTAAATTGATTCCATTTAGGTAATAATCTGCCTTCCTGTTCTTGCCACCAAAGTGGATAACCATACATTTATCTACACTAAACTGCATCTGACCACTTACCTAACCTGTCCAGATCACCCTGTAATCTCCTAACATCCTCCTATCATTTTACCTTGCCACCCAGCTTAGTATCATCAGCAAATTTGCTAATGTTGTTACTAATACCATCATCTATATCATTAATATATATTGTAAAAAGCTGGGGTCCCAGCACTGATCCCTGCGGTACCCCACTGGTCACTGCCTGCCATTCCTTTCAGTGTAGGTCATAGAGTCATAGAGATGTACAGCATGGAAACAGACCATTCAGTCCAACCTGTCCACGCCGACCAGATATCCCAACCCAATCTAGTCCCACCTGACAGCACCCTGCCCATATCCCTCCAAACCCTTTCTATTCATATACCCATCCAAATGCCTCTTAAATGTTGCAATTGTACCAGCCTCCACCACATCCTCTGGCAGCTCATTCCATACATGTACCACCCTCTGCGTGAAAAAATTGGACAGCTACCATAAAGATAGGAGGATCTCGAGCCAGGGCTAGGCTCTCTCTCATTCCATTTTGTCACTTTTTTATCTTCTGAGTAGGTTGCAGTTACTTAGATGGTACACTGCCACATTGCGAGGTTTGTGCCAAGTTCTTCTCATGCTCCAAGGTCAATCTGCCCCCTTTAATAATGGGGCCATCTAGTATCCTTAAACCATTACCACTAAACCCACGAGGCTGAGTGTCATTCTTAGCTTTAGAAGACAGGATCAGTTTTGGAAGCTGATTACCTTGGCATACAGATGCACTGTAAAAACCCTAGTGGAAAATGTTGCAGCAGTAACAGTAACTCATGGAAACTAATGGGAAAGTAGCTGATTGAAAAGGACTGAAGATTTGGAAACAATGATTGTGCTGATCCAGGACATCGGCTGAAACAACATCTGAATATATACTGTAGCTAGTCTGGCATCTGAGCATGTTAAGGAGCTGACTTTAAGTGGCTGGTCTTGCATGATGGAAAAACAAAACTGGGAGAGACTTTGCAAATAGTCAATCTTATGCAATAAATGCTTTCCATCTTTTGTAATTTTTCAGTGAATGGAAATAATTTTGTCCTTGGAAAATAGTTGTCTGACAGTACTTGATTGTATGGCACATTTGTTTCACTAAAATAGAATTATTTAAGCATAATGAAAGAGTAATATTTGTTTATTCCCAGCCGCTAGAGATTTTAATTTCGCAGCATTTTGTCTCATAAGTGGCAATAAAAATGTCTAACTCGGAAATTTCAGATACAACAAAGTGGAAATGCAGTATAGCATGCAGTTTCTGGCACTTATTTTATATTGTAGAAACAGCAAAAGACTAGTTACATTTATATTATACCTTTCAATGTCTTCTGATTTTTCAAAATGCTTGAAATCAATTAAATACTTTTGAATTGGAATCGTTGTTATCAGTTAAAGAAATAACACCCAAATTTTACAGAAAGCCCCTTAAAAATGCAAATTATAATGACAAGATAATCTACTTTATGGTCTTTGTTGAGTGGCAATTGTTAGCCAGTAATTAGGGAAATCTAACTGATTCTTCTTCAAAACAGTGGCAAAGAATTTCTGTGTCTACTTGACTGGGTGTTGGCTTTAAATTCATCTGAGATCAACATTAATTTTTTTCCTATTGTTCTGCGTTTACTTCACTCACAAAATAGTGCCAATGGAAGGATACATATGCACAATGCTATGATTTTACTTCCATTATTTGTTATTCTGGTTTGTTTCCACCTTGTTGGTATTTATTTTATTAAATGTATCTAGTCAACATTCCAACTGGTGTAATGAAACATGACATGATATTTTTAGATTGAAGTTTCCTTTTAAAAAAGTGAACAGGCTGCAAAAATAGTTGCTGAAGATCAGACGATCTTGTGACTTTTAAACATACAAGGGTTTATTCATGTCTGAACATGCTTCTGCAAAGTAATTGAAATGTAAATACCCGTGAGTGGAAGACCATCCTTTGAAAAGACATTTGGTGTGAGATCACATTTGGAATTTACAATCTATTCTCTGGTTATTGTAAGCCTCTTTTTTTGATCTAATTTTAACCTTAGCCGCCTTTATAAGCCATAATGGCATTAGCCGATTCTTCGCTGTACCCAAGAGTTGTTGATTTCAATTAAAATTCTGAAGTGTAAAATCACAGAATATTTGATTGATTTTAGCAACAGGAAATTAAAGATTTCTCATTTTCGCATTCATTGCCAGGAAAAACTACTTCCAGAGCAGTAATAGATTAGATTAGAATTTTAGTCCTTTTGCACTGGTTTGTAACTCGTCACCAGACATTCTTGTTGTCTCCCTGTACTACAGTACTACCCAACCTCGCTATGTTTTACTCATGCAGAGCCAATTAAACTGTAATGTCCCTGCTGGTTCCAGAGATGACCTCTGAGCACTATAAAGTTCATATCATAAATGTCTTCATGAGTGAGATTTAGCCAGTCCAACCTCCAACAGTTCCTGTATAAAGCAAGAATTCTTGAGCCATTTAAATGAGCTCAAAATTTAGGAGAGAGCAGTATCTAGTCAACATTCCAACTGGTGTAATGAAACATGACATTTAAAAGATTCATTTGTTCATTTTTATGTAATTATATCAAATATGTTTAGTTAGAAACAAAACAAATTTATTTTATTTTAACAACATGTCTAAATTTCAATAGTTTTGTAATCCAGTTTCTAACATGGTGAAATAGTTATACTTGACAAAGTAGTGTTTTATCTGACATTTGGCTTTAAAACAAACTGATGAGTTAGATCTAACCAGACTTACAGTTATAATCATAGAATCCCTACAGTGTGGAAACAGGCCCTTAAGCGCATTAAGTCCACACCGACCTTCCAATGAGTATCCTGCCCTAACCCATTACTCTACATTTACCCCCAACTAATACACATCCCTGAACACTCTGGGCAATTTACCTAACCTGCACATCTTTGGATTGTGGGAGGAAACTGGAGCAAACCCACACAGACACGGGGAGAATGTGCAAACTCCACACAGCCGAAAGTGAACAGACAGTCGCTCAAGGCTGGAATCAAACCTGGTTCCTTGGTGCTGTGAGGCAACAGTGCTAACCACTGAGCCATCCTGCTGCCCCTGAGCCACTGAATGTCTTGAATTACAATGTACTGTCAAAATTGGAGCACTTTTGTCACATGCTGCACACTGGTACTTAATGATTCCATCCCAATAAATTTGACCGTTGGTATTCTTTTAGTTTGTATGAAGCTTATATTTTTGTTCCAAAATAATAAATAATCATGTGGATTTGAATGTCTTGGATTTTGTTCTACCCATAATTACTTAATTCAAATGGAAAATCAAACGCTCCAGCCCCTAGCATGGATTTCAAATGCCATATGTGTGAGATTAAACAATAATAGCAGAAACTCACATTCACATAGCTTATTTAATGTGGAAAACAGAGGAAGATGTTTCGCAGAAAGGAAATGGATGCAAAGCAACTCCAGAAGAGATACAAGAAATGATTGAATGCAGGGTCAAAAGATTTATTTGTGTGGTCCCTTTTAAGAGCATACCAGAGTAATTTAGGAGACTACTCAGCAGCTAGAGGCTGATGGAAGTAAGGGGCAATCGGGAGGAGAAGTACACAAGGTGCTAAATTTGGTGGGCTAATGTGTGAGGTAGTTTCACAGATGGAATGTGAGATGGATGAAAATTTTGACATATTTAATCCAGTATGAATTAAATACAATTCTTTCAGAAAATAACAATTTAGGAAAGGAATAACTTGGGATATGACTTGGAGTTCATCTTTGGGAGCATGAATGTGACTTTTCAGTAATAGAAAAACCTTGGCAGACAGCCAGAAAAGGTGCAAAACCTGAGCCCACACCTCCCCCCTCACCTCCATCCAAGGCTCCAAAGGATCATTCCAAATCTGGCAGAGATTTACTTCCTCAAACCTCATTCACTGATTCTGTTGCTCTCAATGTGGTCTCCTTTACATCGGAGAGACTAAGTGCAAACTTGCAGAATTGTTCAGGGAACATCCCTAGTCCGTATGCAACAACCAACTCCACCTTCCAGTGGCCATCCATTTCAATTCCCCCTCCCACTCCCCAATGACATGTCCCCTCCTCCACTGCCCACACACGCCACCTGGAAATTGGATAAAGAACACCTCATCTTCTGCCTCAGGAGCCTATAACCTCATGGCCTCAATATTGAATTCACCAGTTTCCAAATCTCCCCAACCCCACCTCATCCCAGATTCAATCCTCCAATTTGGCACCGTCCTCTTGACCTGACCTACCTGACCATCTCCCTTTCCACCTATCTACTCCATGTTTCCCACTGACCTATCACAATCACCTCCTACTTGTATCCACCTATCGCCATCCCACCTACCTTTTCCCAGAGCCACCCCACCCATTAATATTTCACTCCCTTCCCCTCCCCGGTCCTAATGAAGGGTCCTGCCCGAAATGTTGACCGTCCTGCTCCTCAGCTGCTGCCTGACCTGCTGTGCTTTTTCCAGCACAAACTCAATCTACTCTGACTCTCTTGTACCTGCAGTCTTCACTATCTGCTAGTAGATTTTTCTGCCAAGGAATACCTTTTAACTTTGGGTCAAGATTTGACTAGTAAGGAATCATATGGAAGCAGTTTGAGGGAACAGGGGTTGGGTGTTCTCAAGACTGGTGAATATGGTGAGGGTTCTGTAAGGCAAATGAGGGTTAAGTTTCAGAGTAATGAGTAACCAGCTGGGTAAGAAATGGGTGGCTAAGGCAGTTGCACAGTATCAATATTTGAGTGCAAAATCAAGTTGTTCCTTGCAGTTTTCAATGGACATCAGTCTCAGGGTCAGAAAGGATTTCTATCATGAAGTGATAAAAGAAATGACCTGAAATACATTGAACACTACAGAGCAGATTCTATATCTTTGAATTTGTTTATCTTGCCATTTTGTGGCTTACATCTTTAGGATGAAATATACCTATGTGAAAAGAGTTGAAAAATCTATCTTTGTTTAGCAGACTTGTAATATCAGGGACAGCATAATTTGGATCCAAAACAGTATTTTACATCTATATTGGGCATAAGGCATTGCCAACATACATCAGAAACTGCATTTTACATACTGAACACTGTGTGGACATGCGATATGTATTCGACATTTAGTTGGATTATTCACTGCGTGCATATAGCTAAGCAGATGTTTAAATTGCTTGGTTAATTTGATATGCTGTCTAGAACATCACAAGCAGTCTGGACAGAGTAGACAGGGACAAATCTTTCCCTTCGGTGGATTGAGGATGGATCGAGAATTGTGGACACAGATTTAAGTACAGGACATTCTGGTATAACGTGATAGTTACATTTCTCTGTAACTTGGTGCTATAGAAAACCGTGCTGTGGAAAGCCGTCACCGAAAATCATGCTGTAGAAGATCGCTATAGAAATTCTCTGTACCCATTCAGTAGAATGTTTGTATTATCCAAACAGAGTTCACAATTCATCAATTGCATTATAGCCAATGCGCATTTGACAAGATGTGCCCTTTGATGTGTGTTCCACCAGAACGACCTGTGATTAGCAAAAGAACCAAAGCAAACTAAGGAAAAACTTTTCTTATGCAGTATGTGATTAGGATCTGGAATGCATTGCCCAAGAGTGTGATGGAGATTGATGTTATCAAGGCCTTCACAAAATAATTGGTTAATTATCTGAAAAGAAAACATTTATCAACCAATGGGGAAGAGGCAGGTGAAATAAAGTGGAGGGGTTGCTTTTGCAGAGAGTTGGTGCAGATATATCAGTTAAATGTTGTCTTTGTGTTTTGTAACCATTCAAAGGTACAAAGTTAAGAAGCATATAAAAAGAGTAAAGTGCATGAAGGCCAATGTGCAGTTTTTCTAGTTTGCAGCTGAATAAACCCAGTAACAAATAGTCCCCTAACATATATATATATATATATATATATATATATACTATATATATATATATGAGTAGCAAGATCTCTGCAGCTATACATGCTTCTGCCTTTCTGTAGTTGAGGAATAAACAAACTGTCAGTAAAAACATCTCTCACAGTATATCTAGGTTTCATAGAAAACAGGAAACAAGCACAGCCAAATATGGCTGGTTCTGCTGGGACAAAGCAAGAAACAAACAAATTGTCAGATCAATCTTTTTTAACCGGAGGTTTATTAACCAGACTATGATAGTGCATAGAAACAACTTCAGCAAAAAGCTGACCAGCTGTAACTCAGCCGTGAGCACACATACGCAGCAAATTCCCTGCAAAACCAGGCTAGCCCACGCAGAGACATTCCTTCTGCATCAGTGACATGTTTTGGAATGGAACCTTTATGTTGGAAAGCTGAATTGTTTGCCTACTTAGTATATTACACAATAAAAGTGCTTTATAAAATATACTGTTCAACAGCAAATTAGCATATTTAACAACACCTACTTCTATCTGTCCCTTAATGTTACACGTTTAAATATATTCTGTAAACTCGAATGAATGTAGTCAGTGAGAAAACCTTGAGCATATTCCAAAAATTTACATGTTTCTTGAGAGCTTCAATTTGAATAGAAATCCTATTTTTGGGAATAAAGGGACATATGCACACAAGAAGGATATGGTAAAAAAAATTAAAACAGCTGCTCCCTCTCCAAAACATCCAAAACAATATTAAAAATATATGCCCTTTGAAGTTTTAAAGATTTCAATTGATTGCTACTGTGTTTCATTTTGAAAGTGAGCTTGTTGTAGCATTTAGTGGTTCATGCTTTTCAACCTGTTGCAATATTCTATTGTAATTATTTACAGTTAATTGTAATTAGTCAATTATAATAATAAGGATAATGAAGATTGTGTCATTGAATTGTTGGATTACAAAATAGATAAAGATAATTTGATTTTGTCTTGAACTTCCTCCTCACCTTTAATATTTTTGAGGTGAATTTCAATTCAGGCATATTGGAATGGAAACTTCAGTTATGCAAAGTTGAATTCGTCATGATTTGTGCCACAATATTTCACTACATTGACATCAGTAGGGCTGAGTATTGCTGTGTCTGATGCAATTCTGCCCACTTTGATGAATTTCTACACCTATGTGTCTTCTAACCTCTTGAAAGAAACCACAATCTTGAAATTATGTAGCGAACTAATAGTGTACAGATGCTTAACATAGCTGAATAGAATTCCTTCATCTACGGTTTTATTGGAGATGTTAACACATTTATTTGAAATTTGAAAGCTGCCTCCAGTAAAACCTCAGAGAAGAATTAAACACAAATGCGTAAAGTATTTGAACACAAATATCCAACTGTGTAATTTCAAGCACCATGCTGATAGATTCTAGACTGATTAGAACTGAGAGCCCAATTACCCAACTTCACATTGCAAATTTAATAACAGTCATTTTGCTCAATGTGTGCCCATTTGTGAATGGGTGACTGAATACTGAGAGAAACTGGAAATTCATAGGGATTGATATAAAGTGCACCTGATTGTGTGAACTACACATAGCTGTGAACAGTCCAATAAGCACATGCATTTAAAGTTCACTTTAAAAAATGCATCAAGAAGTTTTAAAGTGGAGAAACAGAAGCTAAGCAGAAGGATTGGAACCCAAGAGAGTTAAGTAAGGATGTAATTGAAAAGATAGAAATTAGAAGCGATTGTTAAAGAAAGGAATAAGTTATCAAAGTTTAGCAAGAAAGTTCCAGACACTGAAGCCAAGGCCCCACAGATTTTCTGCTGCCATTGTTGGAAACAAAGGGATAAGGATACACAGGAGATCACAATCAAGGGGGAATCCAGCAAGTACACAAGGTTGGAGGAAGTCGCAAAGGTGAAGAACAAGAAAGTCATGCAGGGTTTTGTGAATGAAGTTTAGTAGCAAGATGCAGAGGGAGGGTTAGGTGAATGATAATAATGGGTGAGTGGAAATCATTGTGAGTTCAGATAATGAAGTGGAGTTTAGATGGTCATTACTCAGGATACTGGTAGAATATCCACAATGTTGAGTCCAGATTATTGCAATGGCACTGATCCAGGTTTCAGTGGTGAAGGAGTTGAGAACAAGGTCTGGAGTGGAAATGGGTTTTCTTTTTCACTCGTAGATTGTGAATGTTGGTTGCTAGGCCAGTATTTATTGTACGTCCCAAGTTGTCCTTGAGAAAGTGTGTGAGCTTCCTTTTGAACTGATGCAATCCATATGCTGTAGCTACTCCCACGATTCGGTGAGAGAGGGAATTTGACATTGAAGGAACGGTGACACTTTTCCAAGTCAGGATGATGAGTGACTTGGAGGATAACTTGCAGGTGCTAGTGTCCTCATGTAACTATTGTCCTTGTTCTTACAGATGGAAGTGGTCGTGTATTTGTCTAAGGCTAAGGAGTGTTTAGAAGGTGCTGTCCAAGAAACCAATCAAATGGGTTATTTTATCCTGAATGGTGTCAAGCTTCATGAGTATTGTTGGAGCTTCTTTCTTCCTGATGAAGGGCTTTTGCTCAAAACGTCAATTTTCCTGCTCCTCGGATGCTCCCTGACCTGCTGTGCTTTTTCAGCATCACTCTAATCTAGCTTCTTTCTTCCAGGCACGTTGAAAATAATCAATCACACTCCTGATTTGTGACTTGCAAATGGGGTGGACAGGCTTTGGGGAATCAGGGAGGTGAGTTACTTGCTGCAGGATTCCTTGCCTCTGACCTGCTCTTGTAGCTACTGTATTTATATGGTGAACTCAGTTAAGTTCAGTTCACTTTCCGGTCAATGGTAACGCCTACGATGTTAATACTGTGGGATTCATTTGTAGTAACATCATTGAATGTCAAAGGGCAATGTCTCCCTCCCCCAATTGTCTATTGTTGGAGATGGTCATTGTCTGGCAGTTGTGTGATATTAAATTTACTGGCCACTTGTCAGTCCAAGCCTGGATACTGTCAGGTCTTGCTGCATTTGAACGTGGACTGCTTCAGTATCTGAGGAATCCTGAGTGGTGTTGAGCATTGTGCAGTTATCACCGAGCATCCCATCTCTGACCTTATGATGAAGGGAAGGTCATTAATGAAGCAGTTGAAAATAGTTGGGCCTAGGACACTACCCTGAAGAAATCCTATCATGACTGACCTCCAACAATCATGATCAACATATTATGTGCCAGGTATCAGTGAATTAAATTGACTGAAGACTGGCATCTGTGATGCTGGATACGGAGGTGTTTGGAGATGGATTTGCACTCTGGCTGAAGATTGTTGAGAGTGATTCAACTCTATATTTTGCATTGATGTGTTAGCCTCCCCCATCATTGAAGGATATTTGTGAGCTTTCTCTTCCAGTGAGTTGTTTAATTGTCCACCACTATTCACAACAAGTTGTAGCAGAACTGCAGAGTTTAGATCTGATCTGATGGTTGTAGAATCACTTAGATCTGTCTATCACTTGCTGCTTATGCTATTGTGATCATGGATATGATCTGGGGTTTGGGCTAATATTGCAACTGTCTTGTTCAGTCTGAATGATTTTGCAGGGGATGAGATAGAGTAGATAGCAGATGATGTTGCTTTTACCCCAGTTGAATAAGACTGAAGGACATAAGAACAACAGTAATCTCACATATTCACCCCCTCCACCACCATCACACTCAATCTGCCTTCCCTCCCCTGATTAGACTCAACCTGCGATTCCCCCCACCATTATACTCAATCTACGTTTCCCACTTGCCTTGTCTTATTTTTTGCAGCCTCTTTGTGTACCCCTCACAATTTACATTCCCACCTTACGTTGCATCATCAGCAAATCTAAATAGATTTTTGCTCTGCCACCTGTCTAAGTCATTAATATAGATTTTACATAGCTGAAGCCCTAAGTACTGCTGTAGTTAACTACTCATTCATTAACTAAAACTCTATAATCCTAGCCCAGTTCTTGAGTATCATCCTATATGATATCTTATTGAATGCCTTTCAGAAATCCAACTGTATTGCATGAACAGATTCCTTTACCGACCATACTAGTTACAGGTTCAAAAACTACTAATAATTTTGTCAAATGTTATTTCCCTTTTATAAAGCCATGCTGACTTTGTCTGATCAAATTATGATTTTCTAATGAATTGTTAAAGCTTCCTTAATAATGTATTCTAACATTTCCCTAACAACTGATGTCAAGCCAACTGGCCTGCGGTTCTCTGTTTTTCCTGAGTACTGGTGTTACAGTTATTGGCTTCTGACCTGCTGGGCCTGTTCCAGAATCGAGGGAGTTTTAGAAAATTGTAAATAGTGCATTTGCTATCTCTGAAGCTACTCCATTTAGAATTGTTGGATATAGGCTTGGTCCTGGGGATATATTGGATTTTGGAATTCCAGGATTTAGAACTTCAGTGACAATGAAGAACTTCATGACAACATAAGAAATAGGAGCAGGAGTAGATCACTTGATCTACTGGCAGGAGCCAGCTCCACCATCCAATCTGATTATGGTTGATCTTTGTCTTCAGCTCCACTTTCCTGCCCACTCCTCATATCCTTTGATTCCCTGAGAGACCAAAACACTGTTACTGCCTCAACCATAAATATATTTGATGTCACATCCACAGTCTTTCAGGGTAGAGAATTCCAAAGGTTCAGATGCTTTTTAGTTGAACAAATTTCTCCACGTTTCAGACTTAATTGATGCCCCCTCATCTTTTTATTTATGTATTCATTCATGGGATGTTATTGTCACTGACTGAGCCATTATTTGTTGTCCACTCCTGAATGCTCTGGAGAAGATGATGGAGAAATGCCTGCTTGAACCACTGCAGTCCTGGGGTGTTTGTACACCTATAGTGCTGTTAGGAAGGAAATACCCAATCATCTTGACCCAAGAACAGTGAAGGAACAATGATATCATCCCACGTAAGGAAGGTGTGTTGTTCAGGAGCATTTTGAAGCTGGTGGTGTGCTGCTCTTGTCCTTCTTGGAGATTGAGGTCATGAAGAGTTTGGAAGCCATTACCAAAGGAGCCTTGGTGGGTTTTTGCAATGCATCTTTCAGATGGTACATACTGCTGTCCCTGTGCATCAGTGGAGGAGGGAGCAAATGTTCATGGGTTGCCAACCTGGATGATATCAAGCTTCAAAGTTTGGGTGAAGATTTGTAGCTCGGGTGCTCGTTGTTGTGGTTCTGTTCGCCGAGCTGGAAATTTTTGTTGCAAACGTTTCGTCCCCTGTCAAGGTGACATCCTCAGTGCTTGGGAGCCTACTGTGAAGCGCTTCTGTGGTGTTTCCTCCGGCATTTAAAGTGGCCTGTCCCTGCCGCTTCCGGTTCTCAGTTTCAGCTGTCCGCTGTAGTGGCCGGTATATTGGGTCCAGATCGATGTGTTTGTTGATGGAGTTTATGGATGAGTGCCATGCTTCTAGGAATTCCCTGGCTGTTCTTTGTTTGGCTTGCCCTATAATGGTAGTGTTGTCCCAGTCGAATTCATGTTGCTTGTCGTCTGCGTGTGTGGCTACTAAGCATAGCTGGTCGTGGCGTTTCGTGGCTAGTTGATGTTCATGGATGCGGATCGTTAGCTGTTTTCCTGTTTGTCCTATATAGTGTTTTGTGCAGTCCTTGCATGGGATTTTGTACACTACATTAGTTTTGCTCATACTGAGTATCGGGTCCTTCGTTCTGGTGAGTTGTTGTCTGAGGGTGGCTATTGGTTTGTGTGCTGTTATAAGTCCTAGTGGTCGCAGTAATCTGGCTGTCAGGTCTGAAATGCTCCTGATATATGGTAGTGTGGCTAGTCCTTTGGGTTGTGGCATGTCCTTGTTCCGTTGTCTTTCTCTTAGGCATCTGTTGATGAAATTGCGCGGGTATCCGTTTTTGGTGAATACCTTGTACAGGTGTTCCTCTTCCTCTTTTTGCAGTTCTGGTGTGCTGCAGTGTGTTGTGGCCCTTTTGAATAGTGTCTTGATGCAACTTCGTTTGTGTGTGTTGGGGTGGTTGCTTTCATAGTTCAGGACTTGGTCTGTGTGTGTGGCTTTCCTGTATACCTTTGTGGTGAATTCTCCGTTCGGTGTTCTCTGTACCATCACGTCTAGGAATGGGAGTTGGTTATCCTTTTCTTCTTCTCTCGTGAATCAGATTCCTGTGAGTGTGGCGTTGATGATCCGGTGTGTTTTCTCTATTTCTGTGTTTTTAATGATTACAAAGGTGTCATCAACAAATCTGACCCAGAGTTTGGGTTGAATTTGTGGTAAGACTGTTTGTTCTAACCTTTGCATTACTGCTTCTCCTATGAGTCCCGAGATCGGTGAGCCCATGGGTGTTCCGTTGATTTGTTCGTATATCTGGTTGTTGAATGTGAAGTGTTTTGTGAGGCACAAGTCCAGTAGTTTAAGTATGCCGTCTTTGTTGATAGGTTCCACGTCCTGTTGTCTGTTCTGTATGTCCAGCAGGTTGGCTATTGTTTCTCTGGCTAGGGGTTTGTCAATAGAGGTGAACAGTGCCGTTACGTCGAATGAGACCATGGTTTCTTCCTTGTCTATGTGTATATTTCTGATGATGTCCAAGAATTCCTGTGTTGATTGTATAGTGTCTGGATCCGCTGATCAGGTGTTTCAGTTTCTGCTCTGGTTCTTTAGCCAGTTTGTGTGATGGTGTCCCTGATTGTGATCCTATGGGTCTGAGTAGGATGTCTGGTTTGTGCACTTTAGGTAGTCCATAGAATCTGGGGGTGTTGTTGCTTTCGGGTTTCATTCTTTGTAGGTCAGACCTGGTTATCTGTCTGTTTTTTTGGAGATTCCTCAGTGTGTTATTTATCCTATTGGTGAGCTGTGGGGTGGGGTCAAACTCCCTCTTTTGGTAGGTGTTGGTATCTGCAAGTAGTTGTTGTGCTTTTTGGATGTATTCTGCTTTGTCCAGGATGACCGTCATTCTGCCTTTGTCTGCTGGTAGTATGATTATGTTCTTATCGTTTCTTAGTGATTTTAGTGCTTCCCTCTCCTTGGTGTTGAGGATATCAAGCTTCCTGAGTATTACAGCTGCACTCATTCAGGCCTGGGCTGATAAATGGCAAATAGCACTTGCATCACACAAAGCCAGGCAATGACAATCTCAATCAAGAGAGAATCTCACCAGCATTATTGGGAAATGGTGTTGTGGAAATTCATGGTATTAAAGATAACTAAATCTCCAGGAAAATCTCTATTGCACAATACTTACAAAATGGCCCTAAAACACTGGATTCATTGGTGGTCATCTTTCAAGATTCTGCAGGCTCTGGAACAGTTCCTATGGATTGGAAGATTATTAATGTAATCCCATTATTTAAAAAAGGAGGTAGAGAGAAAACAGTGATTATAGACTGGTTAGCCTGACATCAATAGTAGAGTTGAAAAGTGCCCGAAACATCAACTGTCCTGCCCCTCGAATGCTGCCTGACCTGCTGTGTTTTTCCTGTGCCACAGTTTTTGACTCTGACATCTCCACATCTGCAGCCCTTACTTTCTCCCAAACAATAGTAGAGTCCATTATAAAACATGGGCACTTGGAAAACAGTAACAGGATTGGATACAGTCAGCACAGATTTGTGAAAGGGGAATCATGCTTGACAAATCTACTGGAATTTTTCAGGATGTAACTCTTAGAATTAATAAAGGTAACCAGAGGATGTGGTTGACTTAGACTTTCAAAAGGCTTTCAATAAGATTCCACATAAGAGATTAGCATGTAATGTTAACGCACATGAGATGGGGGTAGTTTAATGGATAGAGAGCTGGTTGGCTGACAGTAAACAAAGAGTAGGAATAAAAGGGTCTTTTTCTGAGTGGCAGGCAGTGATAAGTAGCATATTGCAGAGATCAGTGCTTGGACCCCACCTAGTCACAATATAAATGTTTTAAATGAGGGAACTAAAAGTAATGTCTTCAAACTTACAGACACCGTAAAGCTGGATGGGAATATATGCTAATGATTCAGTGGGATTTGGACAAGCTGAATGAATGGGCAAATTATGGCAGATGAAGTATCATGTGGAAAAATGTGAGGTTATCTACTTTGGTATCAAAATCGGAAGGCAGATTATAATTTGAAAAGTGGTAGATTGGGAAGGGGAAGGTACAATGAGACCTACATATCCTTATACCAATCACTGAAAGTAATCATGCAGGTGCAGCAGGCAGTGAAGAAAGCAAATGATATGTTGACCTTTATAGTGAGAGGATTCAAGTACAGGAGCTGAGACATTTTGCTGCAATTATACAGGGCCTTAGTGAGACTGCACTGGAGTATTAATTGCAGGTTTGGTCTCTTTATCTCTGAGGAAGATGCTCTGGCTGTGGAGAGAGGGCAGTAAATGTTTACCAGATTGATTCCTGGGATGGCAGGACTGATGTATGAAGAGACACTATAGGACAATAAGACCATGAGACAGAGGAGGAAAAATTAGGCCATTCAGCCCATCGAGTCTGCTCCACCATTCAATCACAGGCGATAGGTTTCTCAACACCATTCTCCTGCCTGCTGCTCGTAACCTTTGATCCCCTTAACAATCAAGAACCTTTCTATCTCTGTCTTAATTATACTCAATGACCTGGCTTCCACAGCCTTCGGTGGCAATGAATTCCATAGATTCACCACACTCTGGCTAAAGAAGTTTCTCCTCAGCTCTCTTTTAAAGGGTCTTCCCTTTACTCTAAGGCTGTGCTCTTAGTCCTAGTCTCTCCTGCTAATGGAAACTACGCTGTCCAGTCCTTTCAGTATTCTGTAAGTTTCGATTAGACTCCCCTTCATCCTTCTAAACTCTATTGACTATAGACCTAGAGTCCTCAAATGTTCTTCATATGTTTAACCTTTATTTCTGAGATCATTCACATGAACCTCCTCTGGACCCGCTCCAGGGCCAGTGCATATGGGGCCCAAAATTGCTCACAATATTCTAAATGTGGTCTGACCAGAGCCTTATAAAGCCTCAGAAGTACATCCCTGCTTTTATAATCCACTCAAAATAAATGCCAACATTGTATTTGCCTTCCGAACTACTGACAAAACCTGCAAGTTAATCTTAAGAGAATCTTGGACTAGGACTCCCAACTCCCTTTGCACTTCAGATTTCAGAGTTTTCTCCCCATTTAGAAATTCTTCCTACCAAAGTGCATAACCTCACACTTTCCCACATTATGTTCCATCTGCCACTTCTTTGCCCACTCTTCTAACCTGTCTAAATTCTTCTACAGCTTCCCCACCTCCTTAATACTACCTGACCCTGTACCCTATCTTTGTATCATCTGCAAACATAGCCAGAATGCCCTTAGTTCCCTCACCTAGATCATTAATTAGGATTGGATCAGTTAAGACTCCATTCTCAGAAATTTAGAAGAATTAGGAGGATGCAATCAAAATATTTAGCATTCTAACAGGACTAGACAGAGCACATACAAGAAGAATGTTCCCAATGACCAGGGAGTCCAGAACCAGGGGTCACAGTCTAAGGATACGCAGCAGACTATTTAGGACTATGATAAGGAGAAATTTCTACACCCAGACAGATGCAAGCCTGTGGAATTCTCTATCACAGAAAGAGGCTGAGGTCAGAACATTGAACGTGTATAAGGAGGAGTTAAATATAATTCATAATCTAATGATGTCAAAGGGTGTGGTGAAAAATGAGCACAAGGTATTGCGTTGGATGATCAGCCATAATCATACTGAATGGTGGAGTAAGATCAAAAGGGCTGAATGGCTTTCTTCGTCTCATATTTTCTATGTTTCTAATTACCTGTTGATATTCAATGGCATTGCCAACACAGAATTTCCCACAATCAACATCATGATGGTTGCCATTGACCAAACACTAAATTTGACCAGTCATACTAATATTTGGCTACTAGAGCAGTTCAGAGGCTAGGAATTTTATTGCAAGTAGCTTGCCTCCTGCCTCCCCAGAGCCTTTCAACTATCAACAAGGCATACGTCATAAATGTATTGGAATATTCTCTACTTGCCTGGATGAATACACCATTCTGACTTGGAATTATATCACTATTCCTTCAATGATGCTGGGTCAAAATCCTGGAACTCTCTCCCCAATGCATTGTGTGTATAGTTACATCCCATTGACAGTAGCAGTTCAAGAAAGCAGCTCACCATTACATTTTCCAGGACAATGGAGGATGGAGAAGGTAAGGGTGAGCTTGCTTCTTGCGTTGCTGTCCATGGGGTGTAGGGATGCCTACAATGCTGTTTGGAAGAGAGTTCCAAGACAATGGGGGACAATAAAATCTGGCCTAGTCAGCAATGCCAGTATCCCATGATCAGAATTTTAAACAAAAATACCTGCACTTCATTAGCCCTCATTTAATATATTAAACTATTGTGCGATAACTTATTGAATATCTTTTGACAATCCAAGTATGATACATCTGCTGGGTGCCCTTTATCTACATCCTCAAAAACTCAGATTAATTTGTTTAATGGAATCCTTTCATATAACCATGTTGACCAGTTTTTCATACCACCCTTTAATAAGTGCACTGCTAAGACCTCTTTCATAATAGAATCCAGCATTTCCCCAATGATTATTATCTGCTACCTCACTCATATTAACCCTAGGTTAACCTTTAATTCCAATATATAGCTGGTCTTATGTGAGGATGGGAGCAACATGCAGAATTATATAGTTCCTGCTGGTGGGTTTGAGGTTGGGGTAGGGTGTGCATTCCATAATATTCCTATGCTGACCTTCTGGTGTCTTTCTGTCAAGTCCAAACCTGTTTTTAATTTTACAGGAGGCAGCCGAGGCCTAGCCCGCCTGCTACACCCTTGCTTGAACTGAGGCACTTATGTAGCCACTGAGCGTCAGCTGCAATTTTGTGGCTGATGGGAAGAGTTTAGGCATAGGGATTGCCAGGCAGATAATTATCACATCTTCAGTGGGAAAAGGTGAAATTGGGGTTGGGGTGTGGAGATGAAAGATGTGCCTTCATGACTGGTTTCTTTTCCATACTGGGCTCTACCCTTTCTCCACACATGGTGAAGCAACAATACCCTGCCCTGCCTGGAATGTGCTCACTCCTTGCCTGTGTGTATAGTTACATCCCACAGACAGCAGCAGTTCAAGAAGGGCGCTCACCATTACATTTTCCAGGACAATGGAGGATGGATCAGTTTGAATTGCTGTCCATGGAGTGTAAGGATGCCTACAATGCTGTTTGGAAGGGAGTTTAAATGTTTTAAGATCTAAGATTTTTATTTTTCATTCAGTATATCACTTTCAAATTTAATATGGAATCCATTTGTATTATGATTGACCATTCTGTGGTCTTACAAACATGCATAAAATAAGTGCACAAGCAAAGACTGAGTGTTCAGCCTGCCTGATTCATTCAGTCACGGTCTAACTGATACACACCATCAATCTATTCATCAGTCACACAGTTTCCTGATAAACATTAAATGAAACACAATGGAAACAACTGCAGGAATTTACTCTCCAATCTCCGTGGCAAGCAAGTTCAGGAGATTGCATTAATCACTGCTGGCCACACCTAGCTTTTATAATTTGAAATGTCTTCCACTTGCAGGAACACGTCCACTTCCCTTTTAGAATTGTTGCTGCTATGAATCTGTACCGACTACATGTCTGAGCAGTCTCCTCGAGGTCAAAGAGTTCTGCAAAGTTATAGAAGAGTTTCCTGCATTCGAAGAGAGTGAAAGGGAAGTAAGAACCGGAGGGGCGTTGCTGTTTGGGAGCTGTTGAAACTTGCAATACTTCATCCCCACAAGGCAGAAACTAAAATGAAAGGGCCAAATAAAGGGAAGTTTGATTAGAACTTCCGACCATGACAGCCAAAGGAGTTATATAAAGGACTAGCCAGACATTTTTTGGAATGTTTAGAACCAAATGTCACCTGTGGCTCAGTTCATAATATGCCTCCCACCAACCCTCCTCTCAGACCATAAATTGGTGGTTCACCTCTGACTTCAGGGTTTGGATGCAGCCATCAAGGTTGCATTGAAGTACTATATTATTCAGCGGAGACATTAAACCTGTCTTGCCTTTCAGGTAGACTGAGAAAAATGTCTCTAGTGCCTTTTTGAAGAAGTTGAGAGGAATTAACTCCATTGTCTCCAATAAGATTTCCTAATCAACAGCACACAAATAGATTATTGTCACCTTACTGTTTGTGGGAGGAAATCCAAAAGATATCTCAGTTGTTGTAAAATAGTTTGAGATGTCTGTTAGTCGCAAAAGGCATGATATTTTTAAAAAAATTATTACTTCAGTTTAGGCACCCTATCTTTGTGGGATAAATTTAATTTGATTTGATTTGATTTATTATTGATGTGGAGGTGCCAGTGTTGAACTGGGGTTGACAAAGTTGAAAAGCAATGCTCCAAAAGCTTATATTTTCAAATCAACCTGTTGGACTACAATCTGGTGTTGTGTGATTTTCAACTTTGATTTAGTATTGTCACGCGTACCTATGTACAGTGAGAGATTTTGTTTTGCATAGAGTACAGGCAGATCATAACATACAAAAATCTTAGGGTGAATGAACAGCGCAAGGATTACAAAGTTACGGCTTCAAAGAAGGCGCTCAAAAAGCAGGATCAACATTGGATTTGAAATTTGAAAGGTCCATTCATAAGTTTAATAACAGTGGGGATGAAGGGCCAAGTGTGATTAGAACCTAAGTAAACTTAAACTCTATTCCTCCAAAGCAAACAATGCACGATCCTTTTGAAGTGTTTGAAATAATACCAAGATGAATAGCATTGTGGCATTGAGAACAATGAGAAAATCCTCAGGTTAGAAAGTAACTATTCGGAAGTGAATTCAAGAAAGAGTTCTTTACAGAAACGATCATAAGGATCTGAAATATGCTGATCCAAATGCTATTAGATTTGGAATCAGATTTTAAAGCAGAGGTAGCTGTATTCCTGGAAGAACAGAAATATAGTAAAATAATCCTTTTGTAATACAGAACTTGAGTAATTGCTGTGAAAAAGACACATTTTGTCAAAGATTTCCATTTTGCATTTGTCAGGAAATTTCACAAGAAAACAAAGGGAAAACAATTCTTATACTTCATGTGATGAGAGTGCTGGTTGGTTGGTAAGTGGACTTTGGTAGTGGCGACAAGTGGAGACTACTTATTAATGCTGATTGGCAGTCAACATCCAGATTAGAGTAGTGCTGGAAAAGTACAGCAAGTCAGGCAGCATCCAAGGAGCAGGAACATGGACGTTTCGGGCAATAGCCCTTCATCAGGAAAGTTAACATCCAGGCCTAGTTTGAATTTTAAACCAGGCAGGCTGACTGTGATTCATCAAGGTATTGCCCTGAGAAATGACCCAATGAATGACTGTCATTTATTTTGTTGTGTGCACTCTGTGTACATGTTCTTTCTGTCCATAAAGAACAGGGCCATGTGTATTAGCACATGTAGCTTCCAGCACACTCAGGTGTGTGCTACATTATTAGCCTGGTTAATAAAGCTAGTAAAATGCAAATAAAATCTCTTGCACAGTCAAGATTATCCAGTAAATGCTGTCCAATTGTCTAACATCTAGTGTTAGACACTGTGCTGTAAGTTTTGCAAGCTGAGGCTATGTATATACAGTCAGTATCTTGCTTGTTGTGAACAACCAAAACGACATGCTGTTTGAAATGATCCACCAGTCTTTGAGATGCACCAGCCTATATACCTGCTCTCACACGGACAGTGAAATTTAAAGATTACATTACTCCGTTATGTAACAGGCATAATGTCATTTTGGTTTGACAGCAGCATCCTGTAAATGACAAACACCACTTGTGTTGTTCACCTGTTCAATCTTTTTTTGTGATACTTGCCCTTCTAGGGTAACCTGAGGTAGACTGGGCATTTTTCAGAACTAAAAGTGACCATGTTAGTGCCTTTCATAAGTTCGTGTGATATATAGCGAGAAATAATCCAATCAGGATAACCATTTTTCCAACTTTAATGCACCCTATTCCAGCATTAGGTTTGCACAGTGAACAAATGGCTTGGGCGCTAAGTACCAGGATAGTCTTAAGCATATGAAATTGAGGAATTTCACAGTATATACTGACCAGTGAAGGTGGTTTTATGGTTGACAGTAGTGAAGGTACACCCACGACCACCACCAACGCCACCACCGGCTGGTTTCTGAATGAAATCATTGAGGAATCTTAGCTCATTTGACTGTTTCATTACAAACCAAATTGATGATGTTGCTATGGGACACCCAATAGTTCCAACTCTTGCAAATATTTCTATTGGATTTCATGAAAAATGGTTGAATGACACCTAACCTCCTATTCCTTGTATATTTCCAATACGTAGATGATATGTTTGCTACAGTTAAATCTGCAGCTGTTTGTAAGAATTTCCTTTGTCTTAATGAGTTCCATCTTGCACTCAAATTGTGTTTGATCTGTTCCATTTTTGTCAATAATTTAATAAAAAGCAGAATCTTTGGCAAAAAACGTTAAGGCCCTGCTTTGGAGCTCAAATTGGTGAACAGTGCACTTGATGGGCTCAACAGTCTCCACTTGTTCCAAAGTTCTTTACTGCAAGGACACTGTATTCTAGTTTTAACAGATTTAGTAGGTATATGACCTGATCAAACTAAACCTCCAACTGCAAGTGTGCTGTTCCCTCATGCTCATCATTAATTGAGAATAAGCCAAGTACTGCCATTTTGTACATCCCAAATATTTCTTCAGCAGTTAATAAGGTCATTCGTGCCATTCAACGATCTTTAATACTATTGTTGGATTCTAGAGTGGACAAAGAAGGAATGGCATTTCAATATGAAGTGCTAAACCCAAAGGAAAGGAGCCCATATTAATTAAATTATACAATGTTTTCACAGGCTGTTACCGTTGAACTAAATCAGGAGCCCAGTAGAATTCCAGTAGGTGTCCTCAGTTTTCCATACTCTTGGAGATTAAATGAGCCAAAAAGAAACAAAATCAATGGTATTAAATATTTTTAATATCTCTGAATAAAAATACTGGTGTATTCAGTTGACACAATGTTCATTACTCATATCTTTAGTAGATAACAATGCACAAAATTAAACATACTTTGGTACAATCAGTCATTTCTTGCTGGTCAAATGTATATTAAGAGTTAACGTTTGTTCCTGCTAACTGTTTCTACATTCTTCAGGGAAGATGCATTATCATCTGGTATGCTAAATCTATTAATAATCAACTTATTCCAATGGAACAGAGGCCAATATAATAGAATGTGTTATCTGCATAGCTGTTATTATTATTTTTCATTTACTTAGCAAGAAGTGATAGTGAAAACTGAATTGAATTGTCAGGTGAGATTATGTACTCAGGTACCTAGAGTAGCACTTGAATCTAGACTTTATTGCCTCAGTTAGTAGGTGTGCTACCCATTGAGCCATACTTGATATCCTATCCAGAAACACCAATGGCCTACACATTCATTAAATGATTCCAAGCAGCTTCTATTATTTGTCTTCATGCATGTAGTGTTATTCTAATTGTCCCACAGCTCACTGTCACTGTAGCTTATCATTTACACAGCAACATAAGTTAAATAATTTTCAAAACTGTATTGTGCATGTAGTAAACAATGATTATCAAATTTCATGTCATTTGATTTTAATACTTGAAACCTTCATGCACCAAAATTGTTGAAAATAAAAAGAAATATAGATCTAAAATGGCTGCAGTGACACCTGACCAAAAATACAGACAAGCTTTGTTAGACAAATATGAGATAAACAAAACTTGAAGTGAACATTTCAAAAGGTAGAGGAGCTGAGCTCTTTTGTCTGTGGCTTACCCAGTTTGCAAGAATACATTGAAGACAAATTCAGAAATTTACAAATGAGCCCTTTTTCAGCAGCTGTCTATGAGAAGGGCAGAGAGAAGGAATGATGAACTAATAACAGCAGGACCTGTTTCCTCGTCATTATCTTGAAAGACAGGACCCGATGAAAACACAATTTGGGAAAACAATCATTCAGCAAGACCTTGAAGTATTTTTAAATGCTGCTGATGCTGAGGATCCAAGACAACAAATTAACAATTATGATCACGAGTTAACAATCTAATACCACAAGGACTCTAATGACTTTTGAACTATGTAGACTTTATTCTTTCAGTCTGTATCAGATACTCTGTCCTTTTTGAAAATTTTATACCTGTGTTTGTGTGGGTGTTAGATATCAGGACCAGCCTTGTGGATCTTCCCTGAACTGCTTCCAATGCATGTATATCATTTCTTAAGTAAAGAGAGCAAAATTTACCACAATACAATGGTCCCAAAACATTAAATACACCTTCTCACTTGTAAAATGAAGGATTTGAGCCTATGTTCTCTGGGTTAGCCTAGGTTTACTGGATAACTAATTTTGTAGATTACCACCATTTATCGGTTTTAAAACCAATCAATAAATTTCCCTTATCTACTGAAACAGTTCATGTCCAAATGTAGCAGCACCAGAACAATAACCGAGCTTGAAGTGACAAGTGGCAAGTGAGCTTTGCAACACACAAGTGCCAGGCAACAATCTTCTATAAGAAGAGACATCTCATCATTGCCACTTGACATTCAATTCCATTATTAACATTTTGGGGATTATCAATAAAGACTGACTGCCAAGCCAAATATACACAGTGACTACAAAAGCAGGTCAGAGGCTCAGAATCCTGTAGGAAGTAGCACACCTCCTAACTCTGCAATGTCTGTCTACCAGCTACAAGGTAGAAGTCAGGAATGTGATATAATACTACCTTGCCTGGGTGACAGTAACCCCAGCAACACATAAGAAGCTTGACATCATTCAAGACAAAGTCACCTGCTTGATTGGTACTACATCCACAAACATTCACTGACCCTCTGTAACAGTAGTGTGTATTATCTAAAATAGAAACTGTGGCAATTCACCCAGGTTCCTTGGACAACACCTTCCAAACCCATGATCACTGCCATCTAAAAGGACAAGGGCAGCAGATACATAGGAACACTACCACCTGCACGGTCCCCTCTAAGCCATTTATCATACTGTCTTTCCAAATGTATCACCATACCTTCAGTGTGTGTGGGTCAAAATCCTGTAATTCCCTCCCAAGCAGCATTGTGAGTTTACCTACCCCAAAATGGATTGCAGCAGCTCAAGAATGCAACTCATCATTGCCTTCTCAAGGGCAATTAGGAATGGGCAATAAATTCTAATCCAGCAAGTGATTCATCCCTTGAACAAATTTCCAAAAAAAACAATCTAGCATATAGATTTGTCTTATAGAAAGGCAAAGTCCATACCATGGAGATCGCAAATGTTTGTGAGAAGCTATGATCGAGATCATTGCTTCATGAAATCCAGGCCAAAACATAATGTCCCAGCTTCTGGAATTAAATGATTGCCCAAGTCTGAGCGCATGACTCATCTGCATATGTTATTTGTTACATAACCAGTTTGAACATTTTCCACAGGAACTAGATTTTACTGATAATACTTTAGAAAAGATTTTTTTTGCAAAATGTAATAGATTTTGATCAGTAAGTGACTATTTTGTTTGATCTGAATGCAAGATATCTTCTCAAAGCATACAGAGGCCATAGTCGAATGATGAAAGGGAGTACAAAGTTAAAAATCATGCAACACCAGGTTATAGTCCAATAGCTTTATTTGGAAGCACTAGCTTTCGGAGCGCTGCTCCTTCATCAGGTGGTTGTGGAGTCTTATTCTCCATAACCACCTGATGAAGGAGCAGCGCTCCGAAAGCTAGTGCTTCCAATTAAACCTGTTGGACTATAACCTGGTGTTGTGTGATTTTTAACTTTGTACACCCCAGTCCAACATGGGCGACTCCAAATGATGAAGGGGAGAATCTGGTTTCTGTATCCCTGGAGTTGGAGATGTTGTTCGATCATATCTTCTGAGACACACCATCCAATTTTACATGCCCCCACCTACCCAGAAACCTTTCCCAGCAATCGTAAAGTTCTAGGCTCTGAGAAATTGACACCCAAATCCCAGTCCAAAGTTACACCAACTATCAGATTGGAATAGTTGATGTTAATCTCAAAATAGCACAGTGTTTGTTATGAATTAAACACTGGTATAGAACTGAAATGACATGGTACTAAAGCAAAGTATTGCGCATACCGACAAACTGATATAAAAACAGAAAGTGTTGGAAATAGTCAGCAAGTCCAGAAATGGGGCGAGGTAAGGGTTAATGTTTTGAGGGCTGTGATCTTCCATCAGAACTGAGGACTAGTTAGAGCAAGTGATAGAGACTGGGGAGAGGGGGATGAACAAAGGTAAGGTCTACGATATAGTGGAGTGCTGGCGAGATTGAGTGGCAAAAATCTCAAGAATAGAAACCCTAAGGGGAATGGTCATGGGTCAAGTAAAGGAACAAAATATGTATCCAGATGAGGTGTGAAAGGCTGGATGGTAGCCATCTGAATGCAAAGTGAAGGAATAAAGAAATTAATGAAAAAGGAACTAAGTAGAAAATAAAACATCAAGACAAGATGAGTGAAGAGGTCTTGATCTCAAATATTGAACTCAGTCTCACATTTTGACACTGAGACATTGAGTCACACAGACTAGGATTCTGTTGAGACAACAGAGGTACTCCCCACCACCATGGAGGACTCCCTATCAAACCTGTGGGAAGGCCCAAGAGGTTCAAGCAGGAGTGGTGGTTGCAAAGCAAAGAAGAGTGAAGATGGGACAAGGAGTTTGGGGTGGGGGTTGTAGGGAGACTAAGGACTGCTGGTGGAAGACAGAGGTTGGGAGATGAAATCAGAGGCTGGATGCTGACTTTCAGTCACCTCCTGAGGCTGGGTCCTTCGATCGGGTTCAAAGTTCCTGAATACATGAAAAATCCTGCAGGAGGCCGCTAGCAAACCCAGCACTTTTACAGATGGAGGAAAACTGTGTGACTCCCATTAAAGCCCTGAGCTCCCCACTGAATGGCCATGGGCTTAGGGGTAATGAATACCAATAGACTAACTACCAAATTCAATCATCATTCTGCAGCCAGGAAACCCATGATAATCTCTGCCAGTCTCCGACTTAAGCACGGGAGGTTTTCTCGCCATCTATATGGGGCATCTCCCATGACTAAGTGGTCACCATGGGTTCCCACTTTGATGGGCTCAATTGGAATCTGACTGCAATATTATGAAATTCCTATGGGTTGTACCATCATTGCTGCTGCTGCTATCTCCTTTCAACATGGAGCTGCTGCTGTAAACACTATCTAGCAAGCCACCAGTGAGCAGCCATGCTTCTGACCTTACAGTAAACAGAAGGTCTTTGAGGAAGCAGCTGACTTGGAACACTGGCCTGAAGAACTCCAGTAGTGATAGCTTATGACCAAAATAAGCACCTTCTCCACTATTGCAAGGCAGGTTCCCATCCAAATAGAGATTATGGTTAATTGTCATCATATCGTTCACTTAAAATGACCCAGTCCATTGATGGATCACATTTCAATTCACTTTTGCCTCAACCAATAATAGTTTTTGTTGTCCTTCTCAGTGGAGAAGAAGTTAGAAGTGTTATGGTATGTTGGTCCATCAAGGCATTCACAACAGTCTGTCAGCAAACTGGGAGTAGCTTAGGATAATGGGGAGGACAAGACTTGAGCCACCTGCCCTAGAATCTAACTTAGATCTATTATTGACTGAGGTCTATGAATGAATTCTTTGTTCTTCCGTTGATAGCAGGCAGAAAGCAAGGAGGGATTTACAAGAAAAATGATACTTTAGGATAAATGAAACCCACAATAAAATTTAAATATTACCCCATCACTGATGATTTGGTCTGAATTTTTATCTAGCACCCACTTCCTGCTTCCCCCATCCCCTGAGCTCAAATACATAGCTTCAAGTCAGAACTGTCAATGACAATATATTGTCTTTAAATTAGATTCAGATATAAATCCAAAGCTTTCACAGAGCTTAACAAATTATATTAGCTCTTTGGAAGAGAATGCAGTGTTGGAATCAAATCCACCTAATAATATAGAAATTAGCTGTGATTTGGACACAAGGGAAGAAATCATAGCAAATCATAGCTGAGTTGGCAATTTTAAACTTGTGCTTTCAGCTGGTATAGCATAACTTTCTACTGATTTGCTGTGTGGGCAAATTTTGCAAGTAAAATTAAAAGATCCCATTTTTCTTTCCAGTGTGTTGCAGGACAGTTCTTAAATTTGGTATTTGAGGGATGATGGCTGAAGCTGCGGACTATTTGGTGAAAACGTAGCTGTGGTCTTCAAATTGCATTTCCGATTAGTTGGCAAGAGATACTTGAAAACTGCATTCCTTGTTGAATATGGATATCAGCTCAAAGTACTCCGGCATAGAATGTTGCCAACTCTGGAGAAAGGTCACAGTTGAATTGCTGCCAGCAATGACAAGTCATGAAATAGAAGGGTGTGGTGCAGTTTCTGGAAGTAACAATAAGATCCAGAAGCAGCAGAGGAACTGGCTACAGAGCAGGAAAATCAGTTTCTAACTAAGAATCTCACTGAAGTGAAACAAAGCTTTTTCTTTGGAAGACGGCAGAGGCAGCAGGGTAGGAAGTGTTTGGGCTCCTGGCCTATCCGTTCTCTTGCTTCTTTCCATTTTTAATTTTTTTTCTTCATTTTACTTCTGAATCAAATTCATTATTCTTCTTTCTGCAGCTGCAGTGGTGAAGAGATATTGCAGGAAGCTGTTGAGCGGTGGATCCGATCCATTCCTTGTGGCCATAGCAGTTACATCCTGAGCAACAGCTCCAGAGTAGATGAATTGGAGTCCATTCTTTTCCTCTGATGTTTTGGTGGCATTTGCAACAGCGGTGGAGTGAATGATCTCTCGAGTGAATTATACCTCGGTCCTCAGGAGCTAATTTGGATGGTCAATCTGTTCTCAGAACTTGAGATGAGCCTCAGTATTTGAGAGTTGGGACAGTCTCCTAGCTATGGCAGCAGAAATATCGGCAGTGATGAAGGGGCTTTGGCAGAGCTGATTTTCTGGGTCCGGTCAGCTGTGGAGGGGGCTGCTTCAGCGTGCTTCCTCCCTGGTGTTGTATCCTCAGGGCGGCTACAGAGTGTGGTGGCGTCCTGTAGCCACCTAGGAAATCAAGAAGCCATGTATGGAACAACAAAGGAAATTTGTCCCAGCTTTGAATGATTTATTTTTCTTTATAATGTATGTAAATAAAATGGTGCTGGCTTATGGTGACACACACATTTTACTATATTTTCAAAAATATATTATTATTACTATTACTATAGCCAATAAACAAGGAATTGAGTCACATTTCTTTGATGGAAGGAGAAATACTTTTGCAAAATGTTATGGACACTGAAACTCTGAAGTAAAAAGAAAAAATCCTGAAAATTCTCAACAGGTAAATTGTTCCTGGGGAGTGATAAACAGAGTTCATGTTTTGGGTTGATGACCTCTGTCAGAATTGGCCTGAGGTCATGAAAGACTTATTCCATTAGCTGTTACTCAGGATAGCTGCCCATTCCCCATTGCTCCTCAATTGTTTTCTTTTTAATCTCCTTTTGATTCTGATAATTGAATCTACTTCCACCAATCCTTCAGGTAGTGCATTCCAAATTACAACAACTCAGCACATCGAAACGAAAGATTTCCTCATCTCACCTGTGGCACTGGATTGGTGTATCTGTATTAAAATTAAAACATTATTGAGTTTAGTTTGCAATTTGGTTTAGGCTCCTTGAGAGAGACTACAAATGATGTGAAAAAGCATCTAATGTCTGTGCAGAAATTCAGTGGAAGGAAACCATTTGCAGCTATACTGGCCTGAGTCTGAACAAAGAGGATAGTGTGGAGGTAGTGTTAGCACTGTAGGTGTTTGTAAGGATATTGACCAGGGAAAAGGAGAAAGGTGAGCTTGAATAATTTTCCTCTGTTTATAATGAAAACTTTCCAACTTGTCTTTTTGTCTTGTGTAATACAGTTCATTTCACCACCTTGTTTAACAAACATTTATTCTATGTGTTAGAAGTACACTGGCAGCCTCATGTGAGTGCGTGCAGTAACTGGCTCATACAGTTAAAAAAAAATACAATGTTAGGGTCTAACTAGCTAGTTTTCATTCTGGGATCTGCTTTGTCCAGTATTAACAGTAGCCAGAATTGTAACACTAACAATTTTCAGGGGATCAAGGCATACAGGAAATGTAATGTTGAGGTAGCAAGGGAATCTGGTACTTGCATCGAATTGTAGACTAGGACTAAGAAAGAGAATTGGGATTTTCACGAGCATCAAATGACTTCCTCCTGCGCTGCTATTTCTGTCAATCTATGCATACATTCCCTGTGGAGTCTGAGTCTGTGTCCAGTGAGTGGCTTTGAAATGATGGTGTTAAACTAAATTTAGGAAAATATATCTTATAGGACCTGTTCCAAATATTGAGCCTTTGGTGTAGCTCAGTTTGGCACAGATCTTTTTGAGCTATCCGATTTTTATCAGTTTTGTACAAACCAGTTTAATACCGCATGTAAATAGGGACTCTGAGAGGTACCAGTTATATAAGCTAACTGTGCAGTGGCTTAAGCTTGAAAGGTTGATTCTCCTGCTCCTCAGATGCTGCCTGACCAGCTGTGCTTTTCCAGCACCATGCTTTCGGCACTTTTGAAAACCTCTACCTTTGGTTTGTTTTCTGAAAATTGCTCACGAACATTTAGTTCCTCAACCCTCAGTTTCTCCTCTTCATATGTTTATGGGCGGCCTTTTGGAATTTATTGCGTAGGATCTGTTGTGAAACCACAAGCAAGTATATTCAGTTACAGTGAAACAATCATTAAAAGGGAAATTCAGTAACCTTTTCAGACATCATTTGAGCAGATGCCATGTGGTCAAAACATCATGTGATTGAGCCATCAAACAGAATGTTTCTGACTATGCTAACAATGGAGTCTTCAGCTGTTCACCCAGCTCCAGCACCCAACTCAAGAGCAGCAGTGAGCTCATAGTTGGCCATCTACTGATTTTCCAGCTCAGTAACAAAGATTGAAAAGAATACTGAATAAAATTAATTTAAATGGTCAAACATTGAAAAAAAAACCAGATTAGCACAATTTAGTTTTGGAGAAGGATATTTAAATCTGGATATCCCAGCTGGACTATGATATCCAACTGTGGGTATTCCACTTGCGGAAAGAAGTCAAGATTTTTAGGTTTGGTGCAAAGGATATTTACGAGAATAGTACTAAGGACGTGAGGCTTCAGTTATGTGGAGAGACTGGAGGAGCTGTGGTCGGTCTCCTTAAAGTAGAGGAAATTGAGGGAAGTTTGAGGTTTTGTTTGCTGACACCAAGTAGCAGCAATATCTCTTAAGGATATAGTAACAAAGATTTATAAACACTAATTAATGGTACTATTTTAATGGAAGAATATATCAGGTCACAGAAATAAAGTGTAAAACAAAGTACAACTTTTATTTTATATTTGAAAAGCTCCGCATTTGTATCCACGTATACAGTTGATTATAATTGACTTGTGTTAGTCACCAATACCAACTAAAAATTTTTTTTTATAATCGAGTATATTGTGGTAATAATTGCAGTGATTATACCAAACTCAGCCAGGTGGGCTTCATAATTTCCTTATTGGGGTTGTTAATCTGGTCCAGTCAGTGAGCCTGGGATGACAGATAAGAACAGGAGTGTCAGAGGTTCTGTTCATTCTGAGAGCTGGTTCTGGGGGAGCTGCATCAGTGTCAAGGATTTTCCATGTGTATGCAAAGGGTGACATGACGAGAGTGGGATATGCTCCTGAAGAAATTCGCTCACAACAGCCATCTTTGAGTTGGGGTAAGCATTTCTGGCATCATGCCATTACTTGGGAAGCTTGACTCCCTCAATCCTGCCATTGAGGACTGGGCCCAGTATGTGGAAAGAATACATTTTTTTCCTAGGAAATTGACATTGGGGCAGATGGAAAGCAATGCATTATTCAGGTGAAAACTTGTGTACCCACAACTTTTTCAGTTATTAGGAGCCTAACTTTCCCTGAGGCACCAGACACTAAAACCTTTCAAAAGTTGATGAATTTAATTAAGGAGAATTACAACTCCAAGCTTCCTCTAATTCTGAGATGTTATCAGTTTTACTCGGCATCTAGAAACTAGGGTATACTGTATTGAGATTTCTGATGAGGTTAAGACAAGAGACATGTGACTTTGGTTTAGCCTTAATGAGATGCTGAGAGATCATTTGGTATGTGGGATTAATGATGTAACCATGCAAAAGCATCCACAGGCTGAAGCCCAATTGGATTTCAAACAGGCACTACAATTGGCTCTATTGGAAAATGGGTCAAATGGATCACATGAGTTGCAGGGTATTCCAATGGAAATGAACACTCTCACCAGTCTGACTGAGCTTGGGAAACACCACTTGAGTGAAAGTATTTGCACAGCCTCACTCAGGACATATCCTGAACAAAAGAACTTTAGGTCAGCCCACAGTAGCAAGGCCCAAAACAAAGCCAAGTCTTGACCAATGTTCTTCAGGATCTGGCTGGCAAGCCATTGTAGCTGCTGCCAGTGTGCAGACTTGAGACAGCAAAAAAGTCCCACAAGATTTAAATTTAGTAAGAGATCTCATAGGCTGGTATCCAGGAGAGTGCACACCCTAGAAGGTCCACCTACAGCTGATTTGGAACAGTTAAATTGCTTAGTGACATCCAAATCAGAACCAATCAAAATAAACAGCTGGTTAAATGGTCATCCAGTCCAAATGGAGGTTGATACCAGTGCAGCCATTTCAGTGATTGCAGAACCAACCTTTAACAAAATTCACTCTGGACTAACCCTTCAGTTTGCGCAAAATCTTGCTAGACTAAGAACTATACTGGGGAACCTTTACACATTAAGGGTACAACTTTGGTTCCAGTCTCTTATGTGAAATAACTATTTCAGTAACCACGGATTGTAGTAAAAGGCTAGGGCTCAAACTTGATGGGGCCAAATTGGTTGGGAAAGATTCATCTAGATTGACTCAACGTTCTTCGATTAGAAAAGGTCTGCCTGAGTGTTGTCTTAAGTAAATACCTAGACTTCTTCAGGAAGGTCCAGGAACTATCATATGAGAAGGCTAGCATGCATGTTGACCAGGAAGTAACTCCATGATTCTGCAAGACCTACTTAGTGCCATTTCCCTTACGGGCAAAAATAGAGGCAGAGATCAGAAGGTTGGAAAGGGAAAGCATCATCAAACCAGTCCAGTTTGCGGAATGGTCATCACCAGTTATACCGATTGTGAAGACCGATGGGCCTTTGTGGGGATTTTAAACAAATGGTAAAGCACTTTTCATAGCTGGATGATACCTTATCCCTTGCCAATAGGATTTAACCACAAAGCTGGCAGAGGGGCTATCCTTCAAAATTATGATTAGGTGAGGATTCTCAGAAGTATGCAGCCATTAATACCCATAAGGGTTTGTACTAATATACAAGACCACCATTTGGGGTATTGTCAGCCTGTACAATTTCTCAGTGGACAATGGAGAACATTTTACAAGGTTTACCCCAGGTCATCATTTATCTAGATGACATGCAAATAACAGGGAAGACCAATAAGGAGCACTTAGAGAACTTGGACAGAGACTTTAGACATTTCTTTCTGGCTGGCATGTGCCTTAGAATGGAAAACCGAGTGTGCCAGGCACCCCAAGTGACCTACTTGGGCTACAGAGATGACAAGACTGGGTTACACCTGCTAGATGATAAACTGGGGGCAATCAAAAGTGCTCCGGTTGCCAAATCTGTCCCGGAGCTTAGGTGTTTCCTTGGGCTGGTGAATTATAATGGAAAGTTTATACATCACCTTTCCTCCATCCTGACACGTTTGCGTCAAACATTCTTAACCCCCTTAAAACAAGGTCAGCCTTGGAAATGGTCACATTGCAAAGCCGTAGCTTTCAGGGAAGTGAAGAAACAGTTATCATCCTCTAAGGTGTTTGTACATTATGACCCCGAGTGAATTCTGGTATTGACATGTGATGCCTGTCTGAATGGCATCAGGGTATTATTTGCTAATAGGTGGCCCAATGGAGAGAAACACCCAATAGCGTACCCATCCAGGATTTTGGTTAATGTCGAGTGGAAATGCACTCAGATAGAGAAGGAAGGTTCGGCAGTTGTATTTGGAGTGCAGAAGTTCCACTAATATCTTTACTGATGTAAATTTATAATAATAACAGACCACAAGCCCTTGTTAGGTTTACTTAAAGAGGACAAGGCCGTGCCACCCATAGCTTCAGGCTGAATTCAGAAGTGGACTATAATACTAAGTGTGAAAAATTACAAGTTGGAACTTGTAATTTGGGAGGCCAAATAGCAAATGTGAATGCATTAAATTAAGTCGCCTCCTGTTGGCAGATACACCATCGGTGGTACTGCCACGAGATGAGTCTGTAATGATTTTAAATTTTCTGGACACATTTCCAGCTAACAATGTCAGAGTTTGGATGCAGAAAGATCCGATCCTGGCATAACTGAAACAGCTGGTGATGATGAGGGAAACTGAAGAGCCGTCACAACCAGAATTTAAACCTTTTTGGAAGTGGACAGATCAGATTGCAGTAGAGGATGACATATTATTATGGGGAGCAGGAGAGATTGTTCCGAGCAAAGGTGGTCACCAGATACTGGCTGAACTCTACCAAGGAGAAAGTGAGAACTGCAGATGCTGGAGAGTCAGAGTTGAGAAGTGTGGCACTGGAAAAGCACAGCAGGTCAGGCAGCATCCGAGGAGCAGGCGAGTCGATGTTTCAGTCATAAGGCCTTCATCAGAAATGTGGAGGATGAAGAGGGTTGAGAGATAAATGGGGGTGGGGCTGGGGCTGAGGGTAAGGTAGGTGGGACAGCGATAGGGTGCAGTGAGAGCTAATTTTGATAGGTCGGTGAGGAGGGTGGAGTGGATAGTGGGAAGGAAGATGGATGGGTAGGTCAAGTCAAAAGGTCAGTGTCAAGTTAGAAGGTTGGATATGGGATGAGGTGGGGGAGGGGAGATTGAAAACAACTGAAGTCGATGTTGATGCTGTGTGGTTGAAGGGTCCCAAGGTGAAAGATGAGGCATTCTTCCACTAGTTAGCGGGTGGCTCGGATTTGGCAGTGGAGGAGGCCAAGGACTTGCATGACCTTGGGGTGTTGAAGTGGTCGGCCGTAGGGCGGTGCGGTTGTTTAGTGTGTCCCAGAGATGTTCCCTGAAACATTCTGCGAGTTGGTGCCCTGTCTCCCCAATGTAGAGGAGACTACATTGAGAACAATGGACTCAGTAGATGAGGTGGGTAGATGTGCAGGAAAATCTCATCCAGATGTGAAAAGATCCTTTGGAGCCTCGGATGAAGGTGAGGGGGGAGATGTGGGCACAGGTTTTACACCTTATGTAGAGGCAGGGAAGGTGCCAAGTATGAAGGCTGAGTTGGTGAGGAGTGTGGACCTAACAAGGGAGTTGAGGAGGGAATGCTCTCTGTGGAATGGGGAGACAGGACACCAATGCATGCAGCATTTCAGGGAACATCTCTGGGACGCATGCAGCAAACAATCCCAGCGCCCTGTGGTTGACCACTTGAAGTCCCCCTCCCACTCGCCCAAAGACATGCAAGTCCTGGGCTTCCTTAACTACCAAATCAAAGCCACCCACTAAGTGGAGGAAGAACACCTCATCTTCCACCTTGGAACCCTCCAACCACTCCGCTTCACCATCGACTTCACCAGTTTCCAAATTTCCCCACCCACTAGCTGATCCCAGATCCAAACCTCCAACTTGGCACCATGCTCTTGGCCTGACCTTCCTGTCCATCTTCCTTCTCACCTATTCACTCCAACCTCCCCACTGCTCTGCCACCATTATCCCTCACTGCATCCTATCATTGTCCCGCCTACCCTACCCCCCACCCCCCCCCCCCCAGCCGCACCCCCACTCTTCTATTTATCTCTCATCCCTCTTCCCCTCCACATTCCTGATAAAGGGCTTACGTCTGAAGCGTTGACTCTCCTGCTCCTTGGATGCTACCTGACTTCCTGTGCTTATCCAGTGCCACCTTTGTCGACTCTGAACTCCTCCAAGGCCATCCTACAGTTTCCAAAATGAAGATGTTGGTGAGAAATTATGTCTGGTGGTACAGATTGGATGCAGATATAGCTGGGTTGGTGTTGCAGTGCCCAGAGTGCCAACAAGGACAAAATTTACCACCAGCAGCTCCCCTACATTTGTGGCAATAATTGGGCAAACCCTGCACTCAGTTAACTACACAGGTCCTTTCATGGACTCAGTGCTCAGTCCAATGGTTGGACATGCATAGAGTTCATTCATCAAACACAGGGATGGTGATATAAAAACTGTGCATCTTTTGCAATACACGGTCTCCCGGAAAGCATTTGTCAGAGCTAATGGGCCATTATTTACTAGCAGGAAATTTGAGTATGTCTTAAAGTCAAATATGTCTGACACATAAGGATTGCTCTGTACCATCATTCAATGGTCTGGCAGAAAAAGTAGTCCAAACTTTGAAGACAGGCTTAAAGAAACAATCTACCGCTTTGCTGGATACCAAACTGTCCCAGTTCCTGTTTGATTATAAGACCACCCTTCATGCAACTGCAAGGATAGCTCCAGCAGAGTTGCTAATGGGAAGGAAATTCCACACTCGGTTAAACCCGATATCCCTGGACCTATGGGCAGAGGGTGAAACGGCATCAGAAATGCCAATGCTGGATACAAGACCCCACTAAGTGAGAGAGACAGTTTATTTCAGGGAACAAAGTTTGACATAGGAACCACAAGAATGGTCCTGCTTGGGTAAGAGGCATTGTCAATGTGAGGTCAGATCCAGTGATGTATAAAGTTTGGATGGGTGCAATGGTCCTGAACAAGTACATGCACCAAATGAAATTTGCAAACTCTCAAACGGTGTGGGAATGAAATGTGTCTGGTTACTTGACAGCCTTTCCAACAGTTTGGGAACCTGTGGGTTCTCCCTCTCCATCAAGCGTTGAAAGTACCTCGACATCTGAAATGGACATGGCAGATGTTACCACCTCAATGCCTTTGCCACCTGAGAAGGAGAATGACTTTCTTCCGAGATGTGCCAAATGCAAGAGGCGAGGAACTGCGCTAAACGCTGCCCATATCAGAGACAGAGATGGAGGAGCCTGATCTAATGTTAAAATGCTAAAAGTGGTAGGGAGAAGCTGACTTGCTTTTGCAGAAAGTAGCATGACAAACGGTCTCTTCCCATCACTTTTTTTTGATAAAACAGGCTAAATTCATTGCTCCCTTGAACAGCATAGGAAATGCCAAAAAAGTGAGATTAAAAATCAAAATCTTCTTGTTGAGAAGAAATTTCTCAAGTTTCCTTTTATGGTTCAGATGGTGACTTGAGAATCTTGTATTAAGTGACAGCTACCTTATTTCCATGCAGTTATGTCTCACTATGAGACCAACTCTTGTCTTGTTTCTATACAACTTCCAATTCTCTCCAAGCCAGAGGAACGGACAGCACCAATTCTTGACATGAAAGTCAGAGCAGTCACCTGGTAGTGCAGTTCTCTGCTTGCTTGTTCATCTAACTCTGTCTTCACGGTCCCTACACGCTCCCTGTACATCATCGTCTTCCACTCTTCGTCATCACAAGTCAGCATTGGCAAACCACCAGTCCTACCACATCAGCAGGCCTGCTCTCAGTTCAACTCTCATACCACTGCAGCCCTTCAGGACTTGACTTTGGAACAGGAAGCACAGAGCAGTGGAAAGTTTTATTGTTTGGGAGGTGAGGTGGGTGAGAATCATTCAGTGATTGGACGCAGGCAAAATTGCAGTCCATGAACCTCAGTGAGAGGTGACTTAGTCAGACTGAGTAGTGCCCAACTGGGTATGAGAAGATGGTGTCACTTATTCTTGCAGAGTGCAGAAGATCACTGAGCTGCTTTCTGCACTGCTGGGCATTCTGTTTAGTTCAGGACACAGCACTGACCAGTGCTTCTGTCTCAGTCCAAGCTGTCGATGGTGTGGTCTTCTGTGACAGTTAACAGGGTGAAGCACTGACTTCCTCTCTACCAGCCACGACGCCAGCACCTTCAGGTCCCTGTTGGAAAAGCAGACAGCTAACCTGCCTTTCAACAGAGATGACTTTAACTGATAAAGAAAAAGTTAAGAAATATTGGTATGCATTCTGAGGCATTATTGGGGACCAGGAAAAGCAGCACTGCACAGACAAATTCTGCCCTCTTTATGCCTTGCTCTTGTTTTGTTTGCTACAGTGCAGCCATTTCCCTGCCTGGTCCTCCATGCATTGCAAAGTTGTATTATGCAAAGATTTTGCTTGGAGGATTTCAGCAATATAATTAAATTTACGAACTGTGTCATTACAGAGAAATACACAGACATTGTGCACTGAAACAGCCTATTAATCCCCATGGGCTCATGCTGGTGTTTATTGTTCCACATAAACCTCCTCCTGCTCCCTTTCATCCGAACTTGCTAGGCTGGTGATGCTTTTTGGTGGGAAATGTTGACCCTGCTGAATAATACATTAGATATTGTTGGATAAGTCAATAAATCACAAGTACTGCAGACATTCCTCATATAGTCTGGGGGGAGGGGGCAGGGGTCAGAGATCTACAGGCAATAACAGTATGGATCATGTGTTTGTAGTAAGAATGCTGTTCTTATGTTATAGATGTCCTTACAACAGGGTGTGTTTGAAACAGTTTCTGTGCTGCCTCAGAGCCTGCAGTGATGATTGACTTCAATCATTACCACTTGGCAAGCCAAGGCCTGTTGGTACAATTGGTGGCATAGCAGTGGTTGCAGGTTGTCTGCCTCTGCTGCTCTCTGATATCCCTGATGTATCCTTTGTCAGCATTCACCATTTCAAGCAATAGTTCTGACTAGGCATGCTTTAAAAGCATGACTGCTTGTGGCTCTGAATAAAATGACTGTGCCTTTTAAAAACTCCAATCTCCATATGGAAATCTGACATGTTCTTTTTAAAAATATTTGTTTTACCGGAATTTCATCCAAGTCGTAGGAAATGTGCAGCTGCATAGTTAATTACGCACATGATTTTTGCATGATTCAAGCCCCTTTACATTCCACCTAAGTAGTTTTTGGTCAGAATTAGTCATGAGAAATTTACTTGTGCTTGGACCAAAACATTTTGAAGTGTCAGAACATAGTGTCCACTCAAGATCCTCGTCCTACCATTGCTGGTAAAACATCAGCCATGCAGTAAGGCCCAACAAGAAGGCTGTAGCTCCAGGGTGCTTATCTCATTCAAGGGCATTCTGTGTCTAATCAAGGAACGCAGCACTGGGAAGTGGGACTCACTGAACACTGCCCCGTGCTCTTGTGACTGACACCCTTGAGCCCAGTGATTCCCCTTTTGCCAACAGTCACCCAAAGTGGCCTGGGATCCGGTAACAATCATAGGCCTCAAACTGGCAGCAAAGACCACCCCTTGCTGGGATAGTTGTTCAATATAGTTACTGGTCTCTGATTGACCAGCAGCTCTTGGCAGGCAGGGCTTCCATTTCTGAGTTCCTTGATCCTGGAGAAAGGGGGTTGCTGTCCAATTGAGTGCTTATAATTCATGTAATGGAGTCGACCTTTCCAAAAACGAGCAGGATGGGGTGCTCTCAGTGGCCTTTCAGCTAATGCCTCAGTTAAATACTTTCATTTCTTTGTTTGACCCAATACCAACCCATTTTGCATTGCTATGCTTCCTTCATTCCTGTTCTCATTTTATTTCTCCTGCTTTACATCCCATCACAGGGCCCCCATTTAGGTCTTTGCCCCTTCTGCTCCTTTTTTGTCTCTGTACCTGGTTAAATGTGTGGCGTCTCTAACCTTTTCGAGTTCAGACAAAAAGTCATTACCCTAAAATGAGGTCTGGGATTTTCCATTTACAAATCAAGGTATGGCGGGAGTTAACTTAAAAAGGCACAATTTCCACCAAGGTGCCTATGAAAGCTCTTTAAACAGAAAATATCAGCCCTTTATGAACGGACACTAAGATCTTGCTATCCTCTTTAGCAAAAATAGCAACAGTGATTTTCCTTAGTTCTAGCGTTGTCCTTTTCTCCTGCAGCTGCTGACTTCTGTTTAGTGGATCATGCAGTGTAGACATCTCCGACTCACCATCTACATCGCTGGAGGGTTTTGTGTATGGATCAATCTGAGCAAAGCAGTGGATTCAATCAGAGAGTGGCGGAGAGAAGTCATCTCAAAGTGAAAGGGTTTGTGAAGACATATTTAGCGGTGGCATCATCCTGGAGGATTGTGGAAATTGTGCAGGATTGTAAGTTAAATGTGGTGAGCGCTGGGGATGAGGGAGGTTTGGGGGTGTCACTGGGGGAAAGAGTGAGACCAGATCAGCCTAACTATGGAGGGAAAGAAAGACGTGCTGGAAAACGAGGCTAAACCACAGTGATCAGTGAGCAATAGCTTGAAGAGGCCACTAGGTGGTAGTGTCCATACATGATGTGTTTTTTTTGGTGTGTACATGATGTGTATACAAAATGGTGTGGAATGACAATCATATGAAATTAATTATAAAGTCATCAACTCATCAAAATGATTATCATTGTGAAGGTTTTCATTATTTTGCACAGGAAAGCAGGGAGGAAAATGGCCAGTTAAAGAGAACTATCTCCTTTTTTAATTGTTAAATGCACAAGAAAAACCAACAAATTTGGGAAAACACAAATTCGATATTTACCCAAGTATTTACTCAAGCAAAGTATTGACTTTGCATTAATCTGTCAAGACCATCATTATTGTAATTTATTAACATTTTAAAATAAACAATATGTTCATTGCTTTATGCATTTTATTCTAAACACCTTATTACAGTCTTCAAATATTAAGATTTGTTTTGCAGGATACATAAAAGCTGTTCAGCAATTTGATAGCATTCACTTGGGAATCTTGTTTTATATGGAGGATGATGCAGGGTGGCTTTGGTAGATAAAAAAAATTGCCCTCTCCAGTCTTGGCTCATGGCTCTGGTCAAAATATCTCCCAGTGATTCTGAAGAGAGACAGATTGAGGCCTGTTCAGCTACTGGAGTAATTATAGAATGCAATTTTTAGACTACCAACGGCATGAGTTCACTGTCTGGAGGGGCCTGCTGGGGTTCTGCAATATGTTCCAGCACAACTTCCACATCTTGAATCCTGCTTAATAGTCATTTTGCAGCGAAAGTCTTACAATTGTTTTTCAAGACCTATTGCCTTTAGACAGGCTGACAAACCAAAAAAAAATCAATCAGTAGTTGCTGCACTATTGCTGGTAGAAAGCAACAAACTGAATCAGCAAAATTGGCCTGTACCTGTGCGCACCATACCTAAACAATAGTGCAGAAGAGGCAAAAGTGGGCCAAACCCAGCTGGAAATTTTAGTTTGCCAGATTCCCTCCTGCATAATGTCATGGAATATGCCATGAAGTTCTGCCAAAAGTGGGAAGAGTGTAAGTGAGAGCAGTGCAACATTATCCATGAAACTTGCCTCCCTTCCAGGGTGGGTCTGGATTTTCCAGAAATTCAAGCTTAATCTCCAGGACACTGCTCTTAGCAACCAGGGGGGAAAATAAATCCTGGCGGCATTGACAATTTTTATTACTTTATGGTTTTATTATGACATTCTTTGTTGATGTGTTATAGAGTTATTGGAAATGGGTGGGGGGAGGTGGATAAGAAACTCTGTGTGTCTGAGTTGTAACTAGGAAATGGTGAGGTGAAACTTCCAGGAAATGGTGTGATGAAACCTCCAGGACAATGCTCTGAGTTGGCAACTCCAGGCACCATACCTCCCTTTTTATCTGGTGTTGCTTGTCCTCTGGACTACAATACTCAGTTCTGAAAACTAAATACAGTATCAGCAGAGGCCCAAACCAGAAGGCACTGAAGTTAAACAAATATTTCAGCAGGCTTTTCTTGTTTGGGAAACGTTAACATCAGGGGTATTGCTTCTCCCAGTCCCCACTTTGAGGTGAATGATAACATTTTCTCAAGCCCATGGCTGAGGATTTGAGATAAGTCAAGAGGGCCCCCACAGCCTCTTTTGTATGGAGAATTCCACTTGGAAGTCCAGCATAAAGAACTGTATATCTGAACATTCCTCTTAGCCTTTCTTGATGATGTTAGGAGGGAGGAGAAAAGGAAACAGATAAAATGAATACATATAAGAGCAGATTGAGGAGAGTAATGAGTGATGCAGTGAACAGAGACAAAAAACACTTGCATTTATATGGCAACTTTCATACCTCAGGATGTTCCAAACCATTTTAGAGGCAGTGAAGTAATTCTGAAACATGGGGGTCTGTGCTGTGAAGTCGGAAATACAGCAGCCAACTTATACTCAGCAAGCTCCCACTCACAGTAATGTGATAATGACCTGATCTTATGACTTTGAAGGTGAGACAAATATCGGCCGAGGAAAACTGTACTGCTCTTGTTTGAGCATTATGGGATTTTTATATCCATTTAGTTTAAGTGTCATGTAAAAAATAGCACTCCAACAATGTAGCAGTTCCTCAGTGCTGCCCAGGAGTGCCAGCCTTTATATTTGTGTTGGGACTCGAAACACAACCTTCAGACGCAGAGGTAAGAACATTATCAACTGAGCCACAGTTGACAAAAATATACAAATAAAATTTCCAAAGGCTAACTACTAATTGATGAACTGATCAACATGCTTTTCTGTGGAACTGCAATATTTCAACTTGCTTTTCCATAAATGAACTCCTGCCAGCCAAGTGCAGGGGATTGTTTGTGACATTCTGCTGCATCAGATAAATTAATAGCGAAAGTCACCATAGTCCTAGAGGACCATAGACTGCTCTCTCATCAGAAAGTGTGAGTGAGAGAGAGAGAGAGAAAGAGAGAGAGATGACTTGTTGTGAATTTGATCTGAAGGTCACTATCTCATGCAAGGGGTGAGGTTGAGAAGCTGGAGCCTTCATGATGACCTCTGCCAGCATGGAAATTGAGCCTGCACTGTCAATATCAATGGACTGCTATTGAGAGCTGGTCAGATAATTCTTTTCCCACAGATGCACCTTCTCAATGGGAAAGAGCATCAGAATCTTGTGAAGATGGCAGGGTTTGTTTAGGATTTAAGCAGCTATAAACTGTACTCTTGTAGTTGCTGTCAACCTTTTGAATTATCGTAAACTTGTTTTCAGTTATGCTGGAAAGTGCTTTTTCTAACTATATTCTCCCTGCAGTGATATCACCCACTGTGAAAATGTAATTATAAGATGCTGTCTACAGAGGAAGTTCCAATTATAGATATTGACTCCAAAAGGTATAATAAACACATAGGATTAAGGAGACAACCTATTACTTTAAAATGAGGCCTCAATAGCATCTGCATCGTGGGTCAAATATTCTTGCTCTCTAACTCTATTTCACCCGAAGTTCATACTTGACTGCATTTATGGCATCATGGGAGGTTGATGAGTATGAAATAAATACAAAAGCATGTTATAGGTGTTCACAATTAAAAACAAGCTGGAAGAAAGTTACATTTACTGATTCACAGTGAAGCTAAGTGTGTAACATTATTTAATTTCTCCTACAGAAAATAATAAATGAGGTTCTTGTATTACATATCAGTTTTCTCATTTAAAAGTCATTATGGAAATTGTGATAAAGTGGTGGTGGAGAATATAGTGCGTGCCCTACTTACATCATTTATTAAAGGTGCTTAGACATCATTGCTGCAGCATTTATGAATAAATCATTGAATTAAACTTTATTCTCGAAGTGCAGACATTGCTCTGAGCTGCCACATCTAATGTCCAGGCTATGTTGCCTTGAGTTCTAATAATGATGTGGCTCTGATGATGCTCTTAGCTAGGGAACTGCAAGGTCTTAGCACAGCAAATAATGAATGGAGGGATCTTTATGTCAAATTCAATGTTGTGACTTGAAGGGGAGATTTTAACTGTTAGCGTTCACATGCTATATTCAGTGATAGAGATCACAAGGAAAAGAAGTGTTTTCAGGTTAAACTAGCTGACTTGCTGCAGTGTGTCATAGGGATGTCATGTTCTACAGCCAGAAAACAACACAATGGGGAGAGTATATATGATGTTCTTGTTCAATCCTTGAATGAGTGTGGAGGTTCCAGTCTGGATCAGATTCACAGAATAATACAAAGTGAAATTATTTTATTTCTGTAGCTCTAGTTGTCATCCATACATTAAGGAGAAGCAGCTTCAGGCAGATGGAGAGAAACTTGGAGGTTGTAATTAGTGCATATTACAGCCTCTGTGTAAACACTGCTCAGAAACTGACCCCTCTTTTGAGTTTGATCAACCTTACCATAATTGTTTTGTTTACTTCATTAAGCAAGAGCTTCTCCTTCCCTACTATACAATCAAAATAATGTAGATGCTGGAAATATGAAATGAAAATAGAAATTGCTGGAGCAACTTAGCAGGCCATGGAACATCTGTGTGAGAGAAACAGAATTAATGTTTTGAGTCCAATGTAACCTTTCGGCACTGATAGGGACTTGTCCTTCCCTATCACTATTTGCAGCAGGATTGGTTACAAGGAATCCAACCTCATCCTATATCCTAGTCTTTGACAGTGACCTTCCACTACTAGCTCTAGAACATGGAATATAAGGACCTTTTGTCAGGCAGAAGAGCTTGATAACTACATACAGATAATAATAGGCACTTGACTTACTAGAACTTATAGAAGCCAGATAGTTAGAATCTGGTTTGATGGAAAAAAGCACAATGTGAATTACCTCTCAGTAGGTGAGAAAGATAGGATTGCAAGGATTCACATTTGAACGTATTGTTTATTTCATCAGTGTGGCAAAGGAGCTGAATTCCACAGGTGAGGTGAGAGTGACAGCCTTTGATAACAGCCCTTTGACTGAAAGTGGCAGCAAGGAGCCCCAGCAAAAGTGGAATCAATGGGAATCGGGGGTAAACTCTCCATTGATTGGAGTCATGACTGGCACATAGAAAGATGGTTGTGGTTGTTGGAGGCAGTCATCTCAGGTCCAGGACATCTCTGCAGGAGTTCCTCTGGATAGTGTTCTAGCCCCAATCAAATTCAGCTGCTTCATCAATGACCTTCCCTCCATCCTAAGATTGGAAGTTGGAATGTTCGTCAATAATTGCTCAATGTAATTGCTCACTTGCTCAATGCCATTCATGGCTCCTCATATACTGAAGCATCCATTTCAAAATGCAACAAGATCTGGATAATATCTAGTCTTGGACTGAAAAATGGCAAATAACATTCACACAACACAATGCCAGGCAATGACCATCTCAAATAAGAGACTATCTAATGACTGTCCCTTGACATTCAATGGTGTTACCATCACTGAATCCTCCATTATCAACATCCTTGGGGTGACCATTGACCAGAAATTCAACTGGACTTGCCTTATAAACATGGTGGCTACAAGAGCAAGTCAGGGGCTAGGAATACTGCAGTGAGTAACTCACCTCTTGACTCCCCAAAGTCTGTGCACCATCTACAAGGCACAAGTCAGGGGTACGATGGAATATTCCCCACTTGCCTGGATGAATGAAGTTTGACACCATCCAGGAAAAAGCAGCCCACTTGGTTGGCACCACATCTGCCAGCATCCATGTTTTCCACCATCGATTCTCAGTGGCAGCCCTATGTGCTATCTACAAGATGTACTGTAGAAATTTGCCAAAGATCCAAAGTCAACATCTTTCAATCCATGACCCACTTCCATCTAAAAGGACAAGGGCAGCAGAAAGATGACAACACTGCCCCTGCAAGTTCCACTCCAAGCCACTAACCATCCTGACTTGGAAAGTTATCATCGTTATTCCTCTGTTGCTGAATCAAGATCCTGAAATTCCCTCCCTCACGGCATTGTTGGTCTACCTAAAGCACATAGACTGCATTGGTTCAAGAAGGCAGCTCACTACCACTTCTCAAGGGCAACTTAGGATGGGCAATAAATGCTGGCCCAAGCAGTGACACCTGTTTCCCATGAAAGAAATGAAAAGGAAGCTACACAAGCAGCAGGTAATGACCATCTCAATCAAGACAAAATTTAGCCATTGCTCTTGACATTTAACGGCATTGCCATAACTGAATCCCTCACTGTCAATACCCTCGGGTTACTATGGACCAGAAACTGAACTAGCCTACCCATGTAAATACAGTAGCTACAAGAGTAGGTCAGATGCTAGGAATACTGCAGTGAGTAATTCATTTCTGACTCCCAACTCTGTATATCCACCAACTCATAAATACTCCCTACATGCCCGGATGAGTGCAGCCCCAGTAAAACTCCAGAGGTTCGATACCATTCAGGACACAGCAGCCCTCTTAATTTGCACCACAACCACAACCTTCAAAATTCACTCCCTACACCATTGATGCACAGTAGCAGCAGTGTATACTATCTACAAACTGCTCTGCAGCAACTCACCAAGGCTGCTTTGACAGCACTTTTCAAATCCATAATCTCTTCCATCTAGAAGGACAAGGACAGCAGATATATGGGGACACCACCCCTTGCAAATTTCCTCCAAGCTACACACCATCCTGACTTGGATATTTAGATTTAGATTTTTGATTTGTATTTTATTATCGTGCGTACTTAAGCACAGAAATATCGGAATACAATGAAAAGTGTACAATGTTGCCACACACGGCGCCATCTTAGGTACAAGATACCTAGGTACAAAACTTAGGCATCAAATAATAAAAGAGAGCAACAGAGTTAAAAAGTTAAGTGCTACTTAATTAATTGAATAACTAGAAAAATAAAGAAATAAAGTAATAGTTAACATTAAAATTTTTCTTTTTACAAACTAGAAAAATAAAAATAAAATGTTCAATAGTATTTTTTTGTGCTTAGCCATGCTAGGGTCCAATCTCCTCCGCTTAACTCACTCTCTGGGAGACCTCAGCTGCCTGTTATCAACGCTGCCACCACAGACACTGGGGACCTCCCTCACCACTTGCACGTCTTGTGTTGGGCCATAATGCCATTGCTGCTGCTATCTCTGATCTCCTCCTGCTGCCTCTGGAACATGTGCTGGACTCTGCTCTCACAGCCAGCCATCTTGGACACCAGGCCGAGAGACCACCAAGACACTGTCATGGGCAGCCGAGAGACCCCTACTCCGGGATGGAAATAAATCCTGGTACACTCTTCCCAACAGCACTATGGGCATACATGCCACCCCCTGGACTGCAGGACCCCAAGAGGGTTACTTAACACCACCTTTTCCAAGGTGAATAGGAATGGGTAATAAATGTTGGTCTAGCCAGCAATACCCTGAAGCCATGAATTATTTCATTCAATAAATAGTTAAGCAATTCCTAATGAGGAGTTTCGTGAGTGAATTAAAAGGCTTTGCAGAGCTCCGAGAAGCATTCTCCACCATATCTCAAGATTCAATCCTGTGGAACAAGCGTCAACGTATGTTCCTTGTGTTGCAGTGCATTTGTGCATTTCAGCTTCAGTTATCAACAAATTTGGCTATTACAGTTAACAGGGCAGAGAACAGAAATGTTTAGAAATAGTGAATGGAACATGATAGTTCCTAAACTAAATGGTCAATATAAATGGAATGATATGCCCTTTGTTCTATTCACTGTGATATTGGGTAAATGTCGTAAGGGGAGATAGACACAAATAATTCCCTGTTAATTCTGTTGACTTCCTGCAGATTGTAGCAATCCGTTAATGTCCAGTTATTTAAAATCTTCAGCCTTTCAAATGGGCAAAGAGTGTCTTAGATAAGTATACATTAGCTGATATGGACTTTTTCCAATATTGACAAAAGGAAAAGCAAATACACTTTACTAAACAATTCAAGTACATTTAAAAATTACAACAGTTGAAGGTCAAAGTGATGCCAATTAAAACAGCTATCAGTAAATACACAACTTCCTCTGATTTCATCTTAACCTCTTCATGGAGTACCCCCTCCTGGGTAATAACATTCTTTAACATTATGATGCTGCATAAAGAGCTGAAAAATGAGTTGCTGGAAAAGCGCAGCAGGTCAGGCAGCATGCAAGGAGCAGGAGAATTGACATTTTGGGCATAAGCCGATGCTGCATAAACGCAAATTGTTGTTACTACTGTTTGATTCTGTTGATACATTAGATTGATTAGCAGAAGTTAAGTTAGAATAGAATGAGGCAAAAAATTTGAAACTTGGTGTTGACCTAATGATTAGAAAGGTCACGGGTTTTTAATATGCTGTGTTCGGTTGAAGGAATTTGTGTATTGTTTACATTAAACCTTGCAACTCAAGCTGTGATGGGCTGAACTAACACATTAACCTGGGAAAAGCTGGAGTTTTGTTTAACACTAACACAGTGAATCACATTAAAAATTACACAACAACAGGTTATAGTCCAACCAGTTTAATTGGAAGCACCAGCTTTCGGAGCGCTGCTCCTTCATCAGGAGGTTGTGGAGGGCTCAATTGTAAGACACTGAATGTATAACAAAAGTTTACAGTGTGATGTAACTGAAATTATACATTGAAAAATACCTTGATTGTTTAAGTCTCTCATGTGTTAGAATGACCACTTCTTTCACTTCTTTCATTTGTAAATCACAAATTTTTTTTAATAGTTACATTCTCAGGTTAACTGTAACAATTGGTGTCAGCCCAGATAAGATGTTGAAGGTGATGGCCCCCTGTGTTCCCTGTCCATGCCATAATGGTTAGACTGATTCTAATCTAAAAAATGAGTAAACAGAGTCTTACATGGATTCATGCATTTTTGAGCAAAGTGCAATGTAACTCTGTAAGTACAAATTCACTCCACAAACATTAATGTGAATGCATGCATGTGGGGTTTGTGTGTGTGTATCTGGGGTGGGGTGTTGTGAGTGTCTGTGAGAGAGAGAGTGTATATGTGTGTAAAGGGTGCGAGTGTGGGAGTGAGTGTGTCTGTAGGAGTATATGTGTTTGTGTGTGTGTGTGTCTGGGGTGGGGGGTTGTGAGTGTCTGTGAGAGAGAGTGTATGTGTGTGTGCATGTGCGTGAGTGTAAAGGGGTCTAAGTCTGTGAGAGGGTGCATGTGTGAGTGTGGGAGTGTGTGTGTCTGTAGGAGTGTGTGTGTGTCTGTGTGCGTCTGTGTATAGGTGTGTCTGTGTGTATAGGAGTGCCTGTGTGTGTGTGTGTGTGTCTGTGTGTGTGTATAGCGCAATGGTGGTCACCTGTAGTGTGACATGAACCCAAGGTCCTGGTTGAGGCCCTCCCTATGGCACTGAACTTAGCAATGAGCCTTTGCTCGGAACTTTTCCCAGCTGCTGCCAGTCCCGAAGTCCGCCATGGAGGATGGTCATCTAAAGGTCTGAGGTCGAATGTCCTGGACCACTGAAGTGTTCTCCAATTGGGAGGGAACACTCATGTCTGTTGATTGCTGTGCATACCCATTCAACCGTTGCCATAGCCTCTGCTCGGTTCCACCAATGTACCCTGCCTCAGGGCATCCTTACCTGCAGTGTATGAGACAGACAATGTTGGCTGAGTCACATGAGTACCTGCCATGTACATGGTGGGAGGTATCCCCACGCGTAATGGTGGTATCAATGTCCTCACTCTGACACGTCTTGCGGCGCCTACTGTGGCAGGGTTGTATGGAGTTGTCCTGAAAGCTGGGCAGTTTTCTATAAACTATGATCTGTTTGAGGTTTGGCGGCTGTTTAAAGGCGAGCAGTGGAGGTGTGGGGACGGTCTTGGCGAGGTGCTCATCCTCATTGATAAAGTGTTGCATGTCACGAAGAACATGGTGTACTTTTTCAGCTCCTGGGAAGTACTGAACAACGAATGGTACCCTGTCGGTTGCAGCATGTGTCTGTCTCTTGAGGAGGTCACTACGGTTCCATGCTGTGTATAATTTCAGTTCCATCACACTGTAAACTTTTGCTATAAATTCTGTGTCTTACAATTGTGTATTCCACAACCACCTGATGAAGGGGCAGTGCTCTGAAAGCTAAGGCTTGGACTATAACTTGCTGTTGTGTGATTTTTAACTTTATGCACCCTGGTCCAACACCGACATCTCCAACCAGTGAATCACATGATAATGCGGCCTTTTTAATCAGCTGTGATTGTCATGGAATTGTTCCGTGTAAATATCATATAGCTCGTTGGATGACATAAAAATGGTGAATAGTGAGCGTAAGTTAAGTCTTACGTCAAAGTTCATTAAAGGTTAGAGATAAGTGTTGAATTAGTATGGAAAGCATATAAAGCAGCTTGCATCTCTGCAAAAATTTGGCTAGCTCAGGGTTGATGGATCAATAGTAAGAAGGTGAATCAAAGGCGCTGATCATCTGTTCTGGACAAGTTCATGTAAAAGGGTTCACGTGTGATTGCAAGCATTGTATCGGTAAAGCCTTTGCAGTATTTTTTATAGTGTACTTATGTTAATAAAGAACATTAGGTAAATGGTATTGTTAGAACAAGCTTGGGCTACTGACTTCCAGAGTAAACCCAATGGACTAGACAAAGTGCTAATAAAAGCCTGAAGCCTATGGCTGAAAGCGAGAACTCAGTAAAAGATTCAAGCCATGTCCTGTGCTTCCATGTCACTGCATTCTCTTGGCCTTCGATGTTAAATTATTTTTGGCTTTGCACAAATGTCTAAACATTGTTTTAATGAATCCAAAGTGCTTGTTGCTCTCAAAGACTCCAAGCAAATTAGAAAAGGAACATTGCAACTATCCTGATGTGACGGTCAGACCAGAACAAGATTTCCATTTTTGAACGTGCTGCTCAACTTTCCTATTTCTGACAGTGAAAAGGCTGAAAATTGTATCTATTGTTTAATTAGATTGGGATTTCTATTTCAAGCTTGGCACAGTGAAAGAAGGCAGGGGTTTGTTGCTTGCCCAGGTTTTCATCTCTAATATGTAACTGGATGACCATCAAGTATGACCATTGTCGTGATGGCACTATGGAAGTTGGAAACCACTTCCCTTGCCCCCATGTGGAGCAGGCAGCAGCTTGAACTGCTTTTGATGTGACTGGTGAACATAATGACTTGTTCCAGGAAAGTTGTGTGTGTGTGTGTATAGGCAAGACCTGCTTGCATTTGAAGCCTCTGAACTGGTTCTATCATTGTCATTTCTCCCCATCACTTGCAAACGTGGACTATTCGGATCCATTTGAATTAATTCTTTGTCATGGACTGAGGGTCCTGCATTCAGTACCAAGGAGGGTCCCACACAAACCTTACTTAATAGGGGCAGGCTTGCAGGATATCCCCTTTGGCTAGGGTTTTTGGAAGTGTGATGGAGTGATTCTTCCGAAGTTGCAATGAGTACCTGGGTTTGTCAGCAAATGTTGTTGCTTCCTCACAGGGAGACCAGTGGATGCAGTGGCCTGTGCACACACAGGGGACAGCTACGTATGAAAGGTGCATTAATCAGTCTGAGAACCCAGTGGTCTGGTCGGACTTGACATTGCTCAACGATGTCATCATACCCTGGTGGTTGCATGTTGCTCACTCAATCTCTGGCTTTGAGTAACAGCATACAAGTCATGACACATCCCCCTGCTTGCTGCCTGCACCTTGGGGAGCCCCACTATCCTTCACTTCCCCAGCTCCTGCTCACCTCCCCCACCCCACCCCACTCCTGAGCCCATGTACCCATTCTTGTTTTCTCTTGCACTCCCTGCTGTATGACGCCCCGGTTTCTGTTGCCAGTCCTGGTCTGTTGGTTTCCATTTCTCTCCCCCCAGCCACCCCAAGACTCGATGCCTCACTCTCAAACCCAACAGACCTGTTCCTTCACTCCATCTCTCTTTCATTTGCTTTGATTTGAACCATGTTCGATGCACATAGCTGTTTAGGATGTTGCTGGTAAGTCACAGGCACTGCGATCATGGGGTGGATTATGTGCTGAGACCTCAGTGTAAAAGGTCACTGTGGAGATTACCCATGGTTGGACTTGCTTTAGTTTTTCAGTCAATGGGTCTTTATTTAGTGTGAAGTGAAGCCAGCTCAGGAGAAAATCCAGCCTTGTAGAACTAAAGGCTGATCAGCCATCAACAGCCAAGTGTATCAGTAGTGCCACCAGGAGCTGTGGTCAATGGTAGTACTGCAGTTTGGCCAAGAAGAAGGCATGCAGTGATGGATACAGATTGCCAGTTATTTCTGGGATGATGCTAAGACTGGCCTGAGAAATTTCAATGTTGGGAGGCATGTTGAAGAAAGTGGAAGTGAGGATCCTTTGATAGACTCTGACGTTCTGGAGAGCAGGCACCTCCTGCTTCTCACCGATTAGTAGGTCAAACATACCAAGCTGAGATTTGGGCACAGGCTTATCCTGCCATATGTTAAATCTGAGTGCTGGCAGCATGAGGTCCTTGAATGGGCATTATTTGTCCACTTAAGGGCCTCAGCTCACGACATCCCCATTGCTTATAAAATCACGATGGGCATGGGTAAATGGGATAGATGTTGGTGTGTTGTCAGTGGCATGGTGCGCTATTTTACAGGTCCACCCACCTGCTGTCCCCCAGTGGGTGATCTGTAAATGTGTGGAGAATGCTCCCTCTGCAGTTGTAGCTTCACTAAAGTCAGCTGAATTTTATTCACTTCAATAAAGTCCCCTTCCAGGCTTCTCTGTTCTAAAGAAAACAGCCCTACATTGCCACATAACTAGAATTCTCAATCCAGCTGACATTCTTGTAAATCACCTTAATTTGGTCTGTTGGTCAATCACGTTCTTCAGATAGTTCAGTGAACAAAAGCTGCACATGATTCTCTAGCTGTGGCCTAACTTATATTTTGGACAGTTCCAGCATTACCTCCTAGTTCTTAAATTCTGTACCTCATCTAATAAAGGGACCTTGACAGTGAATTCACACCATGAATTCCAAATAGCTTAAACAGAGATAATGCCTTTGTCATTGGACAGATTTGTCTGCAGTACTTGCTCTGGTACAAGTATAAAATGCCAATTTACATGGACCAAAAACACTGCTGCGGTGAAAATATCAAAATTGAAGTGGTAACTGGAGATGAATCTGCATTTTTATCTCTCAAAAGGCTCTGTAACTATGACAACTCTTGTGAGAATACTAGTTTAAGTTAAATAAGAGACATCTGTGGCTGCTAAGCATGATAATAATCAGATTATGAATCAGAAAGATTTTCTTTTGGTGTAGGGAAATCTACCAGCTTTTCATAGCCCTTTTGAAGATTACCCTGCACCCCACCCCCCTTACTGTTTATTATGCTTTCAAGTTTTTGTGTCACCTCCAAATTTTAACGTTGAGCCTGTACCTCCACATTGAAGTGTATCAAAAGTAGGAGTCGTCCCAGTAATGAACGCTAAGGGGAATCACTGTATATATCCCTCCCATTCAAACAACACCCATTCATCACAAATCTCTTTGTACTCCTGAACATGTTCCCCTCCCCATTCATCAATAACCTTAACCATAAACTCTCAACTTTCTCTCATTTCTTTTCTATCTTCACTATGTTTGATCTCATCTTTGGTGAAAGCTACCTCAAGCTCTCTGGATTCTATTCCTACCTAACTGGTGACTAGCCAATTACTTTCAATCCTGGCTCCCTTGTTAAATGGAATTATTAATGATTCTTTTCTTATCAGATACTGTCCTTACTCCTTCAAATCTGCCATAATCCTCACTCTTCACAAAAATATATTCTTAACATCTTTGTGAACAAAAGGTCATATAGCAGGGTGGGGTTTATTTCCAGGAATTAGAACTTTTGAAAGACATTAAAATCAGAGGTAGGTGTTTAACTAAGCCTGGAGATCTTTATTTTTCATGTGTTACAAGCACTAAGAGAAAGTGAGGACTGCAGATAGAGACTGCAGACTTGCTGGAGAGTCAGAGTTGAAAAATGTGGTGCTGGAAAAGCACAGCGGCCCAGGCAGCGTCTGAGGAACAAGAGAGTCGATGTTTCAGGCATAATCTTTCAGCAGACTGATAAACAAAAGTCAAAGGCGTATAATGAAAGGTGTCCGAACAAACAAGTAGTTGGAGTCATGCATATGATAATGAGATGGTTTCAGTGTTACCTTGTCAGAAACCATTTTCTTTTGTAGCTAACTGTTGAATTATTTGTACCAATTCAAACATAGTGGGTCTCTTTAATTCAGAACTGGCTGAGGCAGACATCCCATTTACTAACCCTTTGTGTTGTCTTGGCTGGAATATTTGTGCCATGCAAGGAATGTTACATTCTAGGGGTCGATGAGTTTGCTTTTGTCCTGGATATTTCTGGAAACAGCCATATATGATAGCTGCCATTTAAAACAAAAAACACAGCAACAGATTTTGAACAAATTTTTTTGTTTAGAAAGAAGAGATCACAGAATCCCTCCTGTGTGGAAACAGGCTATTTGGCCCAACAAGTCCACACCGACCATCTAATGCACCTGAACACAATGGGTAATTTAGCATGGCCAATTCACCTAACCTGTACATCTTTGATTGTGGGAGGAAACCAGAGCGCCTGGACGAAACCCATGCAGACATGGGGAGAATGTGCAAACTTCACACAGAGAGTCACCCGAGGTGGGAATCGAACCCAGGCCCCTGGTGCTGTGAGGCAGCAATGCGAACCATTGAGCCACCATGCCACTCCAGATCCAGGATCTCTTTCTTCCTGCCCTCTGGGCCTAGCTGTGAAAAGAAAAACAATTCCCCTTTGTCTTTCTCAACATGTCTGCAATTTTTGGCATGATTGACCCATGAAATTCTGCTCCAACACCTCGCCACCGTTGCTGGACTGCGTGGACCATTGCTCACTCAGTTCAGCTCGAAGATCACCTGTAACCTCTACTCTTACTTTTATTTCTGGTGTCCTCCAAGGATCTATTCTCATTAGATGTTTTCTGTTAGCAACATCATCTGAACATCACTTTCCAGATATTTGTTGACAGTACCCAACACTCCTGCCTCTCTTGACCCCTCCACTGCTTCTGAACTCTTAGTCTGTTCTTCTACTGCTGGATGAGCAGAAATTTTCTTCAGTGAAATATTAGGAAGACAGAACCCATTTACTTCAGTCCCTATCACAACCTAATCCCTCCTTCCTAATAACTGTCTGAGACCAACCTAGAGTTTTTCAATCTTGGTTCGATTTTTCATATTCAATGATATTTCTGCAACATATCTTCACTGTTACTAAAATGCCTTATTTCCATCATGCCTGACTCTGCCTATGGTTTCAGCTCATTTGCTGCTGAAACCCTCAGCTCTGCATTTGTTACTATCAGATTTGTCTATTTCAAGACACTCCTGGTTGGTCTCCCACACTCTAGCCTCTTGTGAATATGAAGTCATTAAAGACTTGTATGTGTGCTAATTCACATCCAGCTTTGCTCAGTTGTTTTCCTTGTGCTCACTATGTTGGCTCCAGATTAACCAATCTCTTGGTTTTAAAGTTCGCATCCCTCCATGGCCCCACTCATCTCAATCTTTAATCTTATTCGGGCATAGAAACCCCCAGAATGACTACAATCACCAATTTTGGATTCTTGAGAATCTAGAATAATATGGACTCCACAATTACCCATCATGCCTTCTGCTTCCAAGATGCTCAGCTTTAGAATTGTGTAAATCTCTCCAATTTCAATTTCTCTTTCCTCCTATTAACCTAGCTCTTTGGCTTAACCATTTGACTTAGAAATTCTTTGTGTGGCTCTGTGTTCAAACTCGTTCATCATCACTTGCAAAATACTTAAGGATGTTTTATTTAACTGAAAGCACTGTATAAAAGCAAGTTACTGTTTTTGAAATTAAATGTGTGATCCTCTTGTCCCCATGGTTTCCAGTCCAATCGCCTATAGCACGATACGGGTTAAACTAGTTTGCCAAACCAAGATCAAGAATGGGTATATTAGAAATTTTATTGTTTATTTTTCAAATTCTAACAAAAGCCATAACTGTAGACAATGCAGGTTCTGAGGTGAATGCTCAGAAACAAGCTACTGACTGCTTGTTATTCCAGAAGGAAATGGAGAAACTGATGAGGAATTGCATCCAATGTAAAATAATCTTGTGTCCATTAGTGCTGGTCTCAATGGAATGAATTCGTAATTCAGACCTGGTAAAGGGCATGGAAAACAACAAACGCTACTTCCTAGATAACATGTACATTTTACATTTTGTACACTTAACACTTTATACAGATGGTAGAATTTAGAATTTATAGAATCCCTTCAGTTTGGAAACAGGTCCTTCAGGCCAATAAGTCCACACCGACCCTCCGGAGAGTAACTCACCCAGACCCATTCCCTTACCCTATTACTCTACATTTACCCCTGACTAATGCACCTAACCTACACATCCCTGAACACTATGGGCAATTTAGCATGGCCAATGCACCTAACCTGCGCATGTTTGGATTGGTAGTAGAGTAGGGGCCCTGGGGCTTGTCTGGTCTGATTGCTTTTCTTTTAGTTCCTTTTCCTTTTTTTCTCCTTTTTCTCTTTCTTTTTCTTCACTTTCTGTTTTATTTTACTTGCTGCTTGTTGAAGAGCTTGGTCGTGGTGGTGGCCAGTAAGCCCAGCGTGAACTCATGACAGCAGAGGCGGGTTTGTGTTTCCAGAGGCTTCTGCATCGACGAGGCGCTCCTAGCACTGACTCAAGTTTGCTGCAGCAGAGGTGAGTTTGGGTTCGCAGTGGCTTCTGTGTCCAGCGCAGATTCATGGAAGTGAGTTTGGGCCCACTGTGAGACCCTACAGCATTGGCAACGGCTGCATTGACGAGGTGGCCCTGAAATGGACTTGTGTCGGTGGTGGAGTTAGTTTGGGCTGGTGCAGGACTCAGCAGTATCTGCATTGGCAAGGTACAGCAAGGATTCATAGTGATGAGGATGGAGGTGAGATTGTACTAAAGAGTGATGACTGTCTTTCCAACGGCGGCTGCACAGCAAAGGGAATCGTGGCCCATCTCCAGACCCATGGCCCATGACTGAGCACTTAACAAGAAGGACTCGAAAGTTGGATACATTTTCTTTCCTTCTTTGTATTTTTCTGTCTTTACGTTCCATGTTTTGGCTTATTGCTCTCTGTTTAAAATGGCGCCGGAGAGTGGCAACATGATATAACACAAGGAGAACTAGCCAGTTAAATACAGGTCTGGCTTGAAGGTAGAAGTCAGTGAGTGGTGGTGGAATGTTGCTTTTCAGACTGGAGGCATGTGATCAGTGGAGTGCCACAATGATTGATGCTGGGTCCACTGTTTTTTGTCATTTATATACATGATTTGGATGTGAACAAAGCAAGTTTGCAGATGACACCAAAATTGGAGGTGTAGTGAACAGCAAAGATGGTTACCGCAGAGTACATCAGGACCTTGATCAGATGGGCCGAGGAGTGGCAGATGGAATTTAATTTAGAAAAGTGTGAGGTGTTGCATTTTGGAAAGGCAAATCAGGGCAGGACTTATACACTTAATGGTAAGGTCCTGGGGAGTGTTGCTGAACAAAAGGACCTTAAAGTGCAGGTTCATAGTTTCTTGGAAGTCAAGTCGCAGGTTCGCAGGAGAGTGAAGAAGGTATTTGGTAAGCTTGCCTTTATTGGTCAGTGTACTGAATATAGGAGTTACTTTATTTTGGATTGGAAATAATCCTCGGCACAACATCATTGGCCAAAGGGTCTGTTCTGTGCTGTACTTTTCTATGTTCTAGGTGTTGGGAGGTCATGTTGAGGCTGTACAGGACATTGAAATACTGTGTTCAATTCTATTCTCCCTGCTATAGGAAGGATGTTGTGAAACTTGAAAGGGTCCAGAAAAGATTTACAAGGATGTTGCCAGATTTGGAGGGTTTAAGCTATAAGGGGATGTTGAATAGGCTGGGGATGTTTTCCCTGGAGCACCAGAGGCTGAGGGTCGACCTTATAGAAGTTTATAAAATCATGAAGGGCATAGACAGGTTGAATAGCCAGGATCTTTTGTCCCCCAGGGTAGGGGAGTCTAAAACTAGAGTGCATAGGTTTAAGGTGAGAAGGGAAAGAGTTAAAAGCGACTTAAGGGGTAATCTTTTCACGCAGAGGGTGGTGCGTGTGTGGAATGAGGTGCCAGAGGAAGTGGTGGAGGTGAGTCTAATCATAGTATTCAAAGGACACCTGAATGGTTACATGAATAGGAAGGGTTTAGAGGGAAATGGGTCAATTTCTGACAAATGGGACTGATTAATTTAGGATATTTAGTTTGCATAGATGAATTAGACTGATGGGTCTTTTTCCATGCTGTATAGCTCTTTGATTCTATGACTCTAAGACTTTTCACTATATTTTGGAACAAAATACACATAATAGTAAAGAAATCGAATCAAATCAAGCATTTTACTTACTTATTTGATGGAAGCCCATCAGGAGAGCATATGTTCAATGAACCAGGTTTGGAACCATATGCATAATGTGCTGCAAATCATAAAAAGAAAACGCACTGTTTCTTGGACAGTTTGTGAAAACAGATTCTGAATACAAGTACATATGCAGTTTGGCAGTGTACCTTTGAAGACTTTCATTTATATAACACCTTTCTTGATTGCCAACTTCCCAATGTAACATTTGTTGAAATATAGTCAATGTTATAATGTTTGAAACATACTAATCAAAATTGCCACAAATGGCAATGTGACAATGGCCAGATGATTATGTTTTTGTGATATTGCTTGAGAGATAAGTGACGACCAGGGTGCCAGGGACAACTCCCCTGCTTTTCTTTAAAATAGTACCATGGGATCTTTTACATTGACCTGAGAAAGAAGACAGAGCCCCAGTTTAACATCCTGCCAAAAGGTGGTACCCCTGAAAGTCTAGCACTACTTTAGTACTGCATTGAAATGTCAGCCTTAATACTTCTGCTGAAGCCCTGGGTTAAGTCTTGAACTTTGAGAGGAGAATGCACCTGTTATATGTAATATAATTTTATGAAGCAAAAAGATCTGATGAAACATAGACACAGGAAGAATATGCAAACTCCATACAGGCATAACTAGCTGTCTCTGTGTACCTAATACACACAGCTAAACTGTCCATCTTAGGTGAGACTCTAATCCAGCACAAGTTAATATTATGTTTACAATGGGGAGACAAGTATAACAGCTCACTGACTTTGTGTGACCCAAGCTACGAGACATCCATGAACCTTAGTCTTTCTTTTATAAATATAGTGCTTGCACCCTTGTTGAAAATAGCATTTTGTATTCTTGCTTGGAGAGGATCCCCTGGTGTTGACCATGAATAACCTGTTCAAAATGCAGAAACTGACACTGGAGAGGCAGGCAGGTTTGTCAGAGACACTCAGCAAACTGGACCAAAGATTGGAAGAATCCATCAAAGTTATCCGTTCATTGCTGGCTGTAGCATGTGTGAATCTGGCTGTTTCAGTGTCTGTTTGGTAACTTCCATAAAGAGCCAGGTCTCGCACACTCCGTGACTGTTGTATATGTGCAGAGACCTACACTCCATCATTGCAGGCCTTGGTGCCCAGGACCAATGTCAAGGTGACAGGAGAATGAGGGAAGGTGACCTCACTCCAGGTGTCCCTTTCTTACAAACAGTCAGAATGGTACTAATAAGCACCCAACCAGAGCAGGAAACACATACCCCAGAGACCTCCTCTTGGGATACTCCAGAAATACAATCCCACCTGGCTGTGATGCTAAACTCTCTGAAATGTCAAGCTGAGGAGGGTGAATCTGCAGCTAGTCAGGATGTTCTCAGCATATTTGGATCCTCTAGCCACCGTCACTTCGGAGGCTGCCAAAATTCCAAAACCAACCAGCTTCACTATTGGGCAAACTCCTTCCAGGCCAGCTGTGGGCCCTAGGTTACATCTGGATGTAGTGGGAGGGAAGAGATAAAGAAAACCTTCAGTGGGTACCTAAGTGGCATAGGTAAAATTCCAGTATAGCCGGACACTTTGCATTGTCAGCTGTGCGATCGATTATCATTTTAGGTGCGGCTACAGGAATGAAAGTAGGTAGCTAGCTATCCTTAGAGCTTCACTATTTTACACCTATGTCTGGAGCCCTAGGCAAAATTAAAGGCTAGCATGGAAACCAGTAACAGTGTCCAGTATGAAGATAAAACCAGTGACCAAGGCATTATTAATACCATGCTCTAATCTGGTTTTGTATTCAGTTGCCCTGGTTGCCATATTGACAATGGGGCAGAAGACAAGGTTTTGGGATGTGTAGATGCCCCCTTTGGGCAGGGAGTGGGTTAATTTTCCCTATTCAGTGCCATTGGCGTTTTGTATTTTGTTTTGTTTTTTTGGTTCTTGTATATAGTTTCTGAAAGTTTTGAAGATTTGTTAGTTATAGTTGTTTTAGTCTGTGTAGTTTTTATGTTTTGTGATTTGTGATGAGATTTGTGATTCTTCCTCTCTGAAGTTCAATGTTACTGCAGTGTATTATGGCTAATGACATGCTTCAATGGTGTATCTGGAACATCATGGGGAGCCACTCGTCAGTCAAGAGGAAAAAGGTACTTTCCAGTCTTAAAAGGGAGAGGGTGGATATTGCCCTACTGCAGAAGATGCAACTGGATGATAGGGAACATTTGAAATTACAACAGAATGGATTCGATCGTGTTTATTTCTGATCTTTTAATACTAGGAGTAGGGGAGTCAAAGAGTGTGGTGCTGGAAAGGCACAGCTGGTCAAGCAGCATCCGAGGGGCAGGGGAGTCGCTATTTCAGGCATAAGTTCTTCGTGGAATGAGGCTTGTGGGCCAAGGGGGCTGAGAGATAAATGTGAGGAGTCTGGGACTGGGGGGGGGGGGGGGCGGGTAGGGAGCTAGGAATCAGATAGGAAGATGAAGGTGGGTGTGGAAGTGATAGGTCAGAGAGGAGGGTGGAGCAGATAGGTGGGACCGCCTCCATGATTGCTGGCCAGACAACTGCCTCCGCGACCGCTGCAAGATCCACCGCCACCAAAACCAACACAAGGCCTAATCATCACATCACTTCAGCCCCTGTTGTTGCCACTGCCATAGCCACTTCCGCACCACCAATATCACTCAGCTGAACACATCTGATGACATAACCCAACGTGGTCTCCTCTACACTGGGGAGACAAGATGCCAAATTGTGGATCATTTCAGAGAACATCACTGGACACATGCACTAAACAACCCCACCGCCCTGTGGCTGAACACTTTAACTCCCCTCCCACTCCACCAAGTACATGCAGGTCCTGGGCCTCCTCCATCACCAAACACTAACCACCCGATGCCTGCATGAAGAACACCTCATCTTCTGCCTTGGGACCCTCCAACCACACGGGATCAATATGGATTTCAACAGGTTCCCCATTTCCCCTTTCCCCACTTTTTCCCAGTTCCAACCTTCCAACTCGGCACAGCCCTCTTGAACGGTCCTGCCTATATTTAGGTATATTTATCACTCCTGTCTTTCATCAGCTATTTAAGGCTAACTTTGTCCACTTATTTAACAAAATCAAACAGGATCTCTGAAGGTGGGAGGCGCTTCTAATTGCCTGGCTAGGCTGGATAGCCCTTATTAAAATGAAGATCTTCCTTCGCCTATTATACACAATGCGAATGCTTCCTTTGATCCTCACTAGACAAACTTTCAGGAGACTGGCTGGTTCAGCTCTTTCATCTTGCACTGCAACCAAGCCCTTATCAAACTAACCAAATTGCAACCGCCTCACAGACTGGTGGGGAATGGGCTTCCCGGATATTAAAAACAACCAATTAAGCTCGCTATTATCTTATGTGTGTGACTGGGCCTGCAGGGACTCTGCTTCAATATGGTTAGACATCGAAATTTCTCAGGCAAAGTGCCCCCTCATTAGTTGGCAGTTCCTAGACAAAATGAGGACAGTTAAGGAATATTACCATAATCCAATAAATATCAATACCATTAAGTTGTGGAGGGCAATGCAGCAGAGTGAGGGCAACATATCCAAAACATCATTTCTTACTCCTATAATTGGTATACTGGGTTTCCAACCAGGTATAATGGATTCTGGGTTTAAACTCTGGGCAGCTAGAGGTGGGTCTTGCTTGGGTGACTTATTTGAGGGGGAAACAATGAATTAACTCGGAAATACGAACTACCTAGCAGAGACCTCTTCCTTTTTTTTACCAAACCAGGAATTTCATTCAAAAATGAACTCCATTGTAACCAACCCTTATAAAGCTGATATAGAGAAGAGGGAACTTCGTGGTAAGAACACACTGTCTATCAGCACTCTTTATTACCTGTTGGGGGGGCTGGCCCTTCAGACGAGGACGAGCGGCTTTGTAAGGTCTGGAGGAGAGAGCTGGGAGTTGAGATCTCCTCTGAGACATGGGAGAATATTTGGGAAAACTCAAGAAAGATTTTGATTTGTAACAGGACCCATGCCCTACAGCTGAAGATTCTCCACAAGGTCCATCTGGCCCCAGATCACCTCTCAAAATTCAAAGTGGGAGTATCCTCAACATGTCCCAAATGCAAAGCGAGTATGAGCACTCTCACGCAATGTATTTGCTCCTGCCACAGGCAACAGACATACTGGAGCGCTGTGGTAAGTGCAATAGAGAGGATCTTGGGGACAGAATTGGAGATGGATTCGGTCTCTCTTCTCCTGGGCCTGCTCAGAATACATCCTTTAGGTGCACATAGGAAACAACTTTTCAATATCCTTACTTTTTGTGCAAGGAAAAATATTTTGTTATGTTGGGTGTCTGAAAACCCCCCTGGTGTGTCAGGGTTGTTGTGAGTTAGTCATGGAGCATATCCCTCTGGAGTTTCTTACAAGTACGGTACACCAAAAAACTGAGAATTTTTCCAAGACATGGCAGCCCTTTGTGGATTACCAGGCCACAGATTTATCTGTCACATTAATAAGAGCTTTTATATAGCCATAGTCATGTCTCATGAATCTAACAATCTGAGAGGAAGAACTTTGAACTTTGAATATGTGCAAGTTAGTGCTCTGGATGATCGATTGTTTTGTCATGCTGAACTGTATTATTTATTTGTTTGCTTGTTTATCTAGTAGTTTCTTTGTACATATATGCACATGAGTGCAATTCTGTTCTTTTTGCATTGTTTTAATTTGTATTTTTTTTTGGTTTAATGTAATATTTTAAAAATCTCTTTTATAATAAAGACATTTAGATATATACATAAATACGAAAGATTGGGAGGGATATAGGCTAAGTGCAGGCAGGTAGGGCTAGTTTAGTTTGGGACTATGTTCGGCATGGACTGGTTGGACCGAAGGGTCTTTCTCTGTGCTATATGACCCTATGACTCGATGGCTGTCAGGATCTTTAAAAGTCAGCATAAGCAGCTGACTGCTGTGAAAAAGTGACATGGTTTACCTTCCTCTGTCACTTCCAAATGACAAAAAAACTGTTAAAATGGAATCATGACCCTGCGTTTCTGAGTGAGCCTTGAGCAGAATGGCCTCTTAGATGTGAAGAGCTCCCTCCTTTCATTAAAAAGAATCACCAGAGTGACAATCTGCATAAGAGTACAACTCTTCAGAAAATCTGACCCAATGTTTCCAGAACATTTGCATGTGGTGTGGCATTTTGATGTATGCCGTGTTAGCAGTTTAGAATCTGGAGTATAACAAATATGCAGCAGATTTCAGGCTTTGCAAAAACAGATTTACAATTAAGATTAATAACTTAGATTTCAAAATAGAAAACCTACCCAAATTTACTGCTGACACAAAGATAAGGACATTGTAAACAGTACAGCTGGAAGCTCATAATTACCAGGAGATAGCATAGATTAGGTCGCAGGACAAAATTGTTGCAGATGGATATCAATGCAGCCAAATGTGTCATCATCAGTTTCGGATGTAAAAGGGATAGAACAGAATTTTTTTTTAATTGTTGAAAAGGCAGGAAGTGGGTCCAAAAGAACGTTGGATCCATGTACAGATCATGAAAGCATGTGTTTTAATATGTGCAACAAAAAAATTAAAGATACAAGCTGAATGCCGGCCATTATATTGAAAGACTAAGTTACAAGTGGGCATAAGATGGCCAGAAGCTTACAGGGATGTGTTTGGATCACACCTGGACTAGTGTCTATAGAAACATCCTTGGCTGGTTTCAGGAGTATTAGACATGGAGAACCAGATACAATACGTGCAAATAGTAAACTTTATGAACTATGTACTGAAGCATAGCTAAACAGGACTTCATGAGAACCTTACTCACTCAGGACTTTGTTTCAAATAATCTGTCATCATCTGGCACCATTGGTCATACAGAGTAGATATTAGCCTATGGATGTTAATCCCACATAATGCAAGGCAAGCAATTTGCTGTTACTCCCCTAGACTGCACTGTGAGCAGATCATTGTTAACCCCATATACTGCACTGTGAGCAGACTACTGGTAACCCTAGATACTGTACTGTGAGCAGACTACTGATAACCCTAGATACTGTACTGTGAGCAGACTACTGGTAACTCCATATACTGTACTGCAAGCAATTCACATATTTTGCACTGCCAGTGGTTCACTGCTAACCCCAGAGACTGAATTGTGAGCAGGTTGCTGTGAACGTCATATACTGCAGTTTTGGACACACCTTTGAAAGAACATAAAGGACTGGCTGGGAGTACAATGTGGATTTATTGGAATGATATTTGGATTACAGGTATTTTATTAATGTGCATCAGTAAGGTTTAACTTAACATGTGGGAAATAATTAGATGCAGACTAAGGATGTTGCATTAAATAAAATGTAATATATAGACATATGTAGTCCATGTCTATTTTTTAAAATGATGCATTCTTGTTCATATATTTTATTCTATGTGATTTGTTAAAAAATAAAAACAACAGCAATTTAGGAAGTAGAGAAGTTGAACAAAGGTAGGAATATTTAAAAATTTGTTCACAGGGTTTTCTGGATCATTATTTGTTACCCAGCTATAATTGTCCTTGAGAATGTGGTGGTGTTGCTTTCTGGAACATTTGTGGTTCATGTAGGTATCTACAATACCATTAGAGAGGGACTTCCAGGATTTTACCTGTGACACCGAAGGAATGGCAAAGTACTTCCATGTCAGGAGTGAGTAGCTTGGAACAGAACTTCTAGGTGGTGGCATTGTTTGACAGTATATGCTTATGGGCACCTGAAAATCAAAGAGCTACAGCACACTACAGGCAGCAAGATACATGTTCTAAGTGACAAATTTACAGAGGAGCACATAGTAGTTTATAACAGGTTCATTGCCATAAGATTCTAACAAAGCCCCTAACAAAAGGGAAGAAAGTTTTTCAGACAAAATAGTGCATATAAATGTACACTTTTTGAGTATCATATATAGATCTCCATGGCATTAACTCAGAACAATGTGATGGGAAAGTTGTGAAAGCTAAGGAACATGTTTTCCAAGAAATGTGCACTATGTGCAAGATTTTAATAAAGTAAAAATACTAATTGACTTCATGTTGTACACTAAATCAGAGAACATAATCATGTAATCTGTCTTCACTGTTATCATGTTACTATTTCCTTCTGTCTCAACTGTCCAGTTTCTTTTCTTCTGTTTTGCCTTTCCCGTTTTAATTTTCACTTTTCCTTCACTGTCCTCTACTTCTCTCTACCTTGTAATTTTTATACTTTCATGTGGGATGTAACGGGTAATATGAGGTGGGGGAAGGGGAAATGAGGAAACTGTTGAAGTCCACATTGATGCCCTGGGGTTGAAGTGTTCCGAGGCGGAAGATGAGGCGTTCTTCCTCCAGGCGTCTGGCGGTGAGGGAGTGGCGGTGAAGGAGGCCCAGGACCTCCATGTCCTCAGCAGAGTGGGAGGGGGAGTTGAAATGTTGGGTCACGGGACGGTGTGGTTGATTGGTGCGGGTGTCTCGGAGATGTTTCCTAAAGTGCTCTGCTAGGAGGCGCCCAGTCTCCCCAATGTAGAGGAGACCACATCGGGAGCAACGGATACAATAAATGATATTAGTGGATGTGCAGGTAAAATTTTGATGGATATGGAAGGCTCCTTTAGGGCCTTGGATAGAGATGAGGGAGGAGGTGTGGGCACAGGTTTTACAGTTCCTGTGGTGGCAGGGGAAAGTGCCAGGACGGGAGGGTGGGTCGTAGGGGGACGTGGACCTGACCAGGTAGTCACGGAGGGAATGGTCTTTGTGGAAGGCAGAAAGGGGTGGGGAGGAAAATATATCCCTGGTGGTGGGGTCTTTTTGGAGGTGGCGGAAATGTCGGCGGATGATTTGGTTTATGCGGAGGTTTGTAGGGTGGAAGGTGAGCACCAGGGGCGTTCTGTCCTTGTTACGGTTGGAGGGGTGGGGTCTGAGGGCAGAGGTGCGGGATGTGGATGAGATGCGTTGGAGGGCATCTTTAACCACGTGGGAAGGGAAATTGCGGTCTCTAAAGAAGGAGGCCATCTGGTGTGTTCTGTGGTGGAACTGGTCCTCCTGGGAGCAGATACGGCGGAGGCGGAGGAATTGGGAATACGGGATGGCATTTTTGCAAGAGATAGGGTGCGAAGAGGTGTAATCCAGGTAGCTGTGGGAGTCAGTGGGTTTGTAAAAAATGTCAGTGTCAAGTCGGTCGTCACTAATGGAGATGGAGAGGTCCAGGAAGGGGAGGGAGGTGTCAGAGATGGTCCAGGTAAATTTAAGGTCAGGGTGGAATGTGTTGGTGAAGTTGATGAATTGCTCAACCTCCTCGCGGGAGCCTCATCTACTGTCCATTGCTCTCGATGTGGTCTCCTCTATACTGGGGAGACAGGACGCCAACTCGCGGAATGTTTCAGGAAAGATCTCTGGGACACACGTACCCGACAACCCCACTGCCCTGTGGCCAACCTCTTCAACTCCCCCAAGGACATGCACACCCTGGGCCTCCTGCACCACCAAATCCAAGCCACCTGACATCTAGAGGAAGAATGCCTTATCGTCCGTCTTGGGATCCTCCAACCACTTGACATCAACGTCAACTTCACCAGTTTCCTCATCTCCCCTCCCCCCACCTCATCCAAGATCCAACCCTCCAACTCGGCACCGCCCTCTTGAACTGTCCCACCTGTCTATCTTCCTTGCCACCTATTCACTCCACCCTCTTCTCTGACCTATCACCATCACCCCTCACCTACATCTACCTACCACCTTCCCAGCTACTTCACTCCCAATTCCATTCCCACACTCCTACTTATCTCTCAGCCCCCTTCCTCACCTCCACCCCCCCCACTACATTCCAATACATTCCTGATGAAGTGCTTATGCCGTAACGTTTACTCCCCTGCTCCTCAGCTGCTGCCTGTCCTGCTGTGTTTTTCCAGTGCCACATTTTTCAATAGTAAACATTGGTCTCCTTCACTCTACAATTATTTGTCTTAGCGTTAAACCTTCTTTTTACTCTTCCCACTCCAGTCTCAAATACAAAGGCAGGGATACAGAGCTCAGTGATCTTGAACTCAACCAGATGCCTTCTGTTCCATCAATAGCACACACACTTCCATCCTATTTTTCTTAATAAAACTGGTTTGCTTTCATAGATCAACTGATTTCTTTTTAAAAATCAAATTAGAATAAGAAATGGAACCGTCCTTTTCCTATGTTTGAAACATTGTCTCTCGGTTATTTTCCCTCACTTTGTTTCCTGACATTTTGTATCATTCTCTCTGTGTATTATTCTCTCCTTATGTTTTCCTCTCAACAAACACTGTCTCTTTTTTTGTGTGTTCTCTCTCTTTTTGTCTCTCACACAAACACACAAAGTGCAAACTATGACTGACGCCACCATTTTCTGTTAATACGATACGGATGGGAAAATTAATTTTCTTCAAAAATTAGCTTGTGTTCTTTTAGATCATTGAATTGTTGTTAATGTTAAAATGCTATTTCTCTCCATCTACCTCCCTCTCCCCCACTATTGAGCATACTTCGTGAGGTTTATAAAAGATAAACAAAAGCTACAAAAGGTGTCGAATTCATCCATGATCAGATTTCTTTTCTCTGTCCCACGAACATCTAGACCCGGTGACTTCCTTTTTATAACAAATCATTTAATTTGTGTTTTATTCTTCAAAACTATTGAGAAACATTGGCTAGATAATCATTGACAAATGAACAACACCAGCCTTCCATTGCACTTACATTTGTGACAGACTTTCTATCAGCTTTTGCACTACCCCAGTTGTGCTAATTTGAGAAGCAGCAGACAGCGTGGAACATGCATAAGTGGGATAGCCAATATATGTTCCACAAAGCAATGTAAGTTGAAGAATTTTTATCTAAATTTATTTTTAAATTTCCAAGATTACTCAAATGCTGAAGAAATGAGACACCAGACAATGTTCTGAGGGAGGATCACTTGATCCGAAACGTTAATTCTGACGTCTCTACACAGATGCTACCATCTGCTAAGCTTTTCCAGCAATTTCTATTTTTGTCTCTGAATTACACCATCCATAATTCTTTTGGTTTTTAATTGAAAATAAATGATCATTGCCAGAGTGTTTGTTTTTGCTGGTAATTAACATGCCATTAAAAATTCACATACTAGAATGGGCAAGCCTGATTTTTTTGCATGTGTGTCATGTATTTAATGGTGCATTACAGGTCCCTTAGGATGCCCCTGTTGCTGTGGTATCACACTTTTTAAATGCATATTCTAATCTGGAGCTGTGGATATTAATAGTTGAGGCTTCAATTTCTTTCCATCACATGCTTAACCAGCTCTTGCTGCCTGCCATTGTTATGGTGTAGAAGGATTGGTTGGTTGATAATCATCCTGTTTTTCTTTATTTATTAATGTGATATGAGCATCACCGGCTAATTAACCCAACACTAATTGCAATTGCAAAGGTGGAGATGAGCTGCCTTCTTGAACTTCCGCCATCTATTCTGGATGCGGAGACACTCACAGTGTTCTTCAGAAGTGAGTTTCAGGATTTTGACCCAGCAACTGTAAATGAATGGCAATATATTTCCACATCAGGATGGTGAGTGGTTTCGAGGGGAACTTGCAGTTGGTGGTCTTCCCATACATCTACTGCCCTTGTCCTTCTAGGTCATAGGCTGCATTTCTTTTGGAAGATGTTGTCTAAGGAGACTTGATGGGTTTTTACACTGCATCTTGTAGATGGCACATGTCATGCGACAGATCGTCAGTGGTGGAGGGTGTGATTATTCAAGCTGTTAGATGGGTACCAAGCAAACAGATTGCTTTGTTCTAGATGGCGTTAACCTTCTGGTGTTGCACTAATGCAGGCAAATGGAAAGTATTCCTCCACATTCCTGACTTGTGCCTTATCGATGGTTGATAGGCTTAAGTGAGGTGAGATTTTTTTTCATAGATTTCCTAGCCTCTGTCCTGTTCTTGCAGCAACAATATTTATATGGCTAATGCAGTTCAGTTTCTGGTTAATTGTCCCCTAGGTTAATGGTGATGGGGGTTCAGCAGCAATGGCAATAACAGTGAAGGTCAAGTGTGATGGTTAGATTCACTTCTGAGGAATTGCTCATTGTCTGTGTTTGCGTGGCATAATTGTTATTTGCCACTTTCAGCCCAAACCTGAACATTCTTCAGGTCTGGCTCAATTTAGACCTGAACTACATCAGTATCTGGGAAGGTTGAACATTGCGCAATCATGAGTGAACATTCCCACTTTGATCGAACAGCTGAAGATGGTTGGGACTAGGGCAGTACCCTGAGCAATTCCTGCAGAGTTATTCTGGAGCTGAGATGAAAAATCTCCAACTACCACAAATAACTTCCTTTATTCTAGGAACGATACCAACTGATAGGGATTTACAAAGATGTTGCCAGGGCTGGAGGGTTTGAGCTATAGGGAGAGGCTGAACAGGCTGGGGCTGTTTTCTCTGGAGCGTCGGAGGCTGAGAGGTGACCTTATAGAGGTTTATAAAATCATGAGGGGCGTGGATAGGATAAGCAGACAAGGTCTTTTCCCTGGGGTGGGGGAGTCCAGAACTAGAGGGCATAGGTTTAGAGTGAGAGGGGAAAAATTTACAAGGGCAACTTTTTCACACAGAGGATGGTATGTGTATGGAATGAGCTGCCAGAGGAAGTGGTGGAGTCTAGTACAATTGCAACATTTAAAAGGCATCTGGATTGGTACATGAATAGGAAAGGTTTGGAGGGATATGGGCCTGGCAAATGGGACTAGATTAGTTTAGGATATCTGATCGGCACATATGAGTGAGCTGAAGGGTCTGTTTTAGTGCTGTACATCTCTATGACTCTATGATAGAAGGGTTTCCCCCTGCATACCATTGACTCAATTTTTGTTGGCCACACATCAAATGCTGACTTGATGTCAAGGGCAGTCACTCTCATCTCATCTGTGCGGTTTAGCTCTTTTGCTTAAAAATATGTTGCTGGAAAAGCACAGCAGGTCAGGCAGCATCAAAGAAACAGGAGAATCGACGTTTTGGGCATAAGCCCTTCTTCAGGGATGAGGAGGGTGTGCCAAGCAGGCTAAGATAAAAGGTAGGGAGGAGGGACTTGGGGGAGGGGCGTGGGAATATGATAGTTGGAAGGAGGTTAAGGTGAGGGTGATAGGCCGGAGCGGGGGTGGGGGCAGAGAGGTCGGGAAGAAGATTGCAGGTCAAGAAGGTGGTGCTGAGTGTGAGGGTTGGGATTGAGAAAAGGTGGGGGTAGGGGAAATGAGAAAGCTGGAGAAATCTGCATTCATCCCTTGTGGTTGGAGGGTTCTGAGGCAGAAGATGAGGCGCTCTTCCTCCAGGCGTCGTGCAATGCCACGGTCTAGCAATGGAGGAGGCCAAGGACCTGCATGTCCTTGGCGGAGTGGGAGGGGGAGTTAAAGTGTTCAGCCACTGGGCGGTTGGGTTGGTTGGTGCGGGTGTCCCAGAGGTGTTCTCTGAAACGTTCCACAAGTAGGCGGCCTGTTTCCCCAATGTATAGGAGGCCACATCGGGTGCAGCGGATGCAGTAAATGATGTGTGTGGATGTGCAGGTGAATTTCTGACGGATATGGAAGGATCCCTTGGGGCCTTGGAGGGAAGTGAGGGGCGAGGTGTGGGCACAAGTTTTGCATTTCTTGCGGTTGCAGGGGAAGGTGCCGGGAGTGGAGGTTGGGTTGGTGGGGGTTGTGGTTCTGACGAGGGAAATATATCCCTCCCCACCCCTATCAGCGTTCCGGAAAGACCACTCCCTCCGTGACTCCCTCGTCAAATCCACACCCCCCACCAACCTAACCTCCACTCCCAGCACCTTCCCCTGCAACCGCAAGAAATGCAAAACTTGCGCCCACGCTCCCCTCTCCTCACTTCCCTCCAAGGCCCCAAGGGATCCTTCCATATCCGTCAGAAATTCACCTGCACACCCACACACATCATTTACTGCATCCACTGCACTCGATGTGGCCTCCTATACATTGGGGAGACGGGCCACCTACTTGCGGAACGTTTCAGAGAACACCTCTGGGACACCCGCACCAACCAACCCAACCGCCCCATGGCTGAACACTTTAACTCCCCCTCCCACTCCGCCAAGGACATGCAGGTCCTTGGCCTCCTCCATCACCAGACCATGGCAACACGATGCCTGGAGGAAGAGCGCCTCATCTTCCGCCTAGGAACCCTCCAACCACAAGGGATGAATGCAGATTTCTCCAGCTTTCTCATTTCCCCTCCCTCCACCTTTTCTCAGTCCCAACCCTCAGACTCAGCACCGCCTTCTTGACCTGCAATCTTCTTCCTGACCTTTCCGCCTCCACCCCCTCTCCAGCCTATCACCCTCACCTTAACCTCCTTCCACCTATCGTATTCCCAATGCCCCTCCCCCAAGTCTCTCCTCCCTACCTTTTATCTTAGCCTGCTTGGCACACCCTTCTCATTCCTGAAGAAGGGCTTATGCCCAAAACGTCGATTCTCCTGTTCCTTTGATGCTGCCTGACCTGCTGCGCTTTTCCAGCAACACATTTTTAAGCTCTGATCTCCAGCATCTGCAGTCCTCACTTTCTCCTAGTTGGTTTAGCTCTTTTGTCCACATTGGGACCAAGATTGTAATGAGGTCAGGAGCTGAGAGTAGCCTGTTGGAACATGAACGGAATATGTTAGTGAGCAGGTTTTTGATGAGTAAGTGTTGCTTGATTCCCTGGATGACCTTTTCTATCATCTTCTGGTGATTAAGTGTAGACTGATAGGGTAGTAAATGACTTGGATTGAATTTATCCTGCTTTTTGCAGATAGGACATAACTGAGCAATTTCCGGCATTGCTGGACTGATGCTAATGTTATAACCATTCCGGAACAACTTGGTTAGAGAAGCAAATAGTTCTGGACTACAAGTCTTCAGCAGTATTGGTGAAATACTGTCATGCCCCACAATCTTTGCAGTATTCAGTGTCTGCGTGGGTTTCCTCTGGGTGTTCTTGTTTCCTCCCACAGTCCAAAAATGTGCAGGTCAGGTGATTTGGCCATGCTAAATTGCCCGTAGTGTTAGGTGAAGGGGTAAATGTAGGGGAATGGGTCTGGATGGGTTGCGCTTCAGCGGGTCGGTGTGGACTTGTTGGGCCAAAGGGCCTGTTTCCACACTGTAAGTAATCTAATCTAATAAAAATTGACATCACGTGGAGTGAATCAAATTGATTGAAGACTAGTGAAGAGGGAGATGGCATGGAGCAGGGGGACACTAGACACATGGACACATAAGATGGCCACTGAGCCATCAGTTGGCCAACTTGACACACAAGATGGCTGCCGGGTCCCAGTATGGAGAGAAGCAGCAGAGCAGATAAACACACTGCATGGAGCCACCAGAATGCCAGCACGATGCACTCCCAACCCAGTTTTTTAAATTTTTATTTCAAAAATATACTCTATTCATAAAATATATTGATGATCTGTACAATTGGTCATGCCATACATATGTATACATTCCATTTCTTTACATACAGAGATTGGAATTAATCATTTGTATATACAGGTCTGAGGCTTCAGTGGAGGCCACTTACTTAGTGGGCCCCCTGTTCTTCTTTAGGCAGGCAGATGTTACACAGTGGTCTTTCCCCACCGCGCCTTGGCGGCAGATGCCCCAAGCTTCAGCGCGTCTCTCAACACGTAGTCCTGGACCTTGGAATGTGCCAGTCTGCAACACTCAGTCGGGGTCAGCTCCTTTAGCTGGAAGATCAACAGGTTTCGGATCGCCCAGAGAGCATCCTTCACCGAGTTGATGATCCTCCAGGCACAGTTGATGTTCGCCTCGGTGTGCGTCCCGGGGAACAGACCGTAGAGCACGGAGTCCCGCATCACGGTGCTGCTCGCACTCACAACCCAGTTGATTAGTTTAAGGCGGGTGGGGGTGACAATACACATGAGTAACGAACACTACCCGCCGAAGTGTCTGGGTCCAGCCAACACCTCTTATAGAAATGCCAACAGCTTGATACAGATTCAATACGAAATGCTAATAGCCAGGGCTGCAGTAATTGTCCTTCTCAGGAAGAGCGATTAGCGGCCATTACTACAGCAATTGACTTCTGTGCAGATATTGAAGCTGACAATGTCTGCACTGAAACTGACAAGGACCATGCGGAAATTAACAAAGGCTGTGCTGGAACTGACAATGACTGTATTGAAACTATCAACAGTTCTGCAATGATTGCCATAAACAAACCATGTTACAAAGACAATAATTTCATCGCTGACCTGTTGCATCACAAGATGTATAAAAGTATCTTGACATATGGTCCAGGCCGAGAGAAGACTCACAGCTGATCACTGTGCTGCTGCTGACTTTCTCTCCCCGGAACTCCAGTATTTTCTTGTGCAATAAACTCTGTTGTTGAACTCCGACTCTGACTCCGAGACTGGTGTTTCTCCCCAAAACAATTGGCGTTGCGAGCAGGGTTCTACTTACTGGTGCCCTGGTCAAAGGCCACGATTGGGGAGCTGGGGTAAGAACCAATTTGTACCAGCAAACGGAAAGAGTCAGACAGGGCGAAGGACACAGTTTAAAAAGTATACCGATTATAATGTCTAACTTGCCACAGTACTGAGTTAAATTTTTTTAAGTGCATGTCTGTGGAAAATAAGTGTTAACTGTATTAACTGCTGTAAGAATTGGCTGTTTGTGTTGGAACAGCCAGAGCACAAGGTAGTGCCTGTCTCAAAAGCCCTGCCCTAAACTGGTTGTTAAGAGAGTAGCCCCCGCCCCATGCGAAGGTTGGGATTTGAAGTGGGAATTGAGGCGTCAAGGGCATGAGGAGCTGTGAAGCACAAGTGGCAAAGTCAGGTAACATTGGACTCTGTAGGAGCGAACAACACAGAGTCCAGTTAGAGTTTATGTTAAAAGTTTGATTTTGTCTGTTCTTGTAACTTCCAGTGTGGTGAGCAAGAGGAGCTGATTACTCTGACCAAGAGCCAAATCTCAGTGGAGCGCATGTAACCAAGGTGGGGAGCATGGACACTGTGAGTAACCGTGAAACTCTGTCAGTCCATAGTAGAACGACAGAGCTTAAATAGTGGCGATGGCCGGGAGGGTAAAGAGTCCCACCGGTAGAGAGCACACTGGGCTAGAGATAGGTTTGTGGGCCTATCGGAAGGCGTTGAGTCAGTAGAGGTGTTCGGGAGGGTAAAGAGTCCCACTGGTAGAGAGCACACCCTATTGAGCCAGCATTCCCAGCCAACTGGAAGGTACCGACTAGTAGTGGTGGCTGGGAGGGTACAGAAGTCCCACCGCTAGAGAGCACACCTTGCTAGGAGGCTGTACGGACGGTGCTGGGACAGCATTTTTGACTGGGGGTAGAGAAGTCTCTATGGGATTAGGAACTCTTTACTGTTGGTAGTATCCGGGGGGTACACAATCTGCTAAATGGCAGATCAAAATTCGAAGGGGGATACTGCAGGTTCCCTTATTGAGGGGTACAAGGCAGACAGACAAGGGCTGACAGAGCAAATGAAGAAAAGTGGTTGGGATCCATCCCAGACATTAGCACAACAGAGAGAGTGGATAGATAAGCAGAAACGGAATAAAATTAAAAAGATAGGGGTAATGTTCGTATACCAGCCTAACTGAACAAGGGAGGTAGGTGGAGAAAGGACCAGGAGCAAGTTACAGAACTGGAGGGCAGAATAAACAATTTAGACTTCACCTTAGAAAAAATGTGAGAGGACAGAGAAATTGACTGTCTCCCCTCCAATGAAATTGTCCTGCAGGAGCCAATTGTTCCCTCGGTTGGACAAATCGTGCAGGAGTATAACTTAGCGCCCGCTACCAGAGGAGGCACAGAGTCACAACCTAAAGTGAATTATAAACCCTTCACCCCAGGGGAGAGGCAGCAGATTATGGCCTCCCTTGACAAATTACAGCCCTGGAGCACAAACACCAGGTTCTGGCAGAGCTGGATAGTGTATGGGTAGGACACCAACTACACCTGAGGGACATACAACGGCTGGTCCGGGCAGCTGGCCCAGCAGACAAGGGGAGGCAGGTAGCTGGCGGACCCAATGCCACAACAGTCTGAGACTTTAGGGGAGGGTGGTGGTGACATGCCATTGCCCTCACAGCTGAGATAGATCCTTAGCAGGCCCCTTCACTGACTTTAAAGAAGAAATCCAGAGGGTGCTGGGAAATGCTCCCATGAACTGGAGCAAGATCATGACCTTTAGGCAACTTAAAGGGGAAGGAGCCTCTGAGTATGGGGAACGATTATTTAGGGTCTATCGGCAATGCTCAGGGCAAGCAAACCCAGATCGGGGGGACTAGGCATTCATCCAAGCTTTTAAAGATAGGCTCTCTAGCACCCACCAAGCCATCCTGAAATTGGGAGTAATAATGTCCAGGATTATGATGACCTAGTCGAGTGGGATATCAGGGTGCAGGAGGCAGAAGCTTCTGCAATAAGGTAAGACCTGACAAAGCAGCCAACTGGAATGGAGGTGAGAGTAAAATAAAACTATCCTGCTACAACTGTGACCGGCAGGGACACTTTGCTACAGTGTGTAGTGTCCCATGAGCAGGAGATAGAGCAGGGAACAATGTAACATACTCCAGCCACTGCAAAAGTACAGGACACACAGAAACAGTGTGCTGGGAAAAGCATGGGGCACCCTGAAATACCACCCGGAACACTGCGGAACTGCGGGAGTCCCAAGGTCAGCAGAGCTGACAACCAGCTGCCCCCATTCTTGAAGGTAAGGGAGAGGGGAGAATTTACATACCTGCAGTAATAGGAGGGAGGAAATGTGAGATGCTAGCGGACACATGAGCAGCTGTATCCATCACAAACCTACCCTTACTCCACACAAACAAAATGATTCACTTAACTGGGGTAGATGGGGATAAAAACCAGCTTGCCGAAGCAAAACTATCCCCATGAGAATTTATGTATGCCAAAATAACGAGGGCAGCATGATGGGTAATGACCTCATGAAAGAATATAATGTTCTAATCAATTGTGCAAAAGGGAAATTGATTTGGCCAAGACAGGACGGTCAGAAGACTGAGACCGGGAAACTTACAAGTCACCTTGAAACTATCAAAGTGGCTTCTGTCACCAGTAGGGACTGGAACCTTAAAAGGGGGGTTTCAGAGCCATTTGCACCTCCGTCCCCGGAGCTTGGGCTGAAACAAAGGTAGGTACACGTCTAGTTAACATAGACCTGATAAGTATAAGCCCCACTGGCAATACCGAATAAAACCCAAAGCAGAACAAGCAGTTGTGGAGATAGTGCATGGATTAGTGAAACAGGGAAACCTGAAAGAAACTGCAAGTACAACTAATTCCCCAACGAGGCCAGTACTAAAGCCTGATCGGAGTTACAGGCTTACCATTAATTATACAAGACTAAATAAGGTCACCCTCAAATTTCACCCCATTGTAGCAGACTCCTCCACCATTTTAAATGACGTGGCCCCAAGATTGTTACTGTTTTAGACATAGCTAATGGTTTCTGGTCTATCCCGTTACACCCTGAGCCCCAGAACAAATTCGCTTTTACAGTAAGGAACAGGCAGTACACATGGACTCACCTGTCACAAGGTTCCACAACAGCCCCACTATTTTTCACCGGGTGATGAGCGATATACTAAAGACAGTAGATTTACCAGAGGGTAGCACTGCCCTCCAACATGTAGATGATATCCTAATTGCCTCAGAGTCCGAGTCAGGAATACAAAGAAGCTTTAGGGCTAGTGTTTGAAGGAATTGGCAACCACAGGGTTAAAAGTTAGCCCCACAAAGGCACAGATTGGCAAAACACAAGTCTCATACCTGAGACACCTTATATCCCATGGACGCAAAGAAATGCCCAATGACCGTAAGGAGACATTCCAACAGATGCCATGATCTGACACTGTCAGGGGAGTCAGACAGGTCTTGGGGCTATTCAACTACAGTCGGAGCTTTATACCTGAGTTCGCAAAATTGGTTGAACTGATCCAGAGATTAATTAAAGGAGGCAAGCCCACCTTAGAACCTGTAACCTGATGGCCAGAACAGGAGGAGGCATACAGTCAGCTAAAAACTCGACTCATATCGGCCCTTGTGCTAGGGTTGCCAGATCCCAGCAAGGATTTTCACATCCGCTATAATAATGAGGGAGGGTTTTACTCCACAGTGTTCACCCAAGACTACAGTAGCAGGAGAAGGCCCGTAGGGTACTACACAACTATAGAATGGCCAGTAATCACCGGGTTTCCCAGATGCATAGCTGCCTTAGACTGTGCTGCTTGGGCTGTTAGGGTTAGCTAGCCCATAGAAACACTAGGGACGGTCATCCTCTGCACTAAACACACCCTAGTAGAGAAGCTAAACACAGGGAAACTGAGGGCCATTTCCAATATGAGAAGGGCAAAGTGGGAGGCAGTTCTTTTACCCCCAAGTCAGTCCATGGTAATAGTCAGGTATATGGGAGAAAACCCAGCTGAAGGAATTCTAGACACAGGGGAACCCCACAACCGTAGGGATGTAGATGGGGATGAGGATAGGGGGAGAATAAAGAATACCCCCTACACAGAGCCAAGGAGACCCTCTTCGTGGATGAGTCACAAAAATATGTAGCAGGGTCGCCCCGAACTGGATGGGCTGTGGTAAGTGATAAGTTAGAAACAGTTATGTCCGGGAGGATTGATGGAAGTCAGTCCGCACAGGTAGCAGAACTGGTTGCACTCAGCAATGCACTGGAACTAGCAAAGGGAAAAAAACGTGAATATATATGTGGACAATCAATATGCCTTCAGTGTAGTCCATGACTACATGGTGGCATGGGACAGAAGAGGGTTCACTACTGCAGGGGGAACCCCCTATCAGACACCAGTTAAGAATTCAGGCACTATTGCGTGCTAGTGAACAGCCAAAAGAGGCTGCAGTAATAAAAATAAAAGTCCATCAAAAGGAGCCAGCAAAAGAGAGCCCAGGTTGGCTAAAATTCAAAGGAAATCAGGCAGCAGACCGAGCTGCCAAGAAAGCCCTCGAACAAGAATCCATTAACGAGACTGCAATAGCCACTACTGAATTAGGGAAAGACACTATCCAAATTCAGCACCTACAGGAGGACAACCCGCAGGAAGAGAAAGAACAATGAAAACTGCAGGGGGCGTTCAAAGGGGAGGATGGTGTCTGGAAGCGAGCAGACAAGGTGGTATTCAGACCAGCATGTATACAGAACACATTGCTTGAACCATACCACAGGCTCTCCCATACAGGTAGAGAGGCCATGATAGCAAGCTGAGGGATAAAGAGGTAGTGGAAGGGAATGGGAGGAGATGCGGCCAAGTACTGCTGTAGGTGCATGATTTGTGCACAACATAACCCAGGGAGACCCATAAAAGTTAGGATGAGACACCAGCCTAGACCTAGGCCTGGGAACACCTTCAGACAGATTTTACAGGGCCAGCAACACCGTCCTGTGGGAAAACGTACTGCCTGGTCATCATAGACCAATTCATCCGCTGGGTAGAAGCATTGCCAACCAAAAGCTGCACTACGACCACTGTAGCCAGAATATTAGCGGAGGAGGTAATCCCTAGGCGGTGGGTGCCCCCTCCAGATCGACTGCGATCAAGGGACACATTTTACAGGAAAAGTCATGAAGACTGTATGCCAATTACTCAGCATTAGACAAAAACTCCACATGCCCTATCACCCCCAGAGCTCAGGGATGGTAGAGAGAATGAATAGAATGTTTAAAATTACTTCAGCTAAGGCTATACAAAACTCAGGCAGAACATGGGTTGAAGTGCTGACAGCCATACTAATGAGATTAAGAGCCACCACAAATCAGGCAACCAGGCTAACACCATATGAATGAATGACAGTGAGCAATGCAATTGCCAGAGACAATAATCACAGGTGGCACCGATGTGGGTCCACTAAAAGACAAAATTCGGTGATATATTATAGAATTAAGCGCCCAATTGAAAGGGATGCAGAAATCTGGAATAGGACAAAAAGGACAAGGCAGGGGAACTCAAAATCTTCCCTGAGGTCCCAGCAGCAGGAAGCCGTGTCCTGGTACGTACACTGCCTGACAAACCAGGCTTTGCTGCAAATTGGAATGGGCCATATGACGTGGTAAGAAGTGGGGACGCCTGTGCCTGCCTAGGCATTAAAGGAAAAGGTACATGGAAGCACAGGAGCCAACTAAAACCGTTTAAAGACTCTTATGACCAAACCAATATCATTGACCATTCCCCAGGAGCAAGCAGCAAAGGCGGACAAGACATTCATCCCCGGGGACAGTACTGAAAACACAACAGAACAAGGCACGACTGCACCTCCCAACGGGAACAAAGACTTGAACTGTTAACTCTATTTTAACTGCAACATGCATATGCCTATCTGTATTTCATTGTATTTAAGTGTCACAACTTGTCGGGAGCATGCCAGGGTTTGAGGATAACCCACCTAAGCTTGCACGGGAACCGAGCTGTCTGCAACCCACTGGGCGCGATCAGTGGAATCACTATTTGTGGCTACCCCGGGGTGGACCCCTTGTGACCTGGATACAGTAGACACCTCAGGAGAACCATATATAGGGCAGATAGGAAAATACAAGTGGGGACTCCAGGGTAGATGTGTGCAGGTGGACAGGATCACCAGCCCATGGGGCGGGGAACCCCAGCCAACGGAAGGGAAAACCCATTTAAAATCCGGTAATTACCCAATCTGTTTCACAGGGCAGGGATGGAGATGCGTTTATGCCCTGGTTCCCCAAAATGACTCATGCGTCCAGACGCTTATCAGCACTGCACAGTCACCAGGGGACAGTTTACCTGCACCTGCAGTGAGCAGGCAGGTTTGAATGTGACCGCTGGCAGATAGTGCATATGTGGTCAGTGCAATGGCACCCGTGACAGCTCTGTCACATGGACATACCCATTCGATACTTACCAGTGAGGGGGATCGGGCGACATAGGTGGAGAGACAAACAGAAGAACAGGACAATGTCTGTTACCGAGTGGCAATGGGATTTGTTTTCCTATTTAAGGGATCTTACACGGCAGATACCCCAAACCTCCCAAACCTGTTCGCAGTAGGGACAATTGTGCCCCTTACTGTACCATGCCCCAGTAGGGGATATATTTGGAGAAGGATAGTGACCCGCTCCATCAGTCCGGAGTTCTGTGCTAACTGGCAGGCCCCCACCACTTGCGGTCATCACTGGGATATGGATTTCTGCGATCTCTATCTTTGAGTGGTGGGGGGGGGGGCGCAACAGGAGTCGTCAGTGCTAAAAACTGAAATTACCTTGTATGTGGCCTGACTATCTTAGGCAACAGTACCTCGAAAGCTCTGGAAGCAATTAACACAGAGCTGGCTGAACTCAGACCCTACACACAGCAGACACATTACACTGTATTATTAATTAGCACAGCCAAGGGGGGTTTGTACAATTATTGATGACGATTATATTACCCATGTTATTGATGCCTCTTATAATATTACAGAAGCCATCAAGAATATCCGACATTTTTTGACAGGGAGCCACAATTACAGACAGCTGGCTAAATTAGTTGCTAGGTAAATCTTGGGGACTCTATTTGGCACACGGGATAGTTTTACTCATTGCACTCATGCTGGTATCCTGTGTGGGCCTCGGGTGTTTAAAACTCTGCTGTAAGGTGCTACTGATGAGAACTATGCCAGCAGTGAGCGTCACCACTGAAGAGCCCCCAATGAAATTGGCATTCCATGATACCCCTCGGGAAGGGGAACTCCTAGAGATGACCTACCTCTACATTTAAATTGGGTGGTCTGTGGGAGATCTCCGAAGTCACTTCCTTGACCACAAAAGGGGGGAGTAAAGAGGGAGATTGCACGGGCAGGGTGACACTAGGCACACGGACACATAAGATGGCCGCTGAACCATCAGTTGGCCAACTTGACACACAAGATGGCTGCCAGATCATAATATGGAAAGAAACAGCAGAGCAGATACAGACACTGCCTGGGCCACCAGAATGCCAGCACAATGCATTCACAACCCAGTTGATTAGTTTAAGGTGGTTGGGGGAGAGAATATACATGAGTAACATACACTGCCTGCCAAAGTGTCTGGATCCAGTTTAAGCAAAGGACTACACGTCTTCCAGATAGAAATGCTAACAGCTTGATACAGACTCAATACGAAATACTAATATCCAGGGCTGCAGTAATTGTCCTTCTCAAAAGAGCGATTAGCGGCCATTACAACAGCAATGGACTTCCGCACAGACAATTGAAACTGACAATGTCTACACTGAAACTGACAAGGACCACGTGGAAATTAACAAAGGCTGTGCTGGAACTGACAACGACTGTATCAAAACTATCAATGATTCTGCAATGATTGCCATAAACAAACCATGTTACAAAGACAATAACCTCATCATTGACCTGTTGTATCACAAGACGTATAAAAGTTTCTTGACATGTGGTCCAGGTCGAGAGAAGACTCGCAGCTGAGCACTGTGCTGTTGGTGTCTTTCTCTCCCTGGAGCTCCAGTATTTCCTTGTACAATAAACTCTGTCATTGAACCCCAATTCTGACTCCGAGACTGGTGTTTTTCCCCACAACACTATCACCCATGATTCTGGGAACTCTGGAGGAGGCTGAGATGCATCATACACTTGGCCCTTCTGGCTGAAGGTAGTTTCAAATGTTTTTTCAGCCTAGTCTTTTGTACTGTTATGCTGCGCTTCACCACAATCAAGGATGGCAATATTTGTGGAGCCTCCTCTTCCAGTAAGTTATTTAATTGCTCACCACTATTGACAACTGGATGTGTCAAGACTCCAGAACTTAGGTGCAGTGTTAGGCCATATTATAATCCCTCCTTCCTTGGCCATTAACATGGAGATGGCTCTCAAAACCAAGAGTTTCTGACTCAGATTCAGGAATGTTATCCAGTGTGCCATAAAATCTCCGAATGTATTGAATGATAAATCTTGCAAATTTACAACTTTTGCTGATGTGAATGATGTTTTTCTGACAAGAGATCATTGAGCAGGAGAGAGCAATAGTAACTCCTTAGTTTCCACATCAAACTACACATCTGTAGGTGCTGGAGGTTGCAATGTAATTCTTTTCCTCAGTGCCACTGATAACCTCTCCATTATTTCTCTCTGTTGGCCGATATTGAGTAGAAATTTGAAGAATCGGAGTAAAATTGTTCCACGACTATAGCTGACTGAATAATACTGATGCACCCTGAGAAATTTGGCACACTGCACAGATTCAGATTGCACAGACCAAATCCAGATCAGCACGTCCCAGCTCCAGGCCAACCAACAATTTCAGTTGCAGAAATCTGGAAGAGGTGTAGTCCTTTGCTTAAACTTTTTACTGCAAGTACATTTTACAATAATATCACAATGTGGGATTTTAAATGAAGGAAAGAAATATTATTATTTAAAAACTGTATTGCAATAGAACAAGAGATTTTTGGAAGGACAAGTACTCATTCTAGTCTTTTTAAAAATCCTTTTGACGTTTAATGAAGCTTGCTGGTTTGGTTGCCTCCAGCTGTTAACAGGAAATGATTGTGTCTCATGGAAGTGCACAATTCTACATTCTAATAATAGGATGTTTTAAGCAGCCAGTAAGCAAAGCTGGGACACTGCAGGATTATTTACACACCAATGCTGTTTAACTGAGCTGAAAGGTTAGTCAGAGAATTGTAAGTGCATCATGTGACTGTTCCCCTGCCAGGTGTCTGACTTTCCCTATTATGCTTTGTTCATGATGCATTTGTTACTTGGTTACCATTCAATAATAAATAATTTGGTTTGGTATTTTTACATTTCTTTAAAGACACATGATTAAATCCTCCCAGCATTATTCCCTCAGTGACGTAATGCATCCAGTATTCGCCAGGAACAATTTAATTCCTAAGTAGACAAAAAGGAGGCTGGAAGAACACAGCAAGCCAGACAACATCAGGAGGTGGAGTAGTCAATATTTTGGGTTTTAACCCTTCTTCAGGACTAGATATCAGGGTAGGGGGAGCGACAGGTAAAGAGAGAGAGGGGGGGTGTGGGGTGCGGAGAATAGCGGAATGGTGAGGTAGTGATTGGCGAACACAGGTAGAGGGTACGACCTGGTTGGTCAATGTAAACGATGAATCCGGTTGGTAGCTGGAAGGAAGGGTCAGTAGGTGAAATGGAAGAGAGGAGGTGGGGCTGGAAAGGGAGTGGAGGATGAGTGGGAAGGCAGTAGATAAGGTGTTGTTCCTCCGATTTACCATCTGATTCACTGCAGCAGTGGAGGAGGCTGAGGACAGACATGTGGGAGTGGGAAAGGGAATCGAAATGGGAGATGAGGCTGGCTGTTTCGTGCCAGACGAAGGTGCGCAGTGAAACAGTCACCTAGTGTATGTTTGATCTCACTGATGCAAAGGAGACCACATTGGGAGCACTGGATGCAATAAACTAGATTAGATTAGATTCCCTATAGTGTGGAAACAGGCCCTTCGGCCCAACCACTCCACACCGACCCTCCAAACAGTAACCCACCCAGACCCATTTCCCTCTGACTAATGCACCTATCACTATAGGCAATTTAGCATGGTTAATTCATCTGACGTGCACATCTTTAGACTGTGGGAGAAAACTGGAGCACCCGGAGGAAACCCACGCAGACACGGGGAGAATGTGCAAACTCCACACAGACAGTCGCCTGAGGCTGGAATCGGACCTGAGACCCTGGTGCTGTGAGGCAGCAGCGCTAAACACTTAACTCAGAATTACTTTATAAACCTCTATAAGGTCACCCCTCAACATTCTGCACTCCGGTGTAAAAGTTCCCGGCCTGTCCAGCCTCTCCTTATAACTCAAACCTTCCATTCCTGGCAACATTCTGGTAAATCTCTTCTGAACCCTCTCCTGCTTCATAATGTCCTCATTATTACAAGGTGACCAGAATTTGATACAATCCTCCAGAAGGGACCTCACCACTGTCGTGTACAGCCTCGAGGTCCCAACTCCGAGGAAGAGGTTGGAGGAGATGCAGGTGAACCTCTGCCTCACCTGGAAAGACTGTTAGGGACCCTGGATGGTGGTGAGAGAAGTGGTGAACATACGGTGTAGCATCTTTTTGGCTACATGTGAAGGTACTGGGTGGGTTGGAAGAGTTGGTGGGGAGTGTGTGCGAACCAATGAGTGGTGAAGGGAATGGTCCTTGTGGAAGGCAGAGAGAGGTAGGGAGACGAAGATGTTTTGGGTGGTAGGGTCTAAATGGAGTTGGCGGAAGTGTTTGAGGATGATATATTGGAAGCCAAGGCTGGTGGGGCCCCTATCTTTATTATGTTTGGTGGAGATGATTTAGAGCAGGGGAGCAGGGAATGGAGGAGGTGTGATGGAGGCTGTCTGGATGATGGTGGGAGGGATAAACATTGTTTGAAATAGGAGGATATCTGGGATACTTGAGAGAGAAACACCTTTCTGTTCAGCTTTTAATAAATACTCCTGTCGGATCTTGAGGTATTTGAAACTTTTTCTCAGCTTAAATCTAGAAGGAACAGGACTAAAGGTCACTGTCAACTTTCAATTGCCCCTCACCCTGGCCCATTTGTTTTCATTCACTACTCCTGTTCCTGATCTAAGGACCACCACTGGCAACACAGGTGACCTGAAATTCAGCCCACCTGAAAAATGGGTAGCAAAGTGCCAAAACAGGAATGGAGCATTGAATGAGCGATGCTGGGTCAGAGATAACTGGGAGGAGTGAAAAGCATGCATACCTTAAAGTTTCCTGCACCACATTGATACATTTAATAAATGCAGTTTATGGCTGTTCAGTGCTTGAAATAAGGGAGTGAAGCACATAAGGTAATTTGTACCTTGCATTTACAATCGATATCCTACAATTTGTGTATACTGTATATACTCGAACAATAGTTGAATTTTTTAGACTACTTTTTAATGTTAATTTTATGTGGTCAACTATTACATGGATATTACTTTTGAAGGGCTGAAATTCAGGCCCATCAAAATTCATACCATATCATCAGCAAAGCCCAATTGATCTCTGAATTAATAAAGAAGAAAAAACAACAAATTACAGTAATTACCGAATAAAGACAATAGAAACAAAAATGAATTAACAGTTGTAAATTTTTATGTGTACGTATAAAAAGTGAAGTCGAAATATAATGTGTATTTAAATCACATTTACCAGTATGTTACATCTTAAATTAAACATGTCAAATACAAAAGTTCATTAACATCCTGCAAAGTGACATTGTTCAATATCATCAGCATCCAACAAAGTTTCACAATCATAAGGATGAATGATATCATCATTTGGAATCTCTTCATCCTTGCTGTCAGTAGTTAGCGGTAGCACATCACCTGCTTCGTCATCTGTGTCATCCATAGGTGATCGTCATCTGTACCATTCAACACATTCAAAATTCCACATTTCTTGAATGATTTGGAAATATTGTCGGCTTGTATTTCCTTCCATGAATCTACAATCGATCAGTGGCAGTGATGGGAGTCTTCATCCTGCCTCCTTTCATACATGTTTTCTCTCCATCATGCATCCAGTTATTCCACTTCTTTCTCATCGTGTTCTTGAATGGCTTATTGATGCCAACATCAATTGGCTGAAAAACACTTGTAAGTCCACCAGGAATTACAGCTGCATCAGTGTTATGTGATCGGGTGTTATCAACAACATTCTTTATTAGATGTGATCTAAACTGATCCCAGATGCGTAGTCCACCATATTGTAAATTCCAAAATTCCTTTACCCATTTTTTCTATCCACCTTAATCCATCCAGCCTTGTGAATGCACATGGATAACAATTCTTTTTGGAAATTTCTTCTTTGGCAAAGTTTTTCTCTTAAAAACAGTCATCGGTTTTAACTTGGTGCCATCAGCTCTACAAGAAAGACTGAAAGTAAACCTACGTTTCGGGCAAAAGCTCTTCATCAGGAAAGGAGGCTTCCTGCCTCTATTCCTGATGAAGGGCTTTTGTCCAAAACATCGATTTTCCTGCTCCTCGGATGCTGCCTGACCGGCTCTGCTTTTCCAGCACCACTCTAATCTAAATTCTGGTTTCCAGTATCTGCAGTCCTAACTTTTGGCCTACTTTTCTCATGGCCAATGGTTCACATCAATATTGTTTTTTCTCTTTTGGGTTCACAGGTTGATTCTCCAGCATGTCAAGAGTAATGGGCATTTCGTCCATGTTTCCTGTGCATGATAACTTATAGCCTTCCTTCTGCCGTTTCTGATTACAAACTGGTGAAATGCAATATCTTATCTTCTAGTTCAGCCAGCATGTTTTGTGCAATCTTTGTTCTCTGCCAAAGTACTAAGTCATGCCTTCTCATGAATCATGTGCACTATCCAGCACTTGCCTTAAAATCCACATTTCCATCCTTTTTTGGTTTGTTTCGTGCACGGATTCAGATAGCGTCACGTCTAACTCATTTTCTATTTTGATGATTTTTCCAGTTGTGTCCATTTGTTAGGTTTACTTCTGCTGGCACACTTGCATTTTAGCTTTGCCTGAAATTGGTTTGATATCTTTTTCCAGTCTCTCACAGGTTTCTCTGAAACACAAAATTCTCTTGCTCTACACTGTTATTTATCTTCTCTGTAACTTCAATAACTTTCAGTTTAAGCACTGCTGTCTACTTTATTTTTCTGAAGTGGATTTTTACACAAAATGATAAAGAAATTTCAAAACTTCAATTAGGTATATGTCTGTATTTCACAAGGTTGGTTGTCACCTGACTCTTTCGCAATTAGTGTGAATTGTATATCAAATCACATAGCAGCATGAGAAAAAAAAATCATTTCTTCATCTTAACATTTATGCACAGGATATTATCTTTACTCACAAATGGTGATCTGTTATCTGTGAAAAACTAGGGTCGACATTTACATGAGGTAAATGGAAAATTCCAGATATTTTGCCAAAAATAGGGGGTTGACTTTTGCACAAGATTGATTATTACTCAAGTATGGAGGGAAGGTAATTTTAATCAACCTGTGTTATAAACCACCACTGGAGCAGTTGGAATTTAAATCAATGCTTTCCGACTCAAAGCTTGGGACATTACCACTGCACTACAACAGCCATCTAAATGACACGATGGATCCTATGTCCTTATCCAAACCCCACACACCAGGCCTTGTTATCACATAGTCTGCTATTACACACAATCCAATATTAGACATTAACAGTCCCCATTAATAGCTATTCACCCTCCCAGCAGGTCAGGCAACTTCCGAGGAGCAGGAGAGTCGGCATTTGAGGGCATAAGCCCTTCATCAGTTTGGAGTGAAGTACCATCCTTCCCTACAAAGGTAGCTGTTGGAAAAGATTTGCTAATCCATGATAGGCCCACAAAACCAAAATTGGCCAAACTGTACCAGAACACCCAGAATTCCCAAGCAGCTCACAAGCCAAATCAGACAGCACGCAGACAAGGGAATACACTTTAAGCTCCCACAGAAAATAACAGAGCATCACAGATATCTCAAAGCCCCAAGGGCAGTTTCACAATCCAGCAATACCAAAGCCACACAAAGAGCAGGATAGACCGAGAGGCACCAGCAAGGACATACTCCAGGAACAGGACAATGGAAGCACCTCGCCACTTCAGAACATATATTAACACCTACCTGTGAAGAGGATTGGAACAGTGATAGTGTCAGGATGTTGCATTGTGTGAAGAAACAGGACATTCATCTGATATTTGTTTTCCAATTAGCATCCTTGCAACTAAATTACTCCATTTCCAGGTACACATTGCAGTTTCCCATTTCTTAATCAGTGTCATTGTGCAGCATTACTATAAAACTGGTCTCACCCTCAGCTCTGGGAAGAGAAATTTGACCTACCTGTATAGACTGTCAATTCTGTGTCAGCTGGTCTGTTTTCTCTTCTAGCGATATCCCTTGCAATAAACTGTTTGTCAATTTCACTTCGAGCTGTGTTTTATGATCTCTAACCTATTGGGCAAATTTCTCCGACAGTAGCTATGCAGTACAGAATCTAAAACACGAACAGAACAGAACTGCAGAGAAGGAGACCATTTAATACAAAAAGACTGGGTGGACTAGTTCGAAGAGTAATCCATTTAGTCCAGCGTAATCCCATATTCTAGTAATTATTTTCTTCTTCCATATAGTTATCAATTACCTTTTGAAATCTACTCTTGAAGCTGTTTCCACTACCATATGGGGAGAGGGTGACTTGGTAGCAATGTTACTGAACTAGTAACCCAGAACACCAGGCAAATGTTCTTCATGGTAACTGGTGAAATTTGAATTCAATATAATTTCTAGAATTAAAAGCTGGCCTAATCGTGACCAAATGTCATTAAGAACCTCTTTGATTCACAAATGATGTGTATGGCAGCAAGTCTGCCATCCTTATCTGATCTGTCCTGTATGTGACTCCAGGCCCACATTAATGTGGCTGACTCTTAGCTGCCCTCTGGCCAATGGGCAATAAATACTGACCTAGTTAATGATGCCCACATCCTGTGAACAAATGAAAAAAAAACCCTTGTCAGCACAGCTTTCCATTAATTTGTTACAATGTAGTGAGGAAGGGCGATTAGCTCCT